>NC_143249.1:83129375-83433750 GCF_984573655.1 Nuphar pumila | reverse complement strand
ATCATCCATCTGTGTTGCATATATGCCATGTATATATATATATATATATATACATGTATATATATAGGTATATATATCACTTTTCTCCACTTTAAATCATAAATATCGTGGCATATGAGCATCTCACCATCTGTATCTTTGAAATCGATGTGACATATGCAATTCTCTTTTGCTTTCATACTAACTAAAGTATTTTGCAGGGAATACGTGGAAAATGTCAGTACTTGGGAATTGTAATTTCAATTTTAAATGTTGTAATAAGTTAGGTCTTAATGAGAATTTACATTTTCTACACTAGATTAGAATGGATGAGCATGCAAATACCATTTGTTTCATTATTTTTCTTTATTTATGAAAATTCACAAATGGGAACACGAATGGCATGTGCACCATTTTTTAAAAGGTAATTAATCCTAAGTTGATGATTTACATCAATGGCCATAGTCAGGATGTAAACAAAACTTAGGATTTTCATCTTTTACGAAATAACACCAGATTCACACTGGATCCCTCTTCAAAAATCATCATATCCTTAAATATTTTCTTCTTTTATCAAGGTTTAACTTAAAATTAACTCAAGATATATATCAATGGCCATAGTCAGGATATATTGAGAGTTAATTTCATTTTAAACTCTATAAAAACACCAAAATAGGTCTCATTCTTCATGTGAATTTAAATACAGATTATTATATAATACATTCAATGACCATAGTCAGGGATGTATCATATCTTCAATCTTATTTCAATTCATTTAAAGAATGAAATAGGCTTTTCAAATCCAATTTCAAATTTTTTCAATCCATTCATCATATAGGATAGAATTGCATCATATTTTCAAAATTCTTTTTAAAAATCCAAGTGATTTTGAGTATCTTATTCATTTCTCAAATCAATCCTTATTTATAGATTCAAATCCAATTCTATCTCATTTTCAAGACCCAAAATTTGATTTCAAAGTCCAAATTGACTTTGAAATTTCAAATTCATTTTGTATTCGAACTTCAATTTCCAATTCAAGTCAAATTTCAAAAGTTCAAAACAACTTTGAAATTCCAAATTCATTTTTCAAGATTCAAATTCAAATCAATATCTCAAAGTCAATTTCAGAGTTCAATTTAACTTTGAAATTTCTGATTCATTTTTCTGATATCAAAACTCGAACTTTAAATCAAGTTCATCCTTTATTTCTCATCGAGTCTTGATTCTCAAATTCAAAATCAAAGTTTTGAGATTGATTCTAAATCTCAAAATTCAATTCTTTTCTAAAGTTTTAAATTCAATCTGGATCTTCAAAACCCAGATCCATCTTCAAAAGTCCCATTTGGACTTTCAAAATCCAAATCCAAAGTTGGAACCCAATCCCAACTTGGATCCAGATTTCCAAATGCAATCTCCACTTTTGGATCTCAGATTTTAGATCCAAATTCCATTCCAGATCTTTGACCCAATTCCATTTAGGATCCAGAATTCAACTTCATCTTGGATCTCAGACTTCAGATCCAAAGTTCCATTTAGGATCCAGAATTCAACCTCATCTTGGATCTTAGATTTCAGATCCAATTCCCATTTAGGATTCTAGATTCAGAATTCAACTTCATCCTAGATCTGAGACTTCAGATCCAGATTCCATTTAGAATTCTGGACTTCGGATCCAAGTCCATTTAGGATATTAGATTTCAAGTCCAAGTCTATCTTGATTCCAAAAACCAATCCCATTTCTCATATCTCATCTATATCTCTTA
This sequence comes from Nuphar pumila, assembly GCF_984573655.1. Classification (NCBI taxonomy): domain Eukaryota; kingdom Viridiplantae; phylum Streptophyta; class Magnoliopsida; order Nymphaeales; family Nymphaeaceae; genus Nuphar; species Nuphar pumila. The sequence goes on along the minus strand of NC_143249.1, from coordinate 83,432,005 downwards.
ACCCCAATCCTATTCTTTTTCAAACTCAAATTAGATTTCTCAAATCCCATTCTAAAATTCAAAACTTTGAATCTGGGATTCAAATTTTTCTCTCCTCTTCTAAATCCAGATTCAAGATTCAAAATTCAAAGTCCATTTCTGACTTTGAAACTTCATTTCTTTTTCCTTTTTAAAATCATTTTTTATTCCCGAACTCTGATTATTTCAAAGACTTAGAACTTCAAAATATCTTTTTCTGACTTATCTCAAGTTCTAAGTTAGATTCAACTATTCAGAAATCATATCTTCATTCCATCATCACATTTTCACTTGGAAAATCTCAGATTTCCAAAATCATTCTTTTCAAAAGAGCATACATCCTTGCATTGCACAAACATGATTCTTTATGCATTTAGACTTAGAATAAATTCTTAGATAATATTTAGGCAAAGCAAAAAGGCATAAGTTCGATCCTTGGTTCGATTACCCCTGGTAAAGGCGCCAAGAACGGTCGAACCTCGTACCAACGAGCGAGCCCTGTCTCTCAATTTTTCTCGCAAATATTTTCAAAACGGAGGCGAGTAATTTTCTAAATATTTTCAAATCAAGGTCAAGTGAGACCCCGCAAAAGAGTTCCTCTCTCTTCTTTTCTTCCTTTTCTCATTCTCTCTTCTTTTTCTGTTTTTTATTTCTCCCTTCAAAAAGGAGGAAATAGATGATAGAAAGGCAAAGAGAAAAGGAAAAGAGGAACGAGAGGAAAATTTTTGCGATGATCACATTCTTCCAAACCCAGCTTAGCACTGGTCCTTCTAAACCCAGTTTAGCACCTGGTCCTTCCAAACCCAGCTTAGCACTGATCCTTCTCAACCCAGTTTAACACCTGTTCCTTCCAAAATCTGGTTTAGCACCTGGTCCTTCCAAAACCCGGTTTAGCATTGGTCCTTCCCAAAAAAACAATCTTCGAATTGGTCCTTCCAAAACCCGATTTAGCATCGGTCCTTCCCAAAAACCAATCTTCGAATTGGTCTGTCCAAATCCAGTTTAGCACTGGTCCTTCCCAAATCCAATCTTCAAATTGGTCCTTTTATAAAATCTAACCTCGCATTGGTTATTTTACCAGTTCCTGTATGTGTATTGGTCATTCTTTCGAATTCAATCTTTATATTAGATCCAATTCCCAAATATTTTGAGAGCGCCAATCTCTTTCAAAAATTCAAGTCTCAATTTAAAAACAAGGTACATTTTCAAAATCCAGTGCTCGGACTGGTACACTTTCAAAACCCAGAACTTGAACTGGTTCATTTTCAAAATCCAGTGCTCGAACTGGTAAATTTTTCAAAATCCAGTGTTCATGCTGGTAAATTTCCAAAACCCAGTGTTCGTGCTGGTAAATTTTCCAAAATCCAGTGTTCGTGCTGGTAATTTTCCAAAACCCAGTATTCGTACTGGTAATTTTTTAAAACATAATGCTTGTACTGGTATATTTTCAAGATCCGGTGTTCACACTGGTACACTTTAAAATTCAGTGTCCACAATGGTCTAGTTTTCCTTCAGAATTTGAGTTCCGACTCGAATTTTCTTTCCTTCTAATCGATCTAGTTTTCATTCAGGATTCGAGTTCCGAATAAAATTTCTTTTCCTTTCAAATTGATCTAGTTTTCCTTCAGGATTCGAGTTCTGACTCAAATTTCTTTTTCTTAAAACCAAATTGGTCTAAGTTTTGAGTTTCGACTCGAATTTCCTTTCCTTCTGAACTTTCCAGTTTTTTCTTTAGGATTTGGGTTTCGACTCGAATTTCTTTTCCTTAAATCCAAATTGGATAAAGTTTTCCTTTAGGGTTCGAGTTCCGACTTGAATTTTCTTTCCTTCTGAAATTTTTCAGTTTTTCCTTTAGGATTTGGGTTCCAACTCGAATTTCTTTTCCTTAAATTCAAATTGGATAAAGTTTTCCTTTCGGGTTTGAGTTCCGACTCGAATTTCCTTCTGAAATTTTTTAGTTTTTCCTTTAGGATTTGAGTTTCGACTCGAATTTCCTTTCCTTTAAATCCAAATGGGTCTAGTTTTTCCTTCAAAGATTTGAGTTCCGATTCAAATTTTCTTTCCTTTAAAACCAAACTTTCTAGTTTTCCCTTAAAGACTCGAGTTTTGACTTGAATTTTCCAGCTTTCCTTGCAGAATCCGAATTCTGATTCGGATGTTCTTTCAAAGCCAACCTATGAGTTGGACTTACCTTCAAAATTCCAATTTTATATTGGATTTACCTTTAGAGTTCGGGTTCGTGTTGGACCCTTATCCAGAATCCCACTAATGTGTCAACTCGGATATCAAGCAATTTCTTTCACCAAAGATCCCAAGAATATTTTGCCGATTTGTCATTAAATATTTGTTGATTTCAAAACCTTTATTGTATAAAAGAATTACCTCAAAATTACCTTCAGTATTACTTCCAAAAGGACAAAGCTTTTGCGAAGAAGGATTCAAAATTCAAAATCTTTCTATTGGCCAACCAAAAGGATGAAGTATAAATCCTCGATATGGCCATCAAAGAAAATTCAATGTTGTTGCAAAGTCATAAGTGTTTGATATTGATCACAGTCAATGGCACATTTTTAAAGATCATTCTTGGCAAATAAGGCAGTCGAAATATCATGGGTGATACAGAAAAATCCATTCAATTTTCATATCTCCTCCATCACTTAAGTTGCAATTAAATATCTGCAAAAGGGATCTCTCAATTGTCGTCAAGATGAAGACGAATTATGCGAGTTAGACCCCGAGGCCAAAGAAGATTTGGATCATCTCCAAGATGAAGGAGTTTGTGACAGATCCTTCCAGGGAAAGTTTAGATCACCGTCAAGATGAAGGCGACTGCGATGAGCCTCCCGACAAACCCTAAAGGATATTTAATTTCTGCTATCATCAAGAGATTTCCAACCAAAAAGCCAATACCGTCAAGACAATCCCTGAGAGAAAGAAGGATCGGAGCATCTCCAAGATGAAGGAGTTTGTGACGTACCCTTCCTTAAAAAAAAAGAGAGAGAAAAGTCAGGACATCTCTAAAATGAAGGATGATGTAATCCCCCCCCAAAAAAACCCAAGGAAGCTCCAATTCTGTCACAAAAAAAAAGAGTGCAGAAAGATCATCATGAGAAAAGAATCCCAGGATATCAAACTGCCGAATCTGCCAAAGAATCCTCTTTAAATTTTGTGAAATTCTACTATCAATATTCTTTCACCAATTGCTTTCATAATATCAAGAATACTCTCTTTTCTGTTCATATCAAAGAAATTGATAGCTTCCTTGAAAGAAAGCCAATCACAAGCAATTTGAATTTGAATCTTGATTCTACAGAGTTAGCTCAATTGGAGGTAATACTTTGGGTAGAAAAGAGGAAAGATTTTCATACCAATATACATCAGTTTCAAGTATTTTGAATCAACAAATAATTTTTAATATTTTGAAAATATTTTCTTACTATCTTGACATGAAGTGAAGGGTTCGATGTCCATCTTGACACACCCTAGTGTCACCTTTTACCTCTTTGAGAGAGTAACCTTTATCGTCTTTCGCGTTGTTGAAAGATATGCCTTTTCTCTGAAAGGATAGCTTTTGTCATCTTTCGCGTTGTCGAAAGAATTCATTTTTTGCGTTGACAAAAGAATCGCCTAGCTCCTTTGGATCGCTTTGTCATCTTTTGCGTTGTTGAAAGAATCGCCATGTTCCTTTGGATCGCCTTTGCCATCTTTCGCGTTATTGAAAGAATTCATCTTTTGCGTTGTCGAAAGAATTCAACTTTTGCGTTGTCAAAAGAATCACCTTGCTCCTTTAGATCGCCTTATCATCTTTCGCGTTGTTGAAAGAATCGCCTTGTTCCTTTGGATCGCCTTTGCCATCTTTCGCGTTATCGAAAGAATTCATCTTTTGCGTTGTCAAAAGAATCGCCTTGTTCCGTTGGATCACCTTTGTCATCTTTCGCGTTGTCGAAAGAATTCATCTTTCGCGTTGTCGAAAGAATTCATCTTTTGCGTTGTCAAAAGAATCGCCTTGCTCCTTTGGATCGCCTTGTCATCTTTTGCGTTGTTGAAAGAATCGCCTTGTTCCTTTGGATTGCCTTTGCCATCTTTCGCGTTGTCGAAAGAATTCATCTTTCGCATTGTCGAAAGAATTCATCTTTTGCATTGTCAAAAGAATCGCCTTGCGCCTTTGGATCACCTTGTCATCTTTCACGTTGTTGAAAGAATCGCCTTGTTTCTTTGGATCGCCTTTGCTATCTTTCGCGTTGTCGAAAGAATTCATCTTTTGTGTTGTCAAAAGAATCGCCTTGCTCCTTTGGATCGCCTTTGTCATCTTTCGCATTGCCGAAAGAATTCATCTTTGGGTTGTCAAAAAAATCGCCTTGCTCCTTTGGATCGCATTGTCATCTTTTGCGTTGTTGAAAGAATCGCCTTGTTCCTTTGGATCACATTTGCCATCTTTCGCGTTGTCGAAAGAATTCATCTTTTGCGTTGTCAAAAGAATTCATCTTTTGCGTTGTCAAAAGAATCACCTTGCTCCTTTAGATCACCTTGTCATCTTTCGCGTTGTTGAAAGAATCACCTTATTCCTTTGGATCGCCTTTGCCATCTTTCACGTTGTCGAAAGAATTCATCTTTTGCATTGTCAAAAGAATCGCCTTGTTCCGTTGGATCGCCTTTGCCATCTTTCGCGTTGTCGAAAGAATTCATCTTTTGCGTTGTCAAAAGAATCGCCTTGCTCCTTTGGATCGCCTTGTCATCTTTCGCGTTGTTGAAAGAATTGCCTTGTTCCTTTGGATCGCCTTTGCCATCTTTCACGTTGTCGAAAGAATTCATCTTTCGCATTATTGAAAGAATTCATCTTTTGCGTTGTCAAAAGAATTGCCTTGCTCCTTTGGATCGCCTTGTCATCTTTCACGTTGTTGAAAGAATCACCTTGTTCCTTTGGATCGCCTTTGCTATCTTTCGCGTTGTCGAAAGAATTCATCTTTTGCGTTGTCAAAAGAATCGCCTTGCTCCTTTGGATTGCCTTGTTCCTTTGGATTGCCTTTGTCATCTTTCGCATTGCCGAAAGAATTGATCTTTCGCGTTGTCGAAAGAATTCATCTTTGCGTTGTCAAAAGAATCGCCTTGCTCCTTTGGATTGCCTTGTCATCTTCCGTGTTGTTGAAAGAATCGCCTTGCTCCTTTGGATCGCCTTGCTCCTTTGGATCGCCTTATCATCTTTCGCGTTGTCAAAAGAATCGCCTTGCTCCTTTGGATCGCCTTATCATCTTTCGCGTTGTCGAAAGAATCACCTTGTTCCTTTGGATCGCCTTTGTCATCTTTCACGTTGTCGAAAGAATTCATCTTTCGCTTTGTCGAAAGAGTCACCTTATTCTTCTTCAAAAAAAGTTGTCTTATTGGCCATCCAACTTACCATTTTCTATCTTCCCGGTCAGGTTAAGGGTTAAACCTGAGCCTCATTTTGATGAGGTATTTCATCTCCCATTGAGGTTAAGGGTTAAACCTGAGCTTCGTTTCTACACAAGGTATTTTTCGTCCCATCCAGGTTAAGAGCAAAACCTGAATCTCACTTCTTTGAAGTAAATTCTTTCTTCTTCATTCTCCATTTCATATCTACCACTTTCATAAGGGCTAATCTTCATATCCAGTCAGATCCTTCTAACTGGGGCATTTTTATAGCCCAAATTTGGTGTGTTTTTTTTTGCCACTAAGCTCTTCCTCAAGCCGGTTTAGTAGCAAAGAGGGGCATCTGTAAACACCCAAAATTTTCCTCATCCATGCTCAGACAACCCTCCTCGTGCAGAGCCAACCCTGTTAGGTCAGTGTAGGAGTCAAACCCCGAGTCTGTTTCAGAAAATCACCACTTTACCCATTTTTATTAGGAAAATTACCATTTTACCCCTAGGTTATCCCTAACCCCAGTCAGTCAGAGTCAACCAAGCACATTGTCAGTTCAGAACAGTTAGAATATCAGTTATTTTAAGCTCACCTGAGCTCATAATGAACAAATCATTTTCATTCCTGACCATTCCTGCCAAAATGGGATCATTTCTTCAGAAATGAGCTCATTTGTCACTCAAATCCAAGCCAATTGTCTTCGAGTCAGTCATTCCCAGTTAGTTATATTCCTTAGAGTCTAGCTTGAGCTCAGCAGAAGTTCAAGTGCTTCAGTTTCAGTTCAAAACCACTTCCAAGTGTCTAGGAGCCCATTTTAGCCTGTTTCAGCTCTTTTAGCTGAAATTGAGTTGAGTTCAGTCAGTTGAGCTAGTGTTCGAGCTTTGATTTTAGTTCATGTCAGTATTACTGATCTTTATCCTAGCTCAAAACCCAACTCAGGTTCATAATTCACTTCACTTCAATGACCATTCCGTACCATTTCTCTAAAAATGATAGCTTTTCTCGAAAATTTAGTCGAAGAGTTCAGTTGAGTCAATGTCTTGTCAGTTCATTTGAGTTCTGAAACTCTAAAACCCAGCTCAATCCAGTTCATTTTAGTTTAATCTAGCTTAAACTTTCATTTTCAGTGTCACTCTAGCTCGATGGAGTCCGAAAACCATTTCTTGAATCATTTCACAAATTTTATCAATTTTAACACCTTTTCGAACTAGTACAATTGTCAGTCGGGGTTTAAAATCCAAAAATTCTTCATTCAGAGTCTGCATTTCGCATAGCATTTCATATCATTCCTCATCATTTCATATCATTTCTCAGCATTTCATAACATTTCATCACATTTCATTTCATTTTCGAAGTCCAGAACTCCAGTTTTATAAATTTCAATTCAGATTGAGTTTTAAAGGTTTTCAGAAACCAATTTCAAACCCTGGGTTTCCAAAATTGACATTTTTACCCCGAGGATTCTAAATTTGGAAATATTTTCTCGAGAAAAACAATCTGGATTTCTTTCAAACTCAAATTTTCAAATTCTACACTGGATTTGATTTGCAATGGGGTATTGAATTTTAAATTCCGAGCTCGTTTCAAAAACTGCCAAAAATAGCTCGTTCCGTCCGGAAATTTTCTAAAAAGACCATTCTACCCCTATGATTATCAAAATGAATTTCAAATTTGGAAAGAGAGCCCGCTCTAAGATGGCTCATCCATTTGCATTTCCTTTTAATGTATATATAAAAAAAAGGAAAAAAAATTATTTTCTTTATTTTCTTTATTTTCTTTATTTTCTTTATTTTTATTTATTTATTTTGTTATTTTTTTTTACCTAAGGTAGGACCCACAAGAGGGTCGACCAACCCCCTCTCCCTTCCTCTTTCTTTCCTTTTTTTTTTCTTCTTTCTTTCTTCTTCTTCTTTCTTTCCTTTTCTTTTTCTTTTTCTTCCCTTTCTTCTTCTTCTTTCTTTTCTTTTTCTTTCTTCCCCTTTCTTCCTTCTTTCCCCTCTCCAGCCCACTCATGTATGGCTCTTCTCCCCCTCTTTCTTTCTTCCTCTTTTCCTTCATTTTCCCTTCTTCCTTCTCTTTCCTTTTTCCTTCTTCCCTTTCTTTCCTTCTTTTCTTCCCTTCCCTTCCTTCCTTTCCCTATTCTCCAGCCATTCACGTAAAACCTTCTTCTTTTCTCTCATTAAACTTACTAAAACTTAGGGAATGGGGGATTATTGGCCCTAAGTCACCATTCAATAGAATCATACGGGTGGCTATATTCCCCACTCTCCTTTACGCCTCTCCCATTGGCTCTCTCATTCAGCCCCTAAAACTTCTCTCCCTCTCTCTCATTCACTTCCTCTCTCACATAGCTTCAGCAGCCCCATCACTAACCTCTACTTACAGCAGCCGTAACATCTCTTCCAATCACCTTCCAGCCACATGCAGCAACACCATACGGCTGCCACATTAAGGTGGCACCACAACATCACCTCCATCTGGAAGCGGCATCACCAACAACTCCCTTTGACGTCCAGCTCCATTGCTTCAGCCATCTTCGTCACAACACCTGCTACAGTCACCATCACCACGGTAGCATCATATCCAGTACGTTCAGCAATACCTCCAACTTCTCCACATCAAGGCGGTAAGCTCAGCTGCAACTCATACCTTTGCTCCAGCTGAACCAGCACCATCTCTTTCACTTGTCACAACAAGGCCCCAAGGTAAGCCATTGTCCTCTTGTTATATGTCTTCATTAGCCCCTGTTAAAATCTTACCGTGTTCATCGCTTGTCGAATCCAATTTATTGCTTAAGTGGCCACCATCAGAGCAAAAGAGGTGCCTATTATTCATTTAGGACGTGTGGCTATGTTTAATCCTATTAAGCATGTTTACCTATCAATGTCCTTCCATTTTTTTTTTTTTATTCTGAGTCATAAGCTTTTGGTGAAAATCTCTAGCCTTCAATCTCCAACTTGATGTTCACGTATGCGATAATATGAGTAAAAAAAAAAAGAAAAAAAAAAGAAAAGGAAAATATGACAACTTTGTTTAAGGATGCTATACGAAGAAGAGATTCATCCGATGAGTGGATTGGATCTCTCTTCCCATAGCCACATAAAAATAAAATGATGCCTATACCCCCTGATAGCCTTTGTTTTTGTTTTTATTAGATGCATATTAGGGGCAGTTTAGCTGATGGTTTTAAAAATAAATAGTTTGTTTAGTCTGATTAATGATTGCTTAGTAAGTTATGATTTTTATTTCGTATGTACAGTATATTTGTTATTTCATGTGATTTTCTTTGACAATAAATCTCAATAATTTTACGGCAAATAGGATCATATGTTAGTGGTTTTCTGCCAAAGTCTTGGATTGATTTGAATTTCGGAATCCCATTAAGAAGATCAAATCCCAAATTGGGTCTTGAACCCGCTGGAAATTCCATAAATTTTTTTAGCAGACTTGTCAGCCTAAGATCCTCTAAATGGGAGATCCGAATCTCCATCTAAAAATTACAGTAGATTCACTATGTAATCTACTGATTTTCTTAAAATTTTCGGATTTTTATAAGCAGATTTGTCCTCTGTTAAAAATCAATTTTCCCAGACCTCTGGGAAAACCTTGATTTTTCTTTGTCAGGGTGTAGACCGATTCTAATGTGTTGTGTCCGCTCAACCCGTAGCCCTAATGCAAAAACTATCAACATGAAAGTTGTTACTAACCCATTACTCAGTGATTTACCAAAATTTGGGAATTTTTTGGATTATCCAAGTATTTTTCCCGAAATTATCTTTTCTGTCTGACAGATTCTCATATCCAAACATTCCAGAGATCCAGGTCCCTGATAACAGTGTGTCCATTTCCCAACCATGACCCGAATCCCAATGTTGTAAAAATATGAAATTTGCCTTTGTTAGGGACATTTTCTCACAATTTCAGCCATTTTCTCATATGTCTGCTATTTTTACCACATTTTCATCTAAAACCTATCTGTTTGCCCCAAATCCTAGAGTCGCCAGATTCCAATCAAACTTGTCGGAGCTGTCCAGCTCCGAGCATAGGTCAAAACCAGATGGTGTAAAAGGCAAAAATATTTTACTAACCGTCCTCTGTCACCCCATAAAATTTGGGAAATGTTTATGGAAGTTTGATATCCGAAATCCAATTTAGAATAAACATTTTAGTCAAAATTTTGTTTTTTTTTAGGATTTTAGCTATTTTCCTTATTAAAAAAATACAAAAAATTCGATTTTTGAGCTCCATTCTGTTTTTAGGGTTAGTCTAGGTGTTCATTCCAAATTTGGTACAATTTCAAGTTCATTTGCTTTATATGTTAGTTTATTTTTAAATTTAGAGGCGAAAATCGAGTTAAATTTGATAATTTATGATATTTTTGTCATTTTATGGTTTTTATCATGTAAATAAGCATGTCATGTCATATTAGGGTTAATTTTCATGTCATTTGCATTTCAATTTCCCATTTTTGCAAAAATTATTTTAGAAAACCCTAGTTTCAAGGCCATAGTCTTGTTATCAAGGGCATTTTGGTCATTTGGACCTCAATTTCAAAATTCTAAACTTCAATTTTCCAATTTTTTTTGTATATCATCATATTTAATCATATTATGTTTGATTTATTTCATTTGATTTTCAAATTTCCAAATTTTACAAAAATTCTTTCAGAAAACCCTGATTTCAAGGTCATCAGGGGTATTTTGGTCATTTTGACACCAATTTCGAATTTCCAAGTTTATTTTCAAAATTTATTCATTATTTCTCATGTTTATATCAAAGGGGGTATGATTTTGGGTTTATATCTGAATAATATCCGATAATTTTCAATAATTTCTGATAAATTCAGAAAAAACTACATTTCTGTGCTAACATGTTTTCTAGTTTTGCAGAAACATCCAAGAAGAAGACTTAGCTTTTATTCTTTTATTTCAATTCAATTTAATATCATGTTGTAATAATTTGGAATAAGAGTTACTTTTCAATTTAGAATAGGACTACATTGCATATAGTTTGATTTCTGAAAAATTCAATATCTGATGTATGATGCATATGCACATTTTCCAAAATCACTATGGTTGACACGAATGGCACGTGCACAAGCTCTTAGAGAGTTTATAAACTTGGTGGGATTCGTATTTATGGCCATAGTCAGAATACGAAAAAAATCAAGATTTATGATCTTCGTATAAGCCACATTCAGCCTACACTATTAGGCTAATTTAAAAATGCACTGCATTTCTCAAAACTTCAAAAGGATTTCCCAATTCCTCAAATGAAATACCTTTCAAATTCATATTCATTCATTCAATTTGCATTATTTTCAAACTCTTTTCTCAATTCCATTTCAGAGAAATCGATTTTCTCAAAAATTTCTAAGTCCTTTTCAGGATTTGATTTTCTCAGAATTCTGAGTTTTCAAATGAGATTTCAAAGTATTTTACAAGTTCAAATTATGATTTTCCAAGATTTCCACATTCTCAATTCTAAGTTTCCAATCTCAAAATCAATTTTCTTAGATTTCCCATTTTCTTGAGAATCCATTTTCCATTTCAAAAGTCATTTTCCAATAAAATTCCTGATTTTCTCAGAATTCTCAAATCTATTTCCTCAGAAAAGCAATCTAAATCTCAGAATCGATTTTCCAAAGTTCAAGTTTTCCTGAGAAATCATTTTCCAATGCAAATTTCTGATTTCTAATGAAGTATATTTCAATTTTCCAAGCAAACATCATTCTTTCAAAACTTGCATTTGTTCAAAATTCCATAGCACATGCCTGATTCTCTATGCATTCTAGGAAAATAGAGCATAATTTGGATAATTTATCTTAGTCAAAGCGCACAATTGATCCTTGGTTCAATTACTCTTGGTAAAGGCGCCATAAACGGTTGAACCTCGTACCAACAGGCGGATCCCATTCCATGAAATTTTCCCACAAATTTTCAAAATGGAGGCAAGTAATTTTCAAAACCATTTTCAAAACTTTGGTCGAGTTTGACTCGCGAAATCGTTTCTCTCACTCTCGCTGAGAGAGAGGGGAAAAATTTTGCGATGATAACAATATCTCACGTATCTAAGGACAGCTCCTCGAGCTTCGCTTAGTCGTACAGATACAACATGGGTCTTCTCCCAGTCGGTCCAGTCATATACCGATCATGACACCTTCACAAAGGTTATTCAGGACTGACTCAACAACGTTCATCCACTCATACATTCAAGCATCGCTGAACCTAAGCTAATGCTTTGTTTCGATAATTAACCTCTCCCCGTGGGCTTAAGGGAGGTATATCTGAGCACCAACGCGACGATCTGGGGGTTGATTATTCTATGTATTTTTAGATGCCCCAGAGACCTGTTGATCCCATCCCCCTAGTAGAACGGTACAATCATACCGAAAGAAGTCCCTACTAGGTATTTGAATGCATTTTGCTACTGCAGTAGTTGGGTTCAATCCTTAGAATTTAAGGATAACCACGACCTCCATACCTTTGAGTGACGGAGGCCATCATGAACTCTATCAGGTTTGAAGGTAATATAAGTCACTCAAGGCTGCAACATCACCGTCTTTCTCAGTGCGAAATTCTGAAGGAGTCTGCCGGTCTGACAAGCTACTTAGTGCATGCCTATAGGGCAGCTGTTGAGGAGTATGTACCTGACCCCATTCAATATGCCCCTAACATGGTCATCAACCGCAGGGTCTTTTCATTTTATTCATATGCATGCTTGACTCTGTTCTCGGCACTACGGCCATCACGAGCATCTCACCTCTTCTAGGTAGACAACGTACTCTAGCTCTACGGCCCTTACGAGTCTAGTTGTGTATCAGTCTCTCAATGAGCATGCATATGACACGATTACAATGAATCAGTTGCTTGGCGTATTTTTATGCAACGAGCCCACAACCTAGTCAAGGCGCAACCACTACTCTGGCACAGTGGCCCTTATGAGCAAGATGCCCTTACAGGTATTAGGGAGACGAGCCAATCTGGTATCATTCCAACAACGGGCATCGTTGTGCCATTTAACTAGTTCTGACAGTTCTTCTGCCAACCATTTTATCAGCACCTCCCCTGCTTCAACGGCAGGGATGCGTGTGATCATCGCAATTTTTTTCCTCTTGTGGTTTCTCGCTCTTTCTTTCTCTTTTCCTTTCCAACCTCTATTTTCTCCTTTTTGAAGGAAGAAAATAAAAAGAAAGAAAAGAAGATAGAAGAGGAAAAGAATAGAAGAGAGAGAGAGGACCTCTTTTGCGGGGTCTCACTTGACCTTGATTTGAAAAATATTTAAAAAAATAACTCGCCTCCGTTTTGAAATATTTGCAGGAAAATTTGGGAGACGGGATTCGCTCATCGGTACGAGGTTCGACCATTCCTGGCGCCTTTACCAGGGGTAATCGAACCAAGGATCGAATTTATACCTCTTTGCTTTGCTAAAAGATTATCTAAGAATTTATTCTAAGTATAAATGCACAAAGAATCATGCTTGTGCAATGCAAGGATGTATGCTCTTTTGAAAAGAATGATTTGAAAATCTGAGATTTTCCAAGTGAAAAATGGGATGATGGAATGAAGAAATGATTGTTGAATAGTTGAATCTAACTTAGAACTTGAGATAGATTGGAAAGGATTTTTGAAGTTCAAAGTCTTTGAAATAATCAGAGTTGGGAAAATAAATCTTTGAAAAAAAGAATGATTTTGAAAGAAATGAGGTTTCAGAGTCAGAAGTGAATTTTGAATTTGAATTCTGGATCTGGATTTCAGAGTAGAGATGAAATTTGAAATGGAATTGGATTCCATATTTAAAGTTTGAAATGAGGATGGAATTTGGTTTTGAGAAATCAAAATGGAATTTAAAAATAGAAATGGATTTAAGAAGTTCAGATGGGATCTGAAAATGGAATTGGATTTGAAATCTGGAAATCAAGATAGATCTGGATTTGAAATCTAGAATTGGGAATGAGATTGGATTTGAAATTTGGAATCCAAGATGGAGTTGAATCCGGGATCTGGAATCATAAGATGGAATTTTTGGATTTGAAGTCTGAGATCCAAGATAAAGTTGAACTCTGAATCCCAAATGGAATTTGGATCTGAAATCTGAGATCCAAAGTGAAGTTGAGTTCTAGGATCCTAAATGGAATTTGGATCCGAAGTCTGAGATCCAATATGAAGTTGAGTTCTGGATCTAGAATCCTAAATGAGAATTGGATCTGAAATCTGAGATCCGAGAGGGAGTTGGTTTCTGGATCCTAAATGGAATTGGCCCCAAGATCTGGTATCCAAGATGGAATTCAGATCTGAAGTTTGAGATCCGAAATGGAATTTGGACCCAGAATCTGGATCCAAAGTGGAATTGGGTTCTGGCTTTGGATTTATAAAGCCCAAATGGGACTTTCAAAGATGGATCTGGGTTTTGAAAAAAAACCCAGATTGAATTTACAACTTTAGAAGAGAATCAAAATTTGAGATTCAGAATCAACCTCAAAACTTTGATTTTTGAATTTGAGATGTTAAGTTGAATTTGAAATTGGATCCTAAAAATAAATTTGGACTTTTAAAGTTAATTTGAACTTTTTAAAATTTGATTAGATTTAGAAATTGAATCTTGAATATACAAATGAATTTCAAAGTGAAATTGGACTTTGAATTTTGAAGCTTTAAATGTAGAATTAGAAGATGAATCAGAAATTTCAAAGTTTAAATTGAACTTTGAAACTTGATCTTTGAGATGTTGAATTGAATTTGGTTTTGAATTGGAAGTTGAATTTTTGAATATAGAAATGAATTTGAAATTCCAAAGTCAAATTAGACTTTGAATTTAAAGTTAGAATCTGAAGATGGTATTTGAATTTACAAGGGCTGAAAATTAAAGTGAAGAAAATATTTTGAAGGAAATCATTTGAATTTTGAAAAGGAATTTTTTGAAAACATGATGTAATTCTATCCTAAATTATGAATGAATTTAAAGAATTTAAAATTGAATTTTGAAAATCTTATTTCATTCTTTAAGTGAATTAAAATAAGATTGAAGATATGATACATCCCTGACTATGGTCATTGAATGTATCATATAATAATCATATTTAAATTCAGGTGAAGAATCAAACATATTTTGGTGCTTTTATAGAGTTTAAACTGAAATTAACTCTCAATATACCCTGACTATGGCCATTGATATATGTATTGAATTAATTTTAAACTAAACCCTGATAAAAGAGGAAAATATTTTAAGAAAATATGATGAATTTTGAAAAGGATCCAGTGTTATTCCATGAAAGATGAAAATCCTAAGTCTTGTTCACATCCTGACTATGGCCATTGATGCAAATCATCAACTTAGAATTTAATCACCTCTTATTAGAATGGTGCACGTGTCATTCGTGTTTCCCATTCTTGAATTTTTGAAATAAAGGAGAAAAATGACATAAAAACAGATGATTTATGATATTTACAATATTCATACATCCTGATCTATGCTAGAAATGTAAAGTTCTCATTATCATCTAACTATTATGATTGAAATTGAAGTTCAAATCCCTAATATAAGGAGGAGATCAACATTTTATATGTATTTTTTGCAAAACAGAGTTAGTACAAGGCAAAACAAAAAAAAACATAAAAGAATATACCATGTTAAAGACCCATATGCATATAGTCATGCCTAGGCTAATGAAGAAAATGAATATGCGCAGAACTAGGCTTATGCTAATGAGAAGGATATGCGTCTAAGTATGATATTCATGCATATATATCACTCATATATGATATGTATATGTGATAGGCACCTGCATACATGCAAAATTATTTGCCTACATGCAAATGGAGAAATCTATATATGCATGCCTAATGATGATGCATAGATCTATAAAGAAGTGTACATGAGAAAGCATGTGCCACACCTTATACTAATGGAGAAGGGTATGAGATGAAGCTCCCAACAATCCGTTGAACCGTTGTAGAAAGTGTGAAGTCACAGCAGTTCCTTGAACTGCTATGAAAAGAAGGACTTTACATTAGTTTACAAAGCTAATGTGGATGCACAAAAGGGGATGACAGCCGCAGTGGTGAAGAAGACAAATGGAGCAAATGCTGGTGGCCAGACAGTGGAAATGTAGAGGTGCTGAAGGTGAGGTGATAGTGCAGGTGCAAGATGGTGTGTTGGAAGTGAGGATAGTGCTAAAACTATCTTTTGAGGAATGTGTTTACAAAGTAGTTTTTATGCAAAATGTTTGCAGATTATTGTATACAAGAAACCCGAGGAGGGTTGTCAACCTGACTATTTCATTTTGACAATGATAACAATGGGCAAGTGTAATAATCAATATACTTTCTAAGGCAATAACCCCTTTTGCTTATCCTGAATTTTTGTCCAAATATTTTTCCTAATATCAAAAATACCAGGTTTGCAGGAAGCAAAGTTAAAAACAAAGGTAAAACCAACATAAACTTTTTACCGTGACACACATTTTTTTTTTTTTAAGTGCACACAAGAAATCACATAACAAGGCAAATCATGATGGTTATACAGCTTGAACTTCACCCTGCAAATTTTTTTTTTTTAAAAGGATATGATGACATACAAACCTTTATAACAGAACAGAAGATATACAGCTGGAAATTTTAGGATGTACAATATATGTAAAGCAAGGCTACAACATGTACTGATAAATTCCAAGAATTTCCTGGAAATCCATCCCTAATAACAATGTCTGGGTTAGAAGGCCAAAATATTACCAAGCTCATCTTGGAAGTTACTACCTTAGCTCTGTAATAATCCCCCATCACAGTGATAGGATTCTCATCATTCTACCTACAAAAGGAAAGCATGCCCTGTCCAGCTTGCCCATAAGATAGACTTGTGCTACTGCAGGTTGCTTGAAACATTCAATGAGTAATACCTCTTTAATTCCTTGTTATCAATTTAGCATGCTTAAATATCAGATGACCACATGCTTTATTTGTCTAATTTCAACATAATAATAGTGTTCCAGGATGTGCACTACTAATTTGCAAAAGACTGTTGAATCTAGTCTCAAACTGCAGAGAACTCAGGGAGAATAAGAACAATTGAATGTATTAAAATGAATATCAAATTCTTAATAAACACAATATTTCTGCATAAAAAAAATTACCAAAATTATGAAACACATAATGTATTGTACCAGGTGGAGACATGCCTTTGTCACATACACAGGAACGTAAACCACCCTATATCAAAGTTCCAGGATGTTAGAAAAATAATTTGGCTACATCAAGCATCTTTAAGAAGAAAAGGCTAATGATGATCTTGCAAACTGAGACCATATGCATGAGGAATCAAGCTTGATAACCAAAAAATGTTAGGGCTCACATGCATAACACCCATAAATTCTCAAATCCTATGAGGATAATGCTTGTCAGTTTGCAGGAAGAGCAACAGAGAATACACAGGTGAGATGAATGGGTTTACACATGCGATAGATGGACTAAAGCATAATAACCATATTATGAAACAGGAAACAATATAACTAAAAAGATTGTGCAGGAAAAATGAAAGCCACAAGGCAAAGGATGTAACCGTAATTAAATAAGAAGTTGGAGTGGAAGAATAGTTACAAAAAAAAAAATTTAAAATTAAGCCTAAAATGTCTAAGTCAGCCTCTCATAGATAATCAAATAATTATTGATTGATCGTCATAATTGATATAAGTTCATTACAGCAAACCAATTGCTGCAACCAGTGCCCTCCATGACTCTATGTTGCAGGTCAAGATCAATTTAAACATGGACCTTCCTGAACCATTGTAGCAGTTGTGATACTGCCATTTCAAAGTAGATAAGATATTCTGAATGAACAGGAAATTTTTTTTGAAAGCGATGCTCAAGTTCAAGATATCCATTTTGGATCAGTAACGTCCACAAAGAAGAGACGACAACACATATATATAAATGTTTAGAGTAAACTGGATGTTTTAGCAAATAATCAAAATAAAGTTTAGTTAATGACCAGACTTACTAACCTTATCATGGCTATTGGATGCACACAATGGTCACTGAGCTCCCATACAATATGAAGACAGACTCTTGATCTTGGAAATGCTAGAATACATGAGAATTTAATCTGTAACAGAACTCATAGTGCAGATGATTTTTCCTGTGATACTGTATTGAGCTTCATTTCCACTTGAAGATATGCACACACTGTATTGAGCTTCATTCCCACTTGAAGATATACACACATATCTAAAAAAAATGTTGTCAAATATCTTCAATACTTAGCATATACTTTTGTGATCACAAATTGCAAAATAGTAGATCATGAGAGACTGAATAAACACACGAACAACATGCTGAATCGGTATATATAGATGAACCGAATAACTGATGATGGAGATCCAACTTTTATCTCTATCAACCCACAACCAGGGTGCCCACCTCTGTTTGACCCTAATAACAAGATGATTTTTAGTGGGCCCGACGAGCTCTTTGTCACAAGAGGTATGCTCCTCCAGACCTGATCCATTCTAGGGGTGACCAGAGGCCATTTAGGTGATATACGAGCAACACAAAATGATAACTAAAATCACAATCCTCAGAACAGAATGCTTTACTCACTACTCACGATCTTCTCAAATATTGTTCCTTCTTATATGCTCTTAATCGACCCACAAGCATATACGGACATTGAATCCACCGATTGGTGGGAAGGTTTATGTACAACGGCATATGTAAATGGAGTGACCACGTGCGACAACATTTATGTAACTAAATTTTGCCAATGAGCATTACCCTGACGTCTGGATTTCTTCAATGCTCATTGCCCACTTACCCTGAAGCACCTTAGTGTCTGAGTGTGTGGAATTTACTTACGAAATGGAGAAATGATCTTTTTGCAATGAAGTAGTAAATACAGTAAATGAAATTGCCAAGAAATATAAGCGACTGTGATGAATCAGGATACTGATTGAGTAGACGTAATGCACTGGCTGGCGTGAACCAGAGAATCAAATGCTTAACCAGATATCAAGATGGACACAAGAAATCTTAAAAAAAAAAAGTAAAAATAAAAAGGTAAATGAAGATCAAAATACCGTGGATGGTTAAAACGAAAGTAAGAAAAATGGCTTATCAGTAAGAGTGATTGTGATATCAAACAGGAAATCAAGATTTAACATAGAAATCTCGATATAAACAGGCGATTGAAAAACCAACAAGATCAAAAGTAAAAGAAAGAGATTAGAATGAAACGAGATATGCAGAATGTAAAGTAAGGGATGAAGCCTAATGCTGGATGGACTTGAAACTAACAGAAAAGGAAAATAAGTGAATAACAAGAAAGAAAAAAAAAGGAGAATCGAAAATCAGAATGCATGCTAATCTGCTAGAATTTCAATACAAATAGGGGATCGAAGCCACAAAAGGAAATACATATATATAAAAAAAAAACTAACTATAAAAGGAAAATAGTAAAACGAAATCAAAAGGGGAAATCAGAGGAGAAATTCCAACGAAAACCACAATCAAGATGGAAAGAAGGAAAACATAGATCAGAATTAGGAAAAATTACAAATAACTAAAAAAGAAAATGTTGGAATTAGGATATTCCGATTGATGTTGCACATACATAGGTCGATCTTGTTGCAAACAGATTGATTCTACGTGTGTGCTTTGAAAAAAAAAAGAAGGGAAAAGAAATAAAAAAAATAAGATGAAAGAAGAAAACACAAAAAAAAGCGTTGCTTACCTTAGCCTTGGCGTTGTTGGCTGGTGGGCTTCCTTCAGCTGATTGGAAGAGGAAACTACCAAAATCCACAGAAGAAAGAAGAGGGAGAAGAAGGTGATATGTATGGAAGGGTGAGAACGGATCAAGAGATTGTGAAGAAGGATGCTAGGGTGAAACACGGTGGAGGTCAGGGTTCCCCTTTGCCGATTTTTAAAGAGGATGAAGAAGAGTCCAGAAGAAGGTGGTTGGGGATCAAGGGCTGATAGAGATCGATCTTGAGAGGGAGAAGTCATTGGTGATGGAGGGATCGGGTGAAGCAGGAGGAGGATGGGCGGAAGAAAAAGGGGGAAGGCGCAATAGATGGTGGAGGGTTGAGGTGAAGCTTCTGGAGATTGTGCGAGAGAAAGAGAGAGAGAGGGTTTTTGTTAAACCTAAAGAAAATTTTCGTTAAAAATCTTTTATTTTACAAATCCCTTTTTTTTTTAAAGATTTTTCAAAAGGCCGGTTCTTTTCAAAAGTTTTTTCCAAAAAACTGGTTTTAGTTTAAAGATTGTTTTTCAAAAAGAGAGGTCTTCAAAAACTATATATTTTTTTCTTTGTATTTTTGTATATATATATATACATATATATATATATATATATATATATATATATATATTTGTATTTTCTAATTTTTTTTGAAATAAAACTATGAAACTGAGGAAAATAAAGGATTTTTAAAAACCTTTTTGTAATTTTTGAAGAATATTTACAAAAAGGAGGGTTTTCTGAGAAATGAGGGTTATTTTTGGGAAATTTCTTCAGAAAATGGGTTTGGACCCAAGTTTTGAGAAAATATTCGAATTTTAAACCTCGAATCGAAGAATATAACGTGATGGATCCAAACGGATACCAGACGAATTGTCTGAGCCTTTCAAAAAGTTATCTTGGTCATTTTGAGAATTTGGTTTAAAAATTGGATAATAAGGCTCAGATTTGGATTTTGACAATGGATCCGGATCCGAAATCGAGTCAGATATATAAAATGGATTTAATTTCAGTAAAACCTGAGAAATAAACTGGTATTTAGATTTAAAACTGACTCAATTACCCAGAAAATGGGGTCAGGGGCAAAAAGGGAATATTTACAATATTTTAAAATTTTTGGGGTGTTCACAGATGCCCCTCTTTGCTACTAAGCCAGTTGAAATCCGAGCTTAGTGGCAAAGAAACACTCTAAATTTTGAAAAATGCTCTAGTTAGCCAACCTGAACTGGGTATGGAAGAATTACTTCGAAAACATGGCTTTTCAGGTTTAAAACCTTATCCTGAATGGTTCTGGGGAGACGAAATCCTCAATAATGATATGATTGAATAATAGAAATGAGGAAATCGTGATGGGACTTTGGGCGAAGATCCCGAAATGATGAAAGATAAGAAATTTTGATCAAGTCTCATGGGTGAGACAAGATCAGTCTTTTGAAATGACTTAGGTTTAGCCCTTAACCTGGATGGGACGAAGATATATCAAGATGAATTGAATGAGGAAAGGAATATAAGTGGACCTCGCTGGGACTATTTTGAGGAAAATGCCTCGTGAGATGAAACTTAAGTAAAATCCTATCCTGGATGGATATACAAAACATGGATTCCTTGACAGGAAGAACCAGGATGGGACTGGAAGAAAACACCTCGTCAAAACGAGGAACCTCATCGGAACGAGACTCAGGTTTAACCCAAACCTGAAAAAGGAAGATACCTCGAGGGGCGAGGTTCAGGCTTAACCCTTAACCTGAAGGGGATGACCAAATGGAATCCTCGGATGGAAGAAACCATGATGGGACCTTCGGAGTTTGGACGAACAAATCCAAAAGGGGTTTGCGAAAGGTGGAAAATGGGGTTCCCTAAAGCCTGGAAAAAGGGATGATTTTTGGCATCTCATTGCTGAGACTGAAATAGCTTTTAAAAATCAATGACCTCTCGCAGAAAGTTCATGTTTGACCCTTAACCTGAGTGGGTACTACCATACGGAATTCTTAAATGGAGAAATCGTGATGAGACAGTAAGAGATACCTCTCCTGAATGAGGCAACTCTTTTGGAAGATATAAACAACGCTAGGTTGCATCAAAATGGATATTGAATATTTATTTCATTTTTGGAATAACTAGAAAATTTTGCCAATAAGATAAAAATTGTAGTTGACTCAAATGCTTGAAAATGTGCACGTGTGTGCAAAAGATATTCCCTCTTTTACCTAGAGTATTTCCTCCAACGAGGTTAACTCCTCTGTCTTTAAGAGCCAAATTCAAAATTTTAGCGCTGATGATTTTTCTTCAAGGAAACTATCCATTTCCTTGATATGAGAAGAGAAGAAATATTCTTAATCTCATAAAAGCAAGTAGTGAAAAGATATTGATAAAAGGATTTCGCATGAGAGAAGATGACTTCTGGCAATTTTGGCAGTTTGATATCTGGGTGTTTTCCCATGATGATCTTTTTGTACTCTTTTGAGTCATTGAACTTTCTCGGGTTTTTACATCATTCTTCATTTGGATGTGTCCTCACTTTTCTCTCTTTTTCGGGAAAGGGTACGTCACAAACTCCTTCATCTTGGAGATGTTTCGATCCTTCTTTTATCTTAGGGATTATATTGATGATATTGGCTCAAAAGGTCAAAAATCTCTAGATGATAGCAGAAATCAAATATCCTTTAGGGTTTGTTGGTAGGTTCATCACACTCGCCTTCACCTCGACGGTGATCTGAACTTTCCCTGGAAGGATCCGTCACAAACTCCTTCATCTCGGAGATGATCCAAATCTTCTTTGGCCCCGGGGGTCTAGCTCGCATATTCGTCTTCATCTTGACGACAATTGAGGGATCCCTTTTGCAGATATTTGATTGCAGCTTTAAATGGATGAGAAGATATGGGTTGAGTGGATTCTTTTTATCGCTCAGGATATTTCCACTGCCTGATTGCCAGATATTCGTCTTTAAACATAGGCCATAGCCATGATCAATATCAATTCGCTTCTGGCTTTTCAACATCATTGAATATTTCTTTCGCTAATCATAGCGAGGATATTTCTTTTATCCTTTTGGTTGATCAACAGAGAAAAGATTTGAATTTTATCCCTTTTTCGCAAAAAGCTTTACCCTTTTAGAAAGAATACTAGAGGTAATTTGAGGTAATTCTTTTGTGTAGTAAGAATATTGGAATCAACAAATGTTTTTAGCAAATTGGCATAATATTCCAGAATTCTTTTGCGAAATAATCACTCAATATAGATTTTGATGAGACCTTGAGTTGAAACTTGGGAAGGAATATTTAGATTTTGTTTTTGACCGACCAGCTCGAAAGCAGGATTTTGGTTTGACCGACCAGCTCGAAAGCAAGATTTTGATTGACCGACCAGGTCGAAAGTAGGATTTTTTAGAAGTACCAGCTCGAAAGCAGGATTTTGATTGACTGACCAGCTCGAAAGCAAGATTTGTTTGTTCGACCAGCTCGAAAGCAGGATTTTGATTGACCGACCAGCTCAAAAGCAGGATTTTTTTGTTCGACCAGCTCGAAAGCAGGATTTTGATTGACCGACCAGCTCGAAAGCAGGATTTGTTTGACCGACCAGCTCAAAAGCAGGATTTGATTGACCGACCAGCTCAAAAGCAGGATTTTGTTGACCGACCAGCTCGAAAGCAGAATTTGATATGGGAGTATCAGCTCGAAAGCAGGATTTTGATTGTTCGACCAGCTCGAAAGCAGAATTTTGGTTGACCGACCAGCTCGAAAGCAGGATTTTGATTGACCGATCAGCTCGAAAGCAGGATTTGTTTGACCGACCAGCTCGAAAGCAGGATTTGTTTGACCGACTAGCTTGAAAGTGGAATTTTAGAATGGTAAAAATGATTTACATTGATAAAGTTGTGACCCGAAGGTTTGAAAATGATGGATATTTGATGAAATTGTAACCTGAAGGCTTGAATTTGATATACATTGATGAAGTTGTAACCCGAAGGCTTGAAAAGGATAGACATTGATGAAATTGTAACCCAAAGGCTTGAAAATGAAAGACATTTGATGAAATGGATAGACATTTGATGAAATTGTAACCCGAAGGCTTGAAAAAATGGGAATTTGATGATCCAAAGGTCGAAGTTGGCATTGACTTTGAATTTTTGATGAATGGTTAGTGCAAAGACTGAACCTGGAGGGCTAACTTGATCAATCAGCCAGACACTAGCATGAGTGCTAGGCATACCAGTACGAGCACTGGATTTTTAAAAAAAAATGCCCCAGTATGAGCATTGGGTTTTGAAATATATCAACACGAGCACTGGATTTTCTGACTGAGAGTTGGAAAGGAGACCGACATTCTAAGATATTTGAGAATTTGAATGAGAATGATTGTCGATGTTTTCAGAATTATCCTTTATCTTGAAGGGGAAGAAGGAGACACCTCGAATGTCGAGGTTCAGGTTTATCCCTTAACCTGAAAGTAGAACAAGAATAAAATTTATAAAAGTGGAGAAGAATCCAATAAATTTATGAAAATTTTGTTTTTGAAAGGAATTCTCACAGGTAGCCTTGTTGCTTCTGTGAGGGGTCTCAGGATTATCCCTTATCCTGAATGGGAACACCTCGCACAACGAGGGTCAGGTTTATCCCTTAACCTGAGCGAGAAAGAACAATAAAGTATACCTCATTGAGAAGAGGCATCAAGTTTATCCCTTAACCTGAAAGGGTAAAGAATAGAATAAAAATTTGGGGAAAAGAGAAATTTACAAAAAATAAAGACACATTGATAAAAAATGTTTTGCAAAAAGAATTCTCATAGGTAGCAATATTGCTCCTACGAGGGGTCTCAGGATTATCCCTTATCCTGAATGGGAACACCTCGGAAAAAGAGGGTCATGTTTATCCCTTAACCTGAGCGGGAAAGAAGAATAAAGAATACCTCATTGAAAAGAGGCATCAGGTTTATCCCTTAACCTGAAAGGGTAAGATGAAAGAATAGAATTTTTGGGGGAAAATTAATAAAGAGAAATTAATAGAATTTTACAAAATAAAGAGAGATTTACAAAAATAAAGAGAAATTGATAAAATTGTTTTGCTGAAAGAATTTTCATAGGTAGCAATATCGCTCCTATGAGGGTCTCAGGATTATCCCTTATCCTGAATGGGAATACCTCGGAAAACGAGGGTCAGGTTTATCCCTTAACCTGAAAGGGTATGAGAAGAATTTGAATTATCCAAAATTTGAAAGAATTGAGAAATTGATAAAAACAAAGAAGGATAAAAATGGATAAAAGATTAAATGAAAATTGATAAAAAATGAGAAAAGAAAAGAGTTTATTTGATCCTGCCTGCATGTGAAATCTTTAAAGTGAGGGGAATGTTTAAAAGACAATTGAGAAATCTTTTTGAGGAGAAAATCAACCATGAGAAGAATGTTTAGCGTGAGAGCTGATCTTTGAAAGGGAAATCAACATGAGAGATCATCATGAGGGTTGATTTTGAAGATAATGGTTTAAAACCCATTTTGGCAAAGAAAAATTATTGTGATGGTTGATTTTGAAAAAGATTGGACCAAAGTATTGGACTTTATGACGAAGATTTTGTGAAAATTTTCAAGATTTTATGATTTTGAAAAACCCTCATAGGTAATATCATTTCTCTCATGAATGATGCTGGAATTGTCCTTGGTTTTGAAAAAGAATATGAATTTGATGCTGCTTAATAGAAGCCAATGAAGAAGATTAATGAAAATACAATTTTTTCAAAATAAATGCCCTATTGTGGGAAAAAAAGAGAAATATATGACATCAAATATATGAAGAAAACTGACATTTCATTGATAGGAAATATTGATAACAATGACTGAAATATTTAGAGGTTGTTGACCAAAGGTCACAAAAGACTGAGACTGAGTTGTCCCCATAAGGTGACTGAAAAGAAAGAAAGCAGAAAAACATTGGCATGGTTTGGGAAGAGGCTAGGGCGGCTGGCTAATCTTCTTCTTTGTCTTCCACCAGAAGCCTTTTATCAATGCAGTCTTGGACGATGTTTTTGAAGACAAAGCAATGCTCGGTGTCATGACCCATCGTCCGATGGAATTTGCAGAACTGATCCTTGAACCTTCCCATAGTCACGAGAGGATCTGCTACCTTGGGAAGTTTAACCATTTCCTTGTTTATCATGTACTCAAGAACTTGCTCAAGTGATTGCTCTAGAGGGGTAAATTCACGATCGTATCCCCAACCGTCGTGCTTTGGTTTCCCTTGGGGCTTTGATTCTAGTTGAATGCTTGAGAGAGGGATGTCATTTTTTCTGCTGATCCCATTCTCTTGACTGGAACAATCATCTCTGCTTGATCTGCCAGTGTGGTTCTTTCTGCCACCCCTTTTGTTTTTGCCATTGTTGTTAGAGAGACTGGTAGAAAAAGTGAAGTTTGTTTTCTTTTTCATATCTTGACTGCCCCCTGCCAAGGTGATGCCATTGTAGGTTCTATTCTCTAGTCCCATTTTGAGCCATTCAACTCGCTCTATTAAATTGATGAGCGATTTAGATGGAGAAGTGGAGATCAGACCCTTCAGAGGTTGAGAGAAATTGTTCAAAATTATTGAGAGTGCATGCCCCTCTGATATCGGATCCTTCATCCTGTTGCAGGTGGATCTCCACCTATGAATGAAATCTTTTGCCTTCTTATTGTCATTTTGCTTCATATTGAATAGGTGGTTGAGGGTAGGCGGAGCCTCAGTATTGAAAAGAAATCTTTCGATGAGCAGGTTAATGACTTTTTCAAAGTCCCGCAGTTCAATCGGGTTGATATGGTCGGCATACCATCTTGCTGCAATTCCCTCTAGACTGTGCAGAAAACATAGGAATAAAGCCCTATTGTTTCTTCTGAATCGGTGACATTCTGTAAAAAATGTAGCCAGATGGGCCTTGGGGTTGCCGGTCCCATCAAACTTTATAAATTTACGAGGAAGATCGTCTTAGTTATCATCCCCTTCTAAACTGTCATAAAAGTATGCACCGGTGTAGATCTTTTTGCCTTTGTCCTGGGCTTGTAAATCTTTGATTGCACAGGCTACTTCTCTCAGTTGTTCATGCATCAGATCCTTTGCTGGGGTCTGAATCTTGGCTTTGCTGGCTGACTCATGCCCCTCATTGACTTTCTTGGGCCGATACAAAGGGTTATGAAAATATGACGGATGCTCTTCCTCTGAATCCTCTCCTGCTGACTCTGAAGTGTTGTCATACTGAACTTGCTTTTTGTTGATTTTTCCCTTGGTTTTGTTTTTAGAAGATATTTTCTCAGGGTTTTTCTCAGGCTGTTCAGACATCATTTTGGCTGAATCAACATTGTTTTCTGCTTCTTAGCCTTGCTGCTTGGATGACCTGATGGAGTTCATTTCCTCTCCTTCACTGTCGCTTTGTTGTGGAACTGTCTCCTTTCCAGTTCTTGTCCGAACCATGATGAAATATCAATGTTCTCTCTGTAGGATAAAATGGGATATTTAGAAAAAAATTTGAAGGAAATTATGATAAAGGAAGAAGTCAAGTTGATAAAAGATATCCCATTGCTAGGGATTGAGTTGTCACAGAAAATTTATGACAATCGCATTGTTTCCATGTGAAAAGGAATAAACAATTTAGAATATGAACAAATGCTATTTTGAAAAGGAGGTCTCTCGACAAAAGAGACTTTATTGTGAAAAAAGAATTCTTGGAATAGAATCAGAAGATATATTGGAAAGATAGGAGGAAAAAAAAATTGGATCTGAAATCCAAAATCTGGAATCATAAAATGGAATTTTTGGATCTGAAGTCTGAGATCCAAGATGAAGTTGAACTCTGAATCCCAAATGGAATTTGGATCTGAAATCTGAGATCCAAAGTGAAGTTGAGTTCTAGGATCCTAAATGGAATTTGGATCCGAAGTCTGAGATCCAATATGAAGTTGAGTTCTGGATCCTAAATGGAATTGGCTCCAAGATCTGGAATCCAAGATGGAATTCGGATCTGAAGTCTGAGATCCGATATGGAATTTGGACCCGGAATCTGGATCCAAAGTGGAATTGGGTTCTCGCTTTGGATTTAGAAAGCCCAAATGGGACTTTCGAAGATGGATCTGGGTTTCGAAAAACAACCCAGATTGAATTTACAACTTTAGAAGAGAATCGAAATTTGAGATTCAGAATCAACCTCAAAACTTTGATTTTTGAATTTGAGATGTTAAGTTGAATTTGAAATTGGATCCTAAAAATGAATTTGGACTTTTAAAGTTAATTTGAACTTTTTAAAATTTGATTAGATTTAGAAATTGAATCTTGAATATACAAATGAATTTCAAAGTCAAATTGGACTTTGAATTTTGAAGCTTTAAATGTAGAATTAGAAGATGAATCAGAAATTTCAAAGTTTAAATTGAACTTTGAAACTTGAATTTTGAGATGTTGAATTGAATTTGAATTTGGTTTTGAATTGGAAGTTGAATTTTTTAATATAGAAATGAATTTGAAATTCCACAGTCAAATTAGACTTTGAATTTAAAGTTAGCATCTGAAGATGGTATTTGAATTTACAAGGGCTGAAAATTAAAGTGAAGAAAATATTTTGAAGGAAATCAATTGAATTTTGAAAAGGAATTTTTTGAAAACATGATGTAATTCTATCCTAAATGATGAATGAATTTAAAGAATTTCAAATTGAATTTTGAAAATCTTATTTCATTCTTTAAGTGAATTAAAATAAGATTGAAGATATGATACATCCCTGACTATGGTCATTGAATGTATCATATAATAATCATATTTAAATTCAGCTGAAGAATCAAACATATTTTGGTGCTTTTATAGAGTTTAAAATGAAATTAACTCTCAATATACCCTGACTATAGCCATTGATATATGTATTGAATTAATTTTAAACTAAACTCTGATAAACGAGGAAAATATTTTAAGAAAATATGATGAAATTTGAAAAGGATCCAGTGTGGATCCAGTGTTATTCCATAAAAGATGAAAATCCTAAGCCTTGTTTACATCCTGACTATGGCCATTGATGCAAATCATCAACTTAGAATTTAATCACCTCTTATTAGAATGGTGCACATGTCATTCGTGTTTCCCATTCGTGAATTTTTGAAATAAAGGAGAAAAATGACATAAAAACAGATGATTTATGATATTTACAATGTTCATACATCCTGATCTATGCTAGAAATGTAAAGTTCTCATTATCATCTAACTATTATGATTGAAATTGAAGTTCAAATCCCTAATCTAAGGAGGAGATCAACATTTTATATGTATTTCCTGCAAAACAGAGTTAGTACAAGGCAAAACAAAAAAAAACATAAAAGAATATACCATGTTAATGACCCATATGCATATAGTCATGCCTAGGCTAATGAAGAAAATGAATATGCGCAGAACTAGGCTTATGCTAATGAGAAGGATATGCACCGAAGTATGATATTCATGTATATATATCACTCATATATGATATGTATATGTGATAGGCACCTGCATACTTGCAAAATTTTATGCCTACATGCAAATGGAGAAATCTATATATGCTTGCCTAATGATGATGCATAGATCTATAAAAAAGTGTACATGAGAAAACATGTGCCACACCTTATACTAATGGAGAAGGGTATGAGATGAAGCTCCCAACAATCCGTTGAACCGTTGTAGAAAGTGTGAAGTCACAGCAGTTCCTTGAACTGCTATGAAAAGAAGGACTTTACATTAGTTTACAAAGCTAATGTGGATGCACAAAAGGGGATGACAGCCGCAGTGGTGAAGAAGACAAATGGAGCAAATGCTGGTGGCCAGACAGTGGAAATGTAGAGGTGCTGAAGGTGAGGTGATAGTGCAGGTGCAAGATGGTGTGTTGGAAGTGAGGATAGTGCCAAAACTATCTTTTGAGGAATGTGTTTACAAAGTAGTTTTTATGCAAAATGTTTGCAGATTATTGTATACAAGAAACCCGAGGAGGGTTGTCAACCTGACTATTTCATTTTGACAATGATAACAATGGGCAAGTGTAATAATCAATATACTTTCTAAGGCAATAACCCCTTTTGCTTATCCTGGATTTTTGTCCAAATATTTTTCCTAATATCAAAAATACCAGGTTTGCAGGAAGCAAAGTTAAAAACAAAGGTAAAACCAACATAAACTTTTTACCGTGACACACATTTTTTTTGAAAGCGATGCTCAAGTTCAAGATATCCATTTTGGATCAGCAACGTCCACAAAGAAGGGACGACAACACATATATATAAATGTTTAGAGTAAACTGGATGTTTTAGCAAATAATCAAAATAAAGTTTAGTTAATAACCAGACTTACTAACCTTATCATGGCTATTTGCTGCACACAATGGTCACTGAGCTCCCATACAATATGAAGACATATTCTTCATCTTAGAAATGCTAGAATACATGAGAATTTAATCTGTAACAGAACTCACAGTGCATATGATTTTTCCTGTGATACTGTATTGAGCGTCATTTCCACTTGAAGATATGCACACACTGTATTGAGCTTCATTCCCACTTGAAGATATACACACATATCTAAAAAAAATGTTGTCAAATATCTTCAATACTTAGCATATACTTTTGTGATCACAGATTGCAAAATAGTAGATCATGAGAGACTGAATAAACACACGAACAACATGCTGAACCGGTATATACAGATGAACCAAATAACTAATGATGGAGATCCAACTTTGATCTCTATCAACCCACAACCAGGGTGCCCACCTCTGTTTGACCCTAATAACAAGATGATTTTTAGTGGGCCCGACGAGCTCTTTGTCACAAGAGGTATGCTCCTCCAGACCTGATCCATTCTAGGGGTGACCAGAGGCCATTTTGGTGATATACATGCAACACAAAATGATAACTGAAATCACAATCCTCAGAACAAAATGCTTTACTCACTACTCACGATCTTCTCAAATACTGTTCCTTCTTATATGCTCTTAATCGACCCACAAGCATATACGGACATTGAATCCACCGATTGGTGGGAAGGTTTATGTACAACGACATATGTAAATGGAGTGACCCCCTGTGACAACATTTATGTAACTAAATTTTTCCAATGATCATTACCTTGACGTCTGGATTTCTTCAATGCTCATTGCCCACTTACCCTGAAGCACCTTAGTGTCTGAGTGTGTGGAATTTACTTACGAAATGGAGAAATGATCTTTTTGCAATGAAGTAGTAAATACAGTAAATGAAATTGCCATGAAATATAAGCCGACTGTGATGAATCAGAATACTGATTAAGTAGACGTAATACACTGGCTGGCGTGAACCAGATATCAAGATGGACACGAGAAATCTTAAAAAAAAAAGTAAAAATAAAAAGGTAAATGAAGATCAAAATACCGTGGATGGTTAAAATGAAAGTAAGAAAAATGGCTTATCAGTAAGAGTGATCGTGATATCAAACAGGAAATCAAGATTTAACATAGAAATCTCGATGTAAATATGCGATTGAAAAACCAACAAGATCAAAAGTAAAAGAAAGAGATTAGAATGAAACGAGATATGCAGAATGTAAAGTAAGGGATGAAGCCTAATGCTGGATGGACTTGAAACTAACAGAAAAGGAAAATAAGTGAATAACAAGAAAGAAAAAAAAGGAGAATCGAAAATCAGAATGCATGCTAATCTGCTAGAATTTCAATACAAATAGGGGATCGAAGCCACAAAAGGAAATACATATATATATATATATATATATAAAACTAACTATAAAAGGAAAAGAGTAAAACGAAATCAAAAGGGAAAATCAGAGGAGAAATTCCAACGAAAACCACAATCAAGATGGAAAGAAGGAAACCATAGATCAGAATTAGGAAAAATTACAAATAAATAAAAAAGAAAATGTTGGAATTAGGATATTCCGGTTGATGTTTCACGTACATAGGTCGATCTTGTTGCAAACAGATCGATTCTACGTGTGTGATTTGAAAAAAAAAAGAAGGGAAAAGAAATCAGAAAAATAAGATGAAAGAAGAAAACACAAAAAAAAACGTTGCTTACCTTAGCCTTGGCGTTGTTGGCTGGTGGGCTTCCTTCAGCTGATCGGAAAAGGAAACTACCAGAATCCACAGAAGAAAGAAGAGGGAGAATAAGAAGATATGTATGGAAGGGTGAGAACAAATCAAGAGATCGTGAAGAAGGATAATGGGGTGAAACGAGGTGGAGGTCAGGGTTCCTCTTTGCCGATTTTTAAAGCGGATGAAGAAGAGTCCAGAAGAAGGTGGTTGGGGATCAAGGGCTGATGGAGATCAATCTTGAGAGGTAGAAGCCGTTGGTGATGGAGGGATCGGGTGAAGCAGGAGGAGGATGGGCGGAAGAAAAAGGGGGAAGGCGCAATGGATGGTGGAGGGTTGAGGCGAAGCTTCTAGAGAGTGTGCGAGAGAAAGAGAGAGAGAGGGTTTTTGTTAAACCTAAAGAAACATTTCGTTAAAAATCTTTTAATTTACGAATCCCTTTTTTTTTTAAAGATTTTTCAAAAGGCCTGTTCTTTTCAAAAGTTTTTTCCAAAAAACGGGTTTTAGTTAAAAGATTGTTTTTCAAAAACAAAGGTCTTCAAAAACTATATATATATTTTCTTTTTTTTTCTTTGTATTTTTGTATATATATATATATACATATATATATACATATATATATGTATATATTTTTGTATTTTCTAATTTTTTTTTGTATTTTTTTGAAATAAAACTATGAAACTGAGGAAAATAAAGGATTTTTAAAAACCTTTTTGTAATTTTTTAAGAATATTTACAAAAAGGAGGGTTTTCTGAGAAATCAGAATTATTTTTGGGAAATTTCTTCAGAAAATGGGTTTGGACCCAAGTTTTGAGAAAATATTCGAGTTTTAAACCTCAAATCGAGGAATATAACATGATGGATCCAAACGGATACCGGATGAATTGTCTGAGCCTTTCAAAAAGTTATCTTGGTAATTTTGAGAATTATCTTGCTACGTTCTTTTCTGAGCTATTATTAACTTCTTCAGAAATTTCTGCAGCACTTCCTCTCTTTGATGGAGAAAGCGTGCGTTTCTTTTATCCATTTCAGCGGCATCTCCAAGCTTTGGCGGGAAATCGCTATGCTTAACTTAGGAAATGGATGTACACCATTATACGTACCTTATATCCATCAAGGTTGTTTGGAACCCTGAGCCATATCCAGGCCGTACGTAAATGACTTAGTTTTTACGTAAAGAGCAGTTTTGCCAAAAAGCGAAGCCTTTCCAATAGGGGCTTCATTCGTCAAGCAGAATCTTTAACAATGAGCGGTAAGGGAATCACATTGGCGATTTAGAGATGATCTCTATTTGAACGCTCATTTATGCGCCATATATGTAATATAAGCGGAAGCATGTGCTTTATATGGCGGCGTCGTAAAGGAAATGCATATACTATTGTTCGGGGTGTTTAACCGAACGAAATATTCTACATATATATTTGCAGAAAGCATAAGCCTTGGCATCATTCAACGCGACGACGTAACTAAATACATAATCGAAAATGCATAATTGGAAATTGCAGAAAGCAGGGAGCCTTGGCATCATACGACGTGACGGTGTAATGTAAATGCGTAATCAAAAGTGCATAATTGAAAATTATGAAAAACAGGGAGCTTTGGCATCATACGACGCGACGACAAAGGTAAATTACAAATCCTTGACAATATAAGACGCAAAGTTCGGCCTCCAACAAGAGTTACGAGGCGAGCGGGTGAACACCGAAGTGTCCCGAAGGGATCAACCAAGAACTAGGGTAAGATACCATTTTTAAGAGTGCATATACTGCGTATTCAACATATATATCCGACGATAGTTACAAGGCGAGCGGTTGAACACCGAAGTATCCCAAAGGGCTCAACCACGAACTAGGGTCAGATACTACTTCAGAAAGTATATGCTATATACAAACAAGCAAATACTTGAAAGAAATGGATCAACGAAGTGAACTTACTTCAAATCGCGGAAGAAACGGCTCTAGAAGGCTCCAACGGCTTCAATGACTTCGATCCTTCTTTTGAGAGGTCAGACTAGGTCAGATGAGTTCGACCTAGTTGGGAAAGAGGAAGAGTAGGTCAAGGTGCTCAACCTAAGTGGTTTGAACCAAACTGAGTTCGATCCAAGTCAACTGGGTTCAGCAGGTTCGGTCTTAGCCTAAGCATGCTAAGTCTAGGTTCAGAAAACCAAACCAGAATTTGGACAAAAAAGGACCTTGACTTTGACTTTAAACCAAACCAGGTTCAAGTCAAGTCAACTGGGTTTGGACCAAGTCAGGTGAGCTAGGACCAGATCAGGCAGGCTCAAACCAGGTCAGGTGGGCTCAATTGGGCTAGGCTAGGTATGGGAGGTTTAGGAGAGAGAAGGGGGGTCGATTTTTATGAGAAGAGAGAGAGTGGGGAGGGCTATTTATAGCCCAAGCTCACCTCCTTTAGGGATTTTTCTAGAAAAAGCTAAAAAAATCTAATCCACTTTATGCCCTTAGCTTTATTTTAATTCCAAGAGGTTCCTTGGTGTGGGGCCCACATGGAAGTTCCATGAGATATTTTTGTGGGTCCCACAAGATATTTTCTGAGGAATATTTTTGTGGGTCCCACCAACATTTCCGTGGGCTCCACAAAAATTTTGGTTTTTCGGTGATTTTTTTCCTGAAAATTTTTTAGTACGCCATTCCCTTCGTATTGACGTAATCAAGAAAGTTGGCTCGAGGAAATCTCTTGATTTTGTCCAGGTAGGAAGTTATGACTTCCAGAGTGTTTGAGCATATATTCGCAAAGTGACGGATATCTTAAGTATAACTGGTTTGTAGAAATTAATTTGTTTCACATTCTGAGTGAAAATGCTATTTTTACCGGTAAATGCCTCATGAATTTTATTCAAAAATTATACTGAAAAATTGCGGGTCTTATACATATATATTCAAACCTTTTTAGAGACAAGGGGTTGGCACGATTTGTTAAATGTGAAATACTCAAAATTGCAAAACCTTAAAATTTATACATACCCTCATGTTATACGACCAGCTAAAAAAAGAGGTTGTTGTAACCATTGTAGTGTACGTAGACATACTTTGAAAAAAGTTGCATGCTTCTGAAATGAATGATTTTCTCATTCTCTAGTTGTGAAATGCCACTTATACTTATTATTTTTCCCTATAATTAAAGTGAATGTTACGTTTGAGATTCACTATTATGCACATACACAGAGTAGGTCTAAAACACAATCATGCACACATATATTGGTTAAGGCAAAAGCTCACTTTAGTGCACATATTTAAGGAGCATGATGATTTTATTATATGCTTATGAGAAGAAAATTATGTGTCAATGAATGTGGCAAATGAAGGAGATATCAATGACGTATTCATGTTGCACATGGTGTTGTATGTGATTGATATATGATCGTTGCGATCAACATTCAATACATGAACTACACATTGTTAGATGCATATGCTGTGATAATTGCATCATCAAGAAAGATTATAGGTGCATGATAACATAAAATTGAAACTGAGTATGCAAAACCCTTGTGGCACCGTGTGGGCATTTATGATGTTAAGGAACTCACATATAAATTGAATGGTGATTTCATGCAAATGTTATGACATGTCTTGTGCCGATTGATATATGCTTGTTCTAAAAAAAAATGCCTAAAAAAGGGCATTTGTCATGTCATGATCATGTGAAAGCTCAAAATCTAGCTTGCGGTCTTGCGGGACCATTGTGGTGCCATACGAGCACTTGTGAAAAGTTGTACTTGAGACATGCCTTATAAGTGCATGGTCAGTGGGATACGAAACATATACCCAAGCTAAAAAATGAAACTTTAAAATGCTTAAGTATAAGTACTCGGCTCATAGTTGAGCCAAAATTCTGAGAAATTATGGTTGGTGCCTATGAGGCATTCGACGGGTAATGTGCATACACTGAGATCACCTCAAGTGTGGGTTGGGATTTTGGAAATCCTCTGTGGTGCAATGACTTACATACAAAAAAATAAACAAAAATAAAAAATATGCACACATAACCTAAATGTGGGATTCTGGGTATACCTAAAAGATGGTATATGTTACCGATTTCCCGGGATACTGGGTATACCTGATAACGGTATATGTTACTGGTTTCACAAGGCTCTGGGTACACCTGAAAGATGGTGTATGTTACCAGACCCGTGGTCTACCAGAAAGTGTTGTAGGATCGAGGCAACAAGCACTAGAGGGGGGGTGAATAGTCCTTTAAATAACGTCTTTGGAATTTTGAAGGATTTTGAGATTTGCAAAGCAATCACAGAAAGAACACAAGAATTTATCCTAGTCAGGTCTTCCAGACCTACATCAAGTCCCCAAGCAAAACCCGCTTGAGATTTCCACTATCAACCTTGTGTAACCACAAGAACATACAGATCAAATCTTATCTCACTTTCAGTAACAACCCTACTGAAAGCAAACAACTCCTTTAAACAAAGGAGTTCTTTTCTTTTACAGAAAAATAAAATAACCAACTTACAATCAACCTACGAGCCCTTCTTATGAATGCAAATAGAATGTAATTGAATTTTGAGGTTGTTGAAATACTCAACGCACGAATTTACTATCTCTCAAAATAATTTGAGTGAAAAACTGGAGTGAAAATATCAAGTGAGTGAGAAAACGAATACTTGAATGAATAGGAGTGAAAAACAAAGAATAATTCAATGTAATTTGATTGGATTTGATGTTTTTGAGTGTGGAATGCACTCATATTTATAGTTGAAAGATTTCATACGTTGAGGGTATGAAAGGGTGTCAAAACAGTCACTTTTGAACGGTCAATTTGTTGGAAAAATGAAAAGACACGCCTTTTAAAAGTTTCTAGAAAAACGACAAAATTAGTCGACTAGAACAATAGTTAGTCGACTGAAATCAAATATTAGTAGACTGACAGTTATCGTCAATTGACTAATGTGTTTAACATAGCCGTTTTAAAAATCTGAAGTTTGAAACTTAGTTGGCTAAAGAAAAAGTTAGTCGACTGATAAAATCATCAATAGACTGAAAAACCTTTCAGTTGACTGCTGCTAAATTTTTCTGAAAACAAACATTATGTCCGGTCGACTGATAAAACCTTCAGTCGACTGCTGCTAAATGTTTTGAAAACAAACATTCTGTCCGGTCGACTAAGAAAACCTTTAGTCGACTAATTCAGAAAATTGACGTTTTTGATTTGAAAAATTGACGCGAAAAAGTTGGTCGACTGGTGAGTCTATTGGTCGACTAATAAACATGAAAAATTAAGTAAAGAGTTTTCTAAAATGATTTTCATGAAGGGTTTTTTTAGAAAAGTTTTTCTAAAGACTTTTTAGGTGAAATGCAATCGAAATATGCACTCTAAGTAAGGCTCTTACAAGAATCTAAGACATTTAATGAAATTTACATTTGCACATTTGTCTTTAAAGATTCTTCATTGAATTCCTCAATTCTTTTCATCTTTCTTCATTGCCTTAGCTGAAATGTAGTTGATTCACTTGTTCATCTTCAAAACCTTGTACTTGAAGTATCATGTACAGCTTCATTGCCGTAACAATCTTCCCCTTTTTGATGATGACAAATTAGTAAAAGATGGAGCATTTAGATGCATAAATGGAGATTTTACTCCCTCTATCAATATGCTGCAAAACATAAGAAGTTAGCATAATCAAAGCATATATATCATATATTGATTGTTTGCATTTCTGATTCTTTTTCATGAAATTGGTATCAAGTTCTTATGCAATTTTCAATGCTTTCTCATGCAATTTTTATGTTTGTCTTTTTCTTCCCCTTTATCATAATCAAAAGGAGTAAGTGCAATCATAGGATAAGAAAAATGCAAATACAAGTTCAAAATATTACAACCCAGAAATTATCAAAGTTCATGAAAAGTAATGTTGTTTTATCAAAGCAATAACAGTAAACAAAGTTCAAGAAAAATGTTAGTCTTAAAATTTTTTAAGTAAAACAAAATTTTTAAAAAAAAATTATAAGTCTAATAATGAGCAAATGCCAACATCATTCAAATTGATTCCAATTGAGTCACTGGTGCATAGGTTTCATCAAAATCTATGGCTTCTTAATTATAGCCTTGTGCTACTAGCCTTGCCTTGTTTCAAATGACTTCGCCATTTTTTGTCCAGCTTATTTCGGAAGACACATCTTGTTCCAATTACCGGATGATCCTTTTATCTATCAACTAGATCCCATACATCATTCCTAGTAAATTGGTTAAGTTCTTCAGACATGGCCAAAAGCCAAAATTCATCATCACAAGCCTCATTGATATTCTTTGGTTCTATTTTAGATATGAAAGCAATATTTGCAATATATTGCAATTGCCTTCTAGTTTGGACACCACTCTTTATTTCTCCAATAATCTGCTCATGTGGATGATTGGGAACTTCTTTTCAAACCAGTGGAAGAAGAACATTTTCTTGAGAAGTGTTCTCTATCAAAGGTTCTCCTTGAAGTATGACTTCTTCTCCTTCGCTTAGAGGTATAATGATGCAGAGCATCCAGAGATAGAAGCGGATTTGGATCCAAATCTAAATATCCAGACCCGTTCTAGACATCGCTACCCATGGCGATCCACACGCTTGCAGGACGTCTCTGGTCCTTGTGGATCTCTCAGTTAGCCGATGTTCGTCGTGCTCCTTTTATTGTCTCGATTCCGTTGAAGAATCATATTTTGGACTTTGTTTTAGCAATAGTTATTTTATGTATTTTTTTTTATTTTTTTAAGAGCTGGATTCTACGGATTCGGATAGTTCTGGTACCTTGTAGGATTTTTTTGTGGTACTAGAGGGTGTATGGGATCCAAGGGTAGTTTTTATTTGTTCACAAATTCGATTCTCTCTTGGTGTTGGTGCAGGATCCAATTCGCAGCCTATTTGGATCCGAATCTTGATCCGTCTTCATGAGGGGGTCCTAGGTGGCACCACTTTAGTATGGTCCATCTTGAACCTCATTTGAATTCATGTTGACCAGCCCAAAGTCAAAAATGGTTGTTGGTGGAGTTATTAGCATTTGACAAAATTTAGGTTTGCACACTCGTTTTTGGTGCAAAGCTTGGGAAGGCCAAGGTCTCTTTATTGTGGCTCTTCCCAAACAACCTAAGCCCTTATAACTAGGGAGGTAGACCATGGGGTGAGGGGTCTTTTTCAATTTCGAAATTGGTAGTGTGGCTGGTTCTGGAGTGAGAAAAATCAAGTTTTTGGCGTGGTTGGTGCTTGAGAAAAGCTTTTGAGTGTGGATTGTTGGAGGAAGGTTGCTTGGAGAAGAAGGTGAAATTGTGTATCACCTTGTGAGAGGTTACAATCGTTGTGGCTGTACCAAACTTGTTCGTGGTGGTTGGTAATTCATCCCTATCGTTCGTGGTTCATCTTGTGGCGTCGGTTGCTTCCCAATGACGGCCATTATCGATTTCAACCCGGATATCAACATTGGTTTTTCGTTCTTGTCCTTTACTACTTTGATTCACATTTGCTTGCGATTGTTCATGTTTTATCATTGCTAAGTTGTATTGAATCATTAGAGAGTTGCAAATACATGCTTAGAGAAGTTTTATGTTAAAATTTATCTTCTTTGGTCTTAAGTTCTTTCGGATTATTGTTGTGTGTGAATGAACTCGGTCCCTACCAAAAAGATCAAAACGCTGTTACGAGATAACAGAGGAGTCTCTGATAAAACATCTGTATCGGACTCAATACTGAATGAATTTTCGTGTTCTTTAGCTATATGAAAAGCTAAAATAATTTCCTACAACTTTGTAGTTAAACGATTTATGAGATTCATTCATTTGTACCCCTGAATCTGTCTGTCAAAGTCTTAGACTGATAGTCATCCACTGTCACCAGTTTGGTTTAGAACCAACTTAATAGTATTCGGTATTTTCTGATTATCTTGAGATTCCCTGAATAAAAATTCGATTTTTTTGATTATGTGGAAAGTTATAAGCTAGACCTACAACTTTCATGTTTTTGGTTTTGATTGAATCGTTGTTTAGTTGCTTCAAAAATATTGATATTTGCTGCTACTGTCGAATCTTTGAATTTTATTTTCTGAAACAATAACTCATACTATTCCAAAATTCAAAAATTCGTATAAGAATATAGAAAATTCCAAAAATTACAATCTTTAATGTTCTGAAAAGGTTGGGATTTGACCTTTCTTTCTTCAGTCTTGAGTTTTTGCAAACTTTAACGTTTGAGGGGTCAAAATTCACTTCAAACAATCTATCCTTAAAATACGATAATCTGTGTTGGACTTGTTTAGCAGTCCCGGTGTCGAGCCCGTGGAGCGGTCGTTATTGATCCGAATCTAGTATTTTTGGATTCGTTAGAAAGCTGTGCAAATCACGCACAACTTTCATTTGGATCTCCTCTATCGAAACAGAGCGCACAGATCCCGAAAATCAGTTTTCCAGAGTTCTGTTCGGACTCTATATCATTTCAGCTTCCGCGTGCATTTGGATCTTGGATCGGTGTGTATCGAGTCCACCGTAGCATTGCATCATTTTGGTATCAAAGCGAGGGTTTCCAGATTTCTTAATCTAACACGATTTTCGGTGTTGTAGGGGTTCAATTTTTTTTTTAATACCGTTCACCATGGCGGGTCGAATGGGTGGTCGAGGTCAAAATAATTTTAATTGGAGAAACGATGATCGTGACCACCGATATGCGGTGCGTGATTTGCAAAGACAACTATCTGAGGCTAATCGCCGAGTTGAAGAGTTAACTCGTTAGATGGCCAAAAATGTTAGATTTAACGATCGACGTGATGGGAGGAGTTCACACAGTTCTCGAGGAAACCGTGAAACTCAATCATATGATTCTGATGATGACTTTGAGTTACATCGATGAAGTCCAGAGAGAAGAGATAACCTACAGCTGCGGAGATCCCATTGGGATTCAGGCTTACGTTTTGATATCCCAGAATTCAAAGGAACTGGAACTTCTGAAGAATTTTTGGATTGGATTAGCGAAGTTTGCGAAATCCTTGAATTTAAGGAGGTACCCGAAGATCGTCGTGTGGGATTGATATCCCTCAAATTAAAGGGTCAAGCTGCAGCCTGGTGGCGACAACTCAAGCAAACACGCAGACATCAGGGTCGTGCCCCGATTGAGCGTTGGGAGCACATGGAGCATAAACTCCTTGCTCAATTCTTACCATTGAACTATCACCGAGAACTTTATCAAAAATATCAAAGTCTGAAACAAGGAACTCGTTCGGTGGACCAATACACCGAAGATTTTCATGATCTTATTGCTCGGAATGACATTCGTGAAAGCGAAGAACAGTTAGTATCGAAATATATTGGAGGTCTGAACTTTCAATTACATGATATGCTTAACTTCGTTGAGTGTTGGACTGTGTTCGAGGCTCATCAGAAACCGTGTCAATGGGAAAGGTCTACTCAACGAAAGACCTTGGCGAAATCTAGTCAAACTACTAGACCCCCAATGCAGGCCCCAATAGTCTCAAGCGGAAAAGTTGACCCACCCTACCGACACCCCAATGCGAATAACCCATCTAGGGTCACGAGTCAGAATGCTCAGGTAGGAACCCAAGCTCAAACTTCTAGCTCCAATAATCCCATCAAGTGCTATACTTGTGGAAAACCCGGTCATAAGTCCACAGAGTGTCGTGGGAAGGCCCTCTTCATCGAAGGATCGCCAATTGAGGATGATTCGAGATTCGATCCAAAGTCCAATCCTGTTTATGATGAAGAACCAGAAGATTTTGAGGGAGATATTGAAGAAGAGTTTGTAGAAGAGGATGTGTTGTTGCCTGATAGAGGCGAAGCACTCATTTCTAGGCGAGTTTGTTTAGCCCCGAGACAAGAAATGAATGATCGATGGCTAAGAACTCACATATTTGAGTTTGCTTGTACCATCAATGGGAAAGTATGCAGATTCATCATAGATTCTGGTTGTTGTGAGAACGTGATTTCGATTGAAGCCATGACCTAGTTAGGTTTAAGTTGTAAGACTCATCCTCATCCGTATCAGATGTCTTGGCTCCAAAAGAGCATCGATGTTCGTATCGACCGACAATGCTTGGTCAAGTTTTCTATTGGAAATACCTACTTCGATCAAGTCTGGTGCGATGTGCTCCTTATGGATGCGAGCCATCTTATTCTCGGAAGACCTTGGCAATATGACCGAAATGTCATACATCATGGTAAGTCCAATGTCTATTCCTTCACTTTTGAGGGTAGAAAAATCAAGTTGCTTCCTTCAAAAGATTTGCCTCCTTTGTCTTCCACTTTGTCATCTATGGTCCAAACCACCATTCCTGTTATGGTTCCTCCATCTCATGCTGTTACCCCCATTTCGCCTCATGAGTCCCTTAAGATCGCTGCATCTCAAATCAAGGGACCTAGTGTGTTCATCGTCAGGCATGAACCTCAAGATTTATTGAAATCTCATGCTATCGCAAAGGATTCCCTAGCGGATCCTT
The DNA here is from genome assembly GCF_984573655.1 of Nuphar pumila. Classification (NCBI taxonomy): domain Eukaryota; kingdom Viridiplantae; phylum Streptophyta; class Magnoliopsida; order Nymphaeales; family Nymphaeaceae; genus Nuphar; species Nuphar pumila. The sequence goes on along the minus strand of NC_143249.1, from coordinate 83,390,389 downwards.
CTCTCGAAGTCGGTAGTGATCCTAGCGTTGAAGTTAATGAGGAATCCATGATTGAACCCTCATCTGTATTTGAGAAAGTTTCGATGAGTGCGTTCATTTCTGATTTAGTCTTTGAAAAGTTGAGTGAAAGACCCATCCTTGTTAGAGAGTCCGATGAATTGTCTGACCTTTCTTCACTTTCTGACATAGAAGATCATGAAGAGTTGTCTCACATCATTTCTGACAACCCTTTATTCATGGAGAATACTAAAAGTTGTCCAAGCGGGTTCGAGGACAACTTCATCTTTGATAATTCACTCTATGGTGATGCTGATGAAGACATCAAAGCATTTGCGTGTCAAGATGTCATCGATGACTTCACACTTGTCATTCATGATTCCATTTGTGAGGCTGATGTTGAAATTGAAAAGCTCAATCCAAGCCTTGATGAGTTCATAGACATCCTTATTAGTGAACCCAACATTTTTGAAAACTCTCATGGTGAGTCGATGGATGTTACAGTTTACCCCCGCGTTGCGTTTGACATGATTATCGACATTGTTCTGACAAGTCTCATTAGTATATTCATTGTCGAGTCAATGGTCAAAAAGGTAAATTTTATTGATAAGAATCAACAAGACATGTGTGTCAATGAGCGCTTAGATGTTGAAACTCCTTCTATGGAGTTGAATTTAGAGTCTCATTTTAGTCTTGACGTAATAGGTCTAGTTGGCATAAAAACCCCAAATCTTGTTTATGACCACCAGGGTTTAATGGATAATATTGATTTTTTCTCTTTGATAAATCCTGATAGTACATTTGGTATGTTGTTACTTTATGTTGCTTGTGACTCATTATGTGATTTTCAAACCAATAGCGCAAAATTTGCAATTTTGAAGCACATGCTATATAGTCAATTGATATCTGTTTTTTACCCAAATTTTGGTATTATCTGTAGAGCGTTGATGCAAGGTAAGGTCATTACATATAATGACATAGATGCTTTTGAGATTCAATTTCATTGTTCTGCTTTGTATTTGTCTGAATTACATTTTATAGAGCATATTGCATTGCATTGCATCAAATATTATTGTCATTCCAATATTGAATCTCTTGTCATGTTTACTTCACTTCTATTTGCCTTGAACAATGTCCACGCTGATTATATTTTGAACTTGTGCAGGGATTATGGAGGGACGCTTGAGCAGATACAGGCTCCGAAGATGAAGCCTTTCGACCCAGGGGGAATAATGCAGAGCATCCAGAGATAGAAGCGGATTTGGATCCAAATCTAAATATCCAGACCCGTTCTGGACATCGCTACCCAAGGCAATACACATGCTTGCAGGACATCTCTGGTCCTTGTGGATCTCTCAGTTAGCCGATGTTCGTCGTGCTCCTTTTATTGTCTCGATTCCGTTAAAGAATCGTATTTTGGACTTTGTTTTAGCAATAGTTATTTTATGTATTTTTTATTTTTTTTAGGAGCCGAATTCTACGGATTCGGATAGTTCTGGTACCCTATAGGATTTTTTTGTGGTACTAGAGGGTGTATGGGGTCTAAGGGTAGTTTTTATTTTTTCACAAATTCACTTCTCTCTTAGTGTTGGTGCAGGATCCAATTCGCAGCCTATTTGGATCCGAATCTTAATCCGTCTTCATGAGGGGGTCCTAGGTGGCACCACTTTAGTATGGTTCATCTTGAACCTCATTTGAATTCATGTTGACCAGCCCAAAGTCAAAAATGGACTGTTGATGAAGTTATTAGCATTTGACAAAATTTAGGTTTCCACACTCGTTTTTGGTGCAAAGCTTGGGAAGGCCAAGGTCTCTTTATTGTGGCTCTTCCCAAGCAACCTAAGCCCTCATAACTAGGGAGGTAGACCATGGGATGAGGGGTCTTGTTCAATTTTGAAATTGGTAGTCTGGCTGGTTCTAGAGTGAGAAAAATCAAATTTTTGGTGTGGTTGGTGCTTGAGAAAAGCTTTTGAGTGTGGATTGTTGGTGGAAGGTTGCTTGGAGAAGAAGGTGAAACTGTGTATCACCTTGTGAGAGGTTACAATCGTTGTGGTTGTACCAAACTTGTTCGTGGTGGTTGGTAATCCATCCCTACCGTTCGTGGTTCATCTTGTGGCGTCGGTTGCTTCCCAACGATGGCCATTATCGATTTCAACCCGGATATCAATATTGGTTCTTTGTTCTTGTCCTTTACTATTTTGATTCACATTTGCTTGCGATTGTTCATGTTTTATCATTGCTAAGTTGTATTGAATCATTAGAGAGTTGCAAATACATGCTTAGAGAAGTTTTATGTTAAAATTTATCATCTTTGGTCTTAAGTTATTTCGGATTATTGTTGTGTGTGAATGAACTCGGTCCCTACCAAAAAGATCAAAACACTGTTACGAGATAACAGAGAAGTCTCTGATAAAACATCCGTATCAGACTCAATACTGAACAAAGTTTCATGTTCTTTAGCTTTCTAGAAAGCTAAAACAATTTCCTACAACTTTGTAGTTAAAAAATTTCTGAGATTGGTTCATGTGAACCCCTGAATTTGTCTGTCAAAGTCTCAGACTGATAGTCATCCACTGTCACCAGTTTGGTTCAGAACCAACTTAATAGTGTTTGGTATTTTCTGATTATCTGGAGATTCCCTGAATGAAATTTTGATTTTTTTGATTATGTGGAAAGGTATAATCTATATCTACAACTTTCATGTTTTTGGTTTTGATTGAATCGTTGCTTAGTTGCTTCAACAATATTGATCTGTGTTGCTACTGTCGAATCTTTGAATTTTATTTTCTGAAACAATAACTCATACCATTCCAAAATTCAAAAATTCGTATAAGATTATAAAAAATTTCACAAATTACAATCTTTAGTGTTCTGGAAAGGTTGGGATTTGACCTTTCTTTCGTCAGTTGTGAGTTTTTGCAAACTCTAACGTTTGAGGGGTCAAAATTCACTTCAAACAATCTATCCTTGAAATACGATAATCTGTGTTGGACTTGTTTAGCAGTCCCGGTGTCAATCCCGTGGAGCGGTCGTTATTGCTCCAAATCTAGTATTTTTGGATTCGTTAGAAATCTGTTCAAATCATGCACAACTTTCATTTGTATCTCCTATGTCGAAACAGAGCGCACAGATCCCGAAAATCAGTTTTCCAGAGTTCTGTTTGGACTCTATATCATTTCAACTTCCACGTGCGTTTGGATCTTGGATCGTGGATCGGTGTGTACTAAGTCCACCGTAGCATTGCATCATATAATCTTCTCATAATTTTCATCAAATGAAAAAATTAAAGATTCTTCAATGCAAGATGTTCTTTTATTAAAAACATGATAAACTTTGCTTATAGAAGAATATCTAAGAAATATTGCTTCGTCTGATTTTGAATCAAACTTATCAAGATTATCTTTGGTATTTAACAAGAAGCATTTACTACCGAAAATTTTGAAATTTGAGATCTTTGGTATACGGTCATAATACAATTCAAAACATGTTTTATGTAAAAATGGTCGAATGAGAACACAATTTAGAACATAATATCATGTATTTACTGCTTCAGCCCAAAAGTGTTTTGGTAAATTTTTATCTTGAAGCATGGTTCTAGCACATTCTTGCAAAGTTCTATTCTTTCTTTCAACAACTCTATTTTGTGGAGCCGCTCTAGGAAAAAAAAAGTTATGAGATATACCATGTAAATCACAAAACTTTAGAAAAGATTCATTTTCAAATTCACTACCATGATCACTACGAATTGTAATAATAGATGTAGATTTTTTATTTGTAATTCTTCTATAAAGTTTAAAAAATTCAGAAAAAACATTATTTTTGCTTTTTAAAAAAATCACCCAAGTAAATCAAGAATAATCATCTACTATAACAAAAGCATACTTGATACCATTCAAACTTTGAATTCTAGATGGTCCAAATAGATCTAAATGTAAAAGTTCAAGAGGACGCTTTGTTGAAACTATATCTTTTGCTTTGAAAGAACTCTTGATTTGTTTACCCATTTATCAAGCATCACATAAGTGATCATTCTTATATGGTATTCTAGGTAGGCCTCTAACAAGATCATTCTTGGATAACTTAGAAATTAATTTAAAGTTAACATGTCCAAGTCTCTTATGCCATAACTATTGAATTTCATTTGAAGCAATAAGACATTTTCCATTAAAAGTGGGTAAGTCATCTAGATAAAGTTCATATACATTATTCCTTCTTTTACCTTTAAAAATGATCTTTTTAGATTAAAAATCAGAAATTAAGCATAAATCATGTTCAAAAGAAACGAGAAAACCTTTATTACGTAATTGACTAATGGATAATAAATTATGCATTAAACCATCTACAAAAAGAGTATTTTCTATCAAGGGAAATTTTGGATTACCAATGTTACCAATACCGATTACTTTTCCCTTATTATTGTCACCAAAGATGACGGTTCCTCCATCCTTACTTTGGAGGGTGGAAAATAACTCCGGCCTTCCAGTCATATGTTTGGAACAACCGCTGTCCAAGATCCATTTACTCCTTATTTTGTATACCTATAACAAAATTGGAAGACAAAACATTTGACCCCTTTCTATTTTCGGGTCCATGAGAGTTAGTCTTAGGAATCCATATCCATTTGGATTTTGGTTTCCTTTGAGAATAAATATTCTTTCTATAAAAAGATTTAGCATTTCTAGAGTAATTATGTCTAGGCTTATAAGCTTTATAAGTACCATGATTACATGCATTTCTATTATGACTAGAAAATTGAGTTCTTTGAATCAATGATTGGGAATTTTGACTTTGATTCTTTACCACATAATTTGGTCTATTTTAAGTATCAAAGAAACTATATCCCAATCCAGTTTTATTAACCGAGCATCTTTGAGAACCAAGAAGTATTTCTAGATTATCTTGGCCATTAGTAAACTTAGTCACTATTGAAAGAAGATCATTTGATTTTTCTTTCAAACTTGATATTTCTTCTTGTAAGATATTGGTTCTAATTCCAATTTCCTTTATCTCAGATGCTTGACAAGAGTTTTCCTTATTGAGATCTTCTATCTCTTGAAGTAACACTTTGTTTTAAGAGTCAAGAGTTGAATTTTCAATTTTTAACTCTTTGTTTTTAGAACTTAGACTCTTAAATTTAGCATATAAATCGTTAAATGCTTATAATAAATCATCATACTCAAATTGACTTACCGAGTCTTCTTGTGCTACAAAACACAAATTGGCGACTTCTTCATTTGATTCTTCATCAGAAGAGGAGTCACTATCATCCCAATATGCTTGAAATACTTTTTTCTTCTTGAATTGGTCTTTGGGCTTGATTTTGAGAAGAGTACAATCTTTCTTGATGTGTCCTGCCTTTTTGCAGTTAAAGCACTTGACTTCATTAGGATTGGAAGAATCAGTTTTCTTTGCATTCCTTTGAAATCTTCCCTTTTTGATGAATCTTTTGAATTGCCTTGTGATGAGGGCAATATCTTCATCTTCTTCTGAATCTTCAGAGTCAGAAGTTGCCTTGAAAGTAAGATTTTTTCTTGGGTTCTTCTTGTCTATCTTGAAGTTGAACTTCATATGTCATTAAGTTACCAACCAAATCTTCAAGAGAAAGGGTGTTTAAATCATTTTCTTCCTCTATTGCTGTGATTTTTCTCTCTTATTCAGGAGTTAAACACCTTAGGATTTTTCTAACTAAATCTACTTGTGAATATTCTTTTCCAAGGGTTTTAGAGTGTTAGTCATATCGGTCATTCTTGTTACCATGTCCGATATAGACTCATTTTGCTTCATTTTAAATAATTCAAATTTATAAACTAAAGAAGTAATCTTAGATTCTTTTACCTTTGATGTACCTTCATGAGTCACAAGAATAGTATGCCAAATTTCATTTGATGTAGAGCATTGAGAGATGCGATTGAACTCTACCTTGTCAACAACACAATACAGCGCATTCATAGCTTTGACATTGAGTGAAACAATCTTCTTTTATTCATCGGTCCATAGGCTGAAATCAGTTGATGGTGTTTGGTATTTTTCTGAAACAACTATCCAAATTTCGAGATCCATGGATTGTAGGAATATTGTCATTCTTACTTTCCAATATCCATAGTTTGTTTCGTCAAGGAGAGGAGGACGAACAAAGGAGCATCCTTCTTTGTGCTGAGATGATGTTATTGCCTTGCTAGATGATGGTAAGATCAAAATATAGCAAACCTACTCTGATATCAAATGAAAGTGTTGTAGGATCGAGGCAACGAGTACTAGAGAGGGGTGAATAGTGCTTTTAAATAACATCTTTGGAATTTTGAAGGATTTTGAGATTTGCAAAACAATCACACAAAGAACACAAAAATTTATCCTAGTTCGGTCTTCTAGACCTACATCAAGTCCCCAAGCAAAACCCGCTTGAGATTTCCACTATCAACCTTGTATAACCACAAGAACATACAGATCAAATCTTATCTAACTTTCAGTAACAACCCTACTGAAAGCAAACAACTCCTTTAAACAAAGGAGTCCTTTTCTTTTACAGAAAAATAAAATAATCAACTTACAATCAACCTACGAGCCCTTCTTATCAATGCAAATGGAATATAATTGGCTTTTGAGGTTGTTGAAATACTCAAGTCACGAATTCACTGTCTCTCAAAAGAATTTGAGTGAAAAACTGGAGTGAAAATATCATGTGAGTGAGAAAACAAATACTTGAATGAGTAACAGTGAAAAGTAAAGAATAATTCAATGTAATTCGATTGGATTTGATGTTTTTGAGTGTGGAATGCACTTATATTTATAGTTGAAAGATTCCATACGTTGAGGGTATGAAAGGGTGTCAAAATAGTCACTTTTGAACGGTCAATTCGTTTGAAAAATGAAAAGACATGCTTTTTAAAAGTTTCTGGAAAAATGACAAAATTAGTCAACTGGAACAGTAATTAGTCGACTGAAATCAAATATTAGCATACTGACAGTTATCGTCGGTCGACTAATGTGTTTAACATAGCCGTTTTAAAAATCTGAAGTTTGAAACTTAGTTGGCTAAAGAAAAAGTTAGTCGACTAATAAAATCATCAGTAGACTGAAAAACCTTTCAGTCGACTGCTACTAAAATTTTCTGAAAACAAACATTCTGTCTGGTCGACTGATAAAACCTTCAGTCGACTACTGCTAAATTTTCTGAAAACAAACATTCTGTCCGGTCGACTAAGAAAACCTTCAGTCGACTAATTCAGAAAATTGATGTTTTTGCTTTGAAAAATTGGCGCAAAAAAGTTGGTCGACTAATAAACATGAAAAATTAAGTAAAGAATTTTCTAAAATGATTTTCATGAAGGGTTTTTTTAGAAAAGTTGTTCTAAAGACTTTTTAGGTAAAATGCAATCCAAATATGCACTCTAAGTAAGCCTCTTACAAGAATCTAAGACATTTAATGAAATTTACATTTGCATATTTGTCTTCAAAGATTCTTCATTGAATTCTTCAATTCTTGTCATCTTTCTTTATTGCCTTAGCTGAAATGCAGTTGATTCACTTGTTCATCATCAAAACCTTATACTTGAAGTATCGTATACGACTTCATTGTCGTAACACTACCTTGGAGAGGGTAAATGGTACAAGCTTCGTGGGACATTCGAGTTTTTGTGAGAGCTAGGCATCTCACACGATCTCCAATCCTGGGAGTTAGGGGGCCAGGACTACCAATGTGTCCTAGGTGGTAGATCCAAGTCTTCTGCAGAAGTTACCAGGGTGCATCCTAATTCTAGTTTTAGCCATTGAGGATTATTCCGTCCCCTTTGGACCTCCGTACGGCTAGTCACACAGGGTATTAATTGAAAAAGGCATAATAAACCCCTGTGTGGTCTCGGTCCGCTACAATGTCTATGCCTGTGCGTACCCACAGGGTAATTAACAAGAGAAACATAAAGTCAGTACACTTTTGAAAGTCTCCAAGTATACACACAATGCTTGATGTTGCATTTGTAACAGTATGATTATGATTCACTCATATGATGCATAGCTTAACAATGTTTTACTTTACATTCAAATATGATAATCTAAATGTGATTCATTAATATGATATGTCATTCATGGATGTCTTTCCTTTATATAGTAAATCATGAAATACTTGAATTTAGCGAATTATACATTCAAAACTTGTTTAAGTGTTCATCATTTCTCATATCCATGTGTTGCACATATACTTGTACATATGACACTGAACACATTCATATAGATATTTTGCTTCTTACTCAGATGGGGTAGTCTGACCCCTTCTGAATTAATATTTTTCAGGAAACAAATAAAGATGGGCAATTACAGTCATCGTGCAGATGGGCCTTGAGACCATATCTTCTTTGGATGTCTTGAGGAACTTTGTTTTTAATAAATTCATTAAATTTGCCTAATGTTATTAAGTGTGCTATCACCTGTAACCTGCCCAAATTATTTGACTGAGAAATTAATAAAATATTTTCGTTGTGGTTTTAGAAAGAAAAAAAAAATTATTCTTAAATTTTCAAGTTAAATATTTGGGGCGTTACAGTTATGGTATCAGAGCAGGACAAGAATATATGGTTCACGGCCTTCCAGCGACCCTGCAAGAGCTCTATAAGTATATAGTATTTGAATTAAATTCTTTTTATTGCATGAAGAAATTGAATTAACTATTACATGAATATTGAGAACCTAGACATATTGCTAGGAACACGATTAAATTTATAATGTGATAGAAAAAAAAAACTCATGAGATTTTGGTTGCTCGATTAGATGGCTTGTGAAGCCAAGTGTGACGATCTTCTGAATTCGCTGAACAACTTGACTTGGGTTGTGACACGACAAACAACCATAATACAAGTCTTAGGGAACAAACTGCAACAATTGTTGCAGAGGAATAACCACACAAAAAGGTGTGGCGGTCGAAGGAGAATGTATTAAAAGGTCTTCAGGAAGAAAAGTTTCATACTGGTTGGACAGAAGAAAAGGTGTCAAGGAAACTACCAGAACCGCCAACAACAAAAGAAAGCGCTACACCCACCCGCCCAACGAATGTGTCGACGGTGCAATAAGAATCACCATCTCGAAGTTTACCCTCTCTATACGGGCAAGTGTTTTAAATGTGGACAACGAGGACATGTAGCAAAATTTTGCCCAAAGTACTATCATAAGAAACAAGTATACCTTCGGGACACAAGTGTTTATTTTTACTGCAATAAGATGGGTCACTTTATTCGTGAGTGTCGTAGGAAGAAGGCTGATTTGAAGAAGCAAATCATGGTAAATGACCTCACTATTAAGGCCTCAAACTCTATGGATTCCCATAATGCACATGTATGGAACAAACTCCTTCTGGGTAACATAACAATGGAGGTGGAATATGCTATGCCAAAACCCAGGAGCACGAGTAGTGGGAATGAGTACCTCAAGCAATTCACAAGCTACCCTAATGAAATATGTCTGAATGTATTGGAGGCCGAAGAAGGAAACACTCTGACAGAGTTTTGGCAACCAGAGAAGGTCAACTTCACTAGTAGTGGCAGCAATAATCAGAATGCCAAGTCAGAATAAAGGACGAGGAATTTCATATAGCAACTAGAATGAATAAATACTTTAAGAAGTTTACTATTTATGTTCTTTGGAAATAAAGATGAATGTTTTGGATTGGAATCCCAATTGAATGATTATGAGTCTTAACACTTAGATTTGATTAATGTAATTTTTTTTTGTATGCATGGATATCTAAGATTTGTCGGAGGTAGAATTCACTGTTTTGAAATGAAATCCTAAAACCAACACCAAACTTTAGATAAATCCTATCAGAAATACAGAAACTGATGAATCAAGATTAGAGATGTGATAATATCGAACCTAATTGATGTCCTAAGGTCATATCTAACATTCTATTAGGTGAATTCGGATAGAGATTTTTGATATCCTGAATAGGGTTATATGCACTATAAACAACACACACAAGAATTGCGGTCAGATATTGGTTACGATTATTAGTCAGTATCAACATATAGTATGATACCTTAGCCCAATCCTTGAAAAGAATTGGGAGCTCAAAAATCCTTTTCACGAGGAAAGGATATAAAACTCAAGAATTTTCGATATTTCGTAAAGACATTAAAAAAAAAACAGAGGAGAGTTTATCTTATCGAAGTGTTACGACTATTGATAGATAAATATACAGGGAATACAATAGGACTCTGACTCCAGACATTGCCCGAGTAGATTTTTGTAAAATAACATACAAGAAAATTTTGAGAACTAGAATGCAGAAGCGATACCCGAATCCGTGTGTTTAGTCCTTGTATCATGAATTTCGAGGATGAAATTCTATTTTTAGGGGGGGGATGTAAAACCCAGGAATTTTAAGAATTTTTTAATAAATAAAAATGAACATTTATGTGAAATAATAGGATTTTTGTAATATTTAATGTGATTTCGATGCTTACGGGTTAGTTAGAGTGAACCCGATAATGAATACTAGAAATGGGACTTGGATTCAAACTTAAGTGAGATCCGAAGATCCAACTCGATCCACGAGGTTATTTCAAAGAATTCGAATATTGCAAGACTCTGGCATGAGTTCTGAAGCATATTAAATGTAAGTTAGTGCGAAGAATCGAGAAAGTCCACGTGGAAACGCAAAAATCCACCGAATAAGGAAACGTCTGGAGTAAGCATATATGAATTGATTATGCTAAATCAAACAACAAGTGGTGAAATGGTGTTGTGGTAGGACGCACGGTTGTGTAGAGTCACAACCCTAGTTCAAAACCCATTGTGCGCTCATGGGTGGTATAAACATTTTTCTCTTTTTAATACACAAAAACCATAAAGATGTTCAAATAAGCTTAAATACAATTAACTCCTCACTCATTGCAATGACATTGTAATTAGCACAGTGGTGGGGTTTGTTGCCCCTTTGGTGGACAACCATGGTTTGAAACCCCGGTGCACCTGGTTTCTTTTTTTACACAAACAAAATCACATTTTTTTTTACTTTTTCAAAAAAGAAAAAACGTGGAGCCAAAAAGCCCCTACGTTTTAGCTCATTTCAACGAGAATGTTGAGAAGATAGTCCTCCTTTTTCCCTTTTCAACATTTTTAGGAAATCCCCACCACAAGAGGAGGAAGGGTACCCAAAATGAAAAACAAATTAGTTGGAAAAGCAAAAATCCAACTGAGGAGGGGCAACTTAGGAAGGTGAGTGAGAAGCCTTAGGAAAAAGGAAGTCGTGCATGAGCTGCACGGTTTCCACTTTTTTTTTCAAAAAGATTTTGGAAAGCCTAATTAGGAGGAGTTAAATTAGGGGAGCCTTGCACCAAAAGTTTAGGAGGGGCACCATAAAAAGGAAAAAAAAATGGTTTACAAACCGTATGCACATGAAGGGAGAAAGGGCAATATGGTATATTTGATTTAGAGTTTATCAAGAAGGAAAAAAATGTGAGCTTGTAGGGACGGTTTCTAGGTTTTGAAAATTTTTGAAAACCCTAACCAAGGGAGAATAAAGAAGGGAGAACACCCAAGCGAAAATCGTGAAACACAATTTTGCTTCTCTCTCTCTCTCTCTCTCTCTCTCTCTCTCTCTCTCTCTCTCTCTCTCTCTCTCTCAGCCCTCCAAAGAACCACCATTGTTGCTGTGTGAGTTCTCTTCCCTCACCTTAAGTGGAGCTCCAACTTAGAAGGAAGAAAGTGACATCGTCGTCGGGCTCGATTCTCCGAACTAAGGTAAGGGGATTGTATCTATATGCATGTGTTTGGTGCCCTGTAGCACAAGTATGTTGCAGCACCTTTCAAATTTTTTTTTAGTGCATCCCGTACCTGTGTAGTTGCTTAGGATCATGTGGTATGCGTAGACATGGATGGTTCGGATATGTATGACCATACACATATGTTGGACCGAAACTTGTAAAGTATCTATTGAGTCACGTATATTCAAAAACACAACTTTTACTTACGACTTCTGGTTGACGTGTATTGCTTGGTCGATATAATCAGGAAGTTAAAATCTACAGTAATACGTTAGAACCGATTGACACATTTGATTTTTTTTATAGATTTGAACTAAAGGTAAATCGACGAAAAAAAAATTTATTATTTTGGTTTACAGCAGTAAGCCTTAGAATGAGCGTTGGGTTTTAAATAGTTAGGTAAGCAATCTGTCATAAAATTTTAATTTTTATGCATTATCGTCAGTTTTTGATGTCCAGAATAATATCAAATTTTATTTACGTATCCTTGCAATTTTGACAAGACAAGATTTATTTGTGTATTATCACAAGTTTTGGTGGCTAGACTGTTACAAAAAAAAAAAATTTAATGTATGGTTTATCGTCACTTGTTATTTCCAGATTGTTACCTAGATTTGGTATTATCGTCTACTTTGGATTCCTAAATTGTCACAAGTTTTAAGTTGGGTATTACACTTAGTTCCAAATTGCTAGAATGTTATTAAATTTAAGTTACGTGTCATTGCTAGATCAATATGCAGTTATAGCAAAATCTAAATGGATGTATTATCGTTTAGTCCTTGATCATATTGGGGGTTTGTTGAGAAAAAAAATTATGTTGGTTCACTATATAGATGAAACATACCTTTCATGAATCATGATCAGCTCCTTAACAAAAAAGAAATGGTTATTAAGAAAGGAGCTGGGTTGTTTTACTTCATAAATCTCAAACATATTCAAACATGCATTGTTGCGTCTTAATTCTTGTTAAGTGAATCCTGTCATAGCATGAGATATAGTATCATCCATTAATGTGTTTTTAGATGCAGATCATAAAGGAATATTATGTGTGTCGTAGTTATGTTTCGGATTGGGTTGACCTAAGCGTGATAGGGGCTGAACGACTACCTCCTGCGTCACTATGTAGACTTTGTAGAATCAAGTCTATTTGACTCCAATAAGCAAATACTTGGTTTCGTCAGTCTCTCCAGACAAGGCTGACCCAATACGAAAGTAAAGGGGAGGGGTTAGAGTCTGTTCGACCCTGATTCTTTTACCACCAGGTGACGCCAAGCGTAGTAGGACACCATACCCTATTGGGTGTCGCTGTGGTATGCTACACACCAAAATGAATGCTGCACCCTATTAATGACGTTGTCGTAGTCAGCAGGGTGGTGCAACGTACTAGAGTTCGTCAGACCCCAGCTTGCTGCTGCAAATTTTTTTTCCTTGCACCCATTGTTAATATCATCATAGGTCTGAAATTAATGGCGAACCAGCTGGGGCTGATTGAGCCCAACCTATCGCCTCGGTTCAAGTGGCTCAGTACTTGCCGAACACAACCAGCTGAGTCCACTATATGGAGCGGGGAGGCAGCCACTGCTGCACCCTGGCAGGCACAACAGGATGGGATCAAACGATCCCAGCTCCTCACTAGCAGCCATTTACAAAAAAAAAGGGTATTTGACTCTGTCAACATTCCCAATTGTGGCTGCCATGGATTATCGGATTGTCAAAGACTCGTCGCGACCCGAACATAGTCTCAAGAGTATACACAAACATACATACATATATTATATATATATTCAAACCTTTTTAGAGACAAGGGGTTAGCACGATTTGTGAAATGCTCAAAATTGCAAAACCTCAAAATTTATACATACCCTCTTGTTATACGACAAGCTAAAAAAAAAAAAGTTGTTGTAACCATTGTAGTGTACATAGACATATTATGGAAAAAGTTGCATGCTCACACAGGTTGTTCCCGAAATGAATGATTTTTTCATTCTCGAGTTGTGAAATGCCACTTATACTTATTATTTTTCCCTACAATTGAAGTGCATGTTACATTTGAGATTCACTATTATGCACGTACTCTGAGTAGGTCTGAAACACATTGATGCACACATATATTGGTTATGGCAAAAGCTCACTTTAGTGCACATGTTTAAGGAGCATGGTGATTTTATTATATGCTTATGAGAAGAAAGTTATGTGTCAATGAATGTGGCAAATGAAGGAGATATCAATGATGTATTCATGTTGCACATGGTGTTGTATGTGATTGATATATGATCGTTGCGATCAACGTTCAATACATGAATCACACATTGTTAGATGCATATGTTGTGATAATTGCATCATCAAAAAAGATTATAGGTGCATGATAGCATAAAATTGAAACTGAGTATGCAAAACCATTGTGGCACCGTGTGGGCATTTATAATGTTAAGGAACTCACGTATAAATTGAATGGTGATTTCATGTGAATGTTATGACATTTCTTGTGCCGATTGATATATGCTTGTTCTGCAAAAAATAAAAATAAAAAATTTGCCTAAAAAAGGGCATTTGTCATGTCATGATCATGTGAAAGCTCAAAATTGAGCTTGCAGTCTTGCGGGACCATTGTGGTGCCATACGAGCACTTGTGAAAAGTTGTACTTGAGACATGCCTTATAAGTGCATGGTCAGTGGGATACGAAACGTATACCCAAGCTCAGAAATGAAACTTTAAAATGCTTAAGTTTAAGTAATTAGCTCATAGTTGAGCCAAAATTCTGAGAAATTGTGGTTGGTGCCTATGAGGCATTCGACGGGTAATGTGCATACACTGAGATCGCCTTGAGTGTGGGTTGGGATTTTGGAAATCCTCTGTGGTGCAATGACTTGCATACAAAAAAATAAACAAAAATGAAAAATATGCACACATAACCTAAATATGGGATTCTGGGTATACCTGAAAGATGGTATATGTTATCGGTTTCTCAGGATACTGGGTATACCTGATAACGGTATATGTTACTGGTTTCCTAGGGCTCTGGGTACACCTGAGCGACAGTGTATGTTACCAGACTCGTGGTCTACCTTGGAGAAGGTAGATGGTACAAGCTCCATGGGACATTCAAGTTTTCATGAGAGCTAGACGTCTCACCCGGTCCTCAGTCCTCGGAGTTAGAGGGTCAGGTCTACCAATGCATCTTAGGTGGTATATCCAAGTCTTATGCAGAAGTTATCAGGGTACATCCTAATTCTAGTTCTAGCCATTGGGGACTATTCTCTCGGTCATGGATCGTCCCCTTTGGACCTCCGTACAGCTAGTCACACGGGGTATTAACTGAAAAAGGCATAATAAACCCCTGTGTGGTCTCGGTCCGCTACGATGTTTATGCCTGTGCGTACCCACAGGGTAATTAACAAGAGAAACATAAAGTCAGTACACTTTTGAAAGTCTCCAAGTATACACACAATGCTTGATTTTGCATTTGTTACATAAAGTCAGTATACTCATATGATAAATAGCTTAACAATGTTTTACTTTGCATTCAAATGTGATAATCTAAATGTGATTCATTAATATGATATGTTATTCATGGATGTCTTTCCTTTATATAGTAAATCATAAAATCCTTGAATTTAGCGAATTATACATTCAGAACTTGTTCAAGTGTTCGTCATTTCTCATATCCATGTGTTACACATATACTTGTACACATGACACTGAGTACATTCAGATAGATATTTTGCTTTTTACTCAGACGGGGTAGTCTGACCCCTTCTGAATTAATATTTTTCAGGAAACAAATAAAGATGGGCAATTGCAGTCGTCGTGCGGATGGGCCATGAGACCATATCTGCTTTGGATGTCCTGAGGAACTTTGTTTTTAATAAATTCATTAAATTTGTCAATTACGACTTGTAAAATTTCAAGGCAAGATTTTAATTTGCCTAATGTTATTAAGTGTGCTATCACCTATAGCCCGCCCAAATTATTTGACTGAGAAATTAATAAAATATTTTTGCTGTGGTTTTAGAAAGAAAAAAAAAATTATTCCTAAATTTTTAAGTTAAATATTTAGAGCATTACAAAAGGTCAATGGACATTTTCCAAAATATGAAAGCTCAACATCATCTGCCATTTTATAGAATTTCATATGAGGCAACATCAGACCAAAAGTCAAATTCCTGATCCCTTGAAAGATCAGTGTTGGAAAGGAGGATAGCAGAGTCAAAATATGAGTGAAGAGGAAAATGTCATGGACCTATCCTCTCAACACTTGCAATTTATCGCTTGGTCAAATCCAAAGCACACCCTGTTCTCTCTATCAGGTCAGAGAGTCACATGAAGTAAAACCACACTTCGCTTGTCTGGTAGGAGCAGCTAGTGCACATCACCTTGTGTTTGGACGTTGAAGGCTAAAACCCATTGGTATAGTTGTATAACTAGTAAGGGCTTTTTAAAAAAAAAGTATAAAAACTATACCATCTTAATTAGGTTTGCTCTTAACCTCTTATAGTCTGAAGTCATGCATTCATCATTTACACATCTTTTGAAAATTTGAGTGATTTTCTTTGATAATCTTTTATAAATAGTATTTGAAAAATCCAAAAAAAAATAGAAAAAAACAAAAAATCTAAAAAATTGTAAATTTTAAAATGAAAAATATAAAAATTGTAAATTTTTTAAAAAGATTGCTCTTTTTGCTGTATTTTTTGTCATTTGAATGGATTTTGCCAAAGAAGCATTGCAATTATGAGAAGTTCACATGCACTTTATTTTACTTCTTGTGTGACGCCCCAAAATCCCAACTTGGAAAATCCTTAAATTTTCAAAGTAAATTTTTTTTTGAAAGCATTGTGCGAAGCGAAAAACTGGCAAGGGAAAACAGTTGGAAAATCTGAGCGGGTCACAGGAAGAAACAACAAGAAGAAACATTTTATTTAATACCCATTTGATACATGAGGAATATACATAATTTTCCCTTCTCAAAATACAACTACCAAGATCTCAAGTTCTAGAGTGTGGGTTCAGTCCTCTGCCGCACATCAAGCTCCATCGCACCACGTCAAGTCAGTCACCTGTATCCCCATAAAATGGGGTCAGTACTCTTGTGAGTTGGTGAAGAACAACAACATTGTATATCCATTTATCAGGGAAAAAGCATATAACATGCACAAGTAAAGTGGCAGATATATGTGCATGTGTCAGGTAAGTGCATGTGCTACAAGTCTAAGCAACAGTGAAAGTAGCAAGTACAACAAACTACTACGAACTGAACAAGAAAAACGAGCCAAGCAACTATTGAACAACGAAACGAGGGAACTAAGCAAAACAAGGAACTCAACCAAACAACTGTTGAACAACAAGTAACTAAGGAGCCACGAGCAAGACAAGGAGATGAACAGTACTAACACCAGCAATGAAGTAAAGATAATGTAAGTGATAAGCGACAATGTCAAGCAATAACACTCTTAGACAGTAACATCAAACATCTGAGCAAGTAAGCAAGGAAGATACAATTCTAGCATCATGGTCCAAGATAAGCAGTATTATCGTGATCACACGATTAGCAGGATTATGGAATTAGCATTTGCATTCAAGGGCAATGATGAATGTTTTATCAATTATATATCTGAAGCACACAAGATATACTGCGAAAGAATATACATGTAACCTCATGTTTTCAGCACAGGTGAGATCAACTCACGAAATGGGTTTATAGCCCACACAAACTTGCCACAGAGTTTCTAGCATCCAATCTAGTCTCAAAGACAAGCATATATTTCTACAATGTGCTTCAAGTCCCCTTTTGTACTTACGAGACAGATCAAGTGTCAAGGGTAAACCGTGTTCCCAACGTAAACATACATGAAGATATTTAGGCATTTAAGCAGTAAAGCAATTTAATAATGGAGCCATTACGATGATAAAAATCATCGCATTCATCAATCCACAGTTAGGCATAATTATGCGTATCCAGTCACAACTCCTCCTTTTGAGGTACTTAGGCCCATCTGGCCTTGTGTTCCCACAGGGAAACACGAGCAAAAATGTTGAGGTCACAGTCAACATTTACGTGCTCTAGCACAACAAGCACAAAGAAGTACCTTGTCGTCGAAGGCAAAAACAGTACATTAACAATTAGGGATGCGACATACTTGAACAAGTGAGCTTCACTAACGAGATGGGTTCATCGCCCATGCTTAACTCGTATAGAGTTCAACAATATCGATTGGAAAATATGTCAATATCTAAACATAGTGTTTGATCCCAAACCTTTGTCGAGACATGTCAGATACGAAATGCTCGACCTGCATTAATGTGATGCCAAGAGGTGAATTATCGCATATATATATATATATATATATATATATATATATATATATATATATATATATATATATATATATATATATATATATGTTGCATACGATCCATAGGATGTTCGTGTCAATATGTGTAAGTGCGAAGTGTAATTGCTCAACCATCAAACGCAAATGTTAATATTTACGTATCTTATTTCTATTCACATGTAGATACGTGCAGGTGCCAAGTGGCATTCAACCATAACAGTAAACAAGTGATCGTATTATGATATTTGCAATTAGGACAATGCAAGCGTATCAAACCCGTGCCCCTCTGCACGAATTAAAACTTCACATAGGTATTTAGATACAAATGCCTCGTAGTCCCCCACGGGTTACGCAACGAGGTCTTAGCCATTTCATTCATGTGCTCGGCCTCACATAACCCAAGATAGAGCACATTGCCTGTAAAGGCGATCTAACACCATTTCCATTTCTGTTTCTAGGGTATTACAGTATGTGGGCTCTCTCACGATCATGGGGCCATCGCCCAAAGACTTCAGCTGAGTCGCAACCCTCACGAGGGGTTCTGTGCCAATACCCATATGGTGTTCAGTTTCATTCATGTATCATATCAAGTGTATAGCATGCCTTTGGTGCATTTTCCGATGTCTTGAGCATGAGACAATAGTGTACCATACAAGGTATGCACTAAACAATACAATGTGTCAGGGTGTGCCAATGCACATAAGCCACATGATGATGCATGAAATGCGCATCATGTTAATAAGTTTTTCATGCATTTTGTAACAAGTTTAAGGTTTTAAACCCATGTTTAGATGCATTTTGATAGTAAGGGGTTATGGTTCGAATTTCAGAAAAATCGGAGTTAAAATGAGAGAGTTATGGCTATTTCAGTGTTTGGGCACAGATTTCGAGGTGGATCAGATCCATATCCGACCCAATTAGGTTATTTGGACTTTGGATCAACCCTTAGAAAGCCCAAAACCCAACCCACACGCCTATCCATATCTAATTTAAAAAGTTTTGCAGAAACCCCCCCATAAAGTGGCGCCTAGCAAAACTTTATTTTTTAACCCTCTTTCTGAAAAATGTCAAAATTATAAATAGTTTTTTTTGAAGAACCCTAGGCGTCTTTGGCTTTGTTTGGACGCCCCATGCAGTGCTTCTAACTCCAGCAGTTCCTTCCCCTCCATTCTCCCACGTTTTGGCCATTGAAGACCGGTTTATGCTTGAGTTCCAAGCATATTTCGATCTCCCTTGTGTTTTCTTTGCATTTCTTTCTTTTTCCTTGCTGTGTTTTCACCGTTTTTCTGTACTTTTGCAGGTGTAGCAGAGGTGGAGACCATTAACCTTGTGTGGGAGTGTGAAACACATCAACAAGGTGAGCCGGCCCTACCTCCATCCGGTTTTCTACACCCTTCGATCGAGAATCGGCACATACACCATCTTCGGTGGATCTCCAACGTGTAGCAGCTGCAAAAGGTGCTGTTTTTGGTGAAGTCCAACATTCTCGAACCGTTTGGGACGTCAAGATCAAGCCACGGTCCGCTCTTCTTCATCCCCCCGGTCGTCGGATCTTCCAAGAGGTAGGTCTTCTTCTCCCTTCTCTTCTAGCTAAAACTGAATTGTGTGTTGGTTTTCTTTTATTATTTCTGTGTGTTTTCTTTTTTTTTTTTATTGTTTCAACCTTAGAATAGTATTCGTGCAGAGACCAGCACGTTAGATTAGGTTTGCTTGATTGTTTGATGTGTTTACATCTCGTTTTTCTTGATTTTTCATCCAACTTGTGAAAATCGGCTAGATCTTTATCTAGCCGACTTTTCAAGGGTTTCCATTGTGTTTGTGGTTCTGTTCTATAGTAAATTCAATACAAATTTGTTTTAAACAATTCATTTTGATTTATTTTGAGCTGGGGTCTTGAACAAAGGCGTTTTTCATTAAAAATCCATAAATCGGCTAGATCCATTCTAGCCGATTTTGGTTTCTTTGCAATTTTAGCCTTAGTTCGGGTTTTGGCAGCAAAGCTGGATTAGTTGACCCTAAATAGATCAAATTCCAGTGAGTTTACTGTAGATTTATTAGGATTTGAGTCTATATTGTCGTTTTAATTTTTTTTTTTTTTAAATCCTCTTTGGTTTAGAAGTGTCTTTTTGTTAAGTGCGTGTGATCTTTTTTATTTCAATTTGTGATTTGTTTGTGTGGTTGATAGTTTTACAGTCTCGTACAGTTGTGTGGGGGTAAATTCAGTAGTTTAGGATATTTCTAAGGATTGGGTTAATGTTTTATTGTTTGTGTATTTTAAACATATTGGAAAAATTATCAAAATCAATTTTTTTAGTGTCTTGGCTTGATAGTGTTTATGTAATTTAGTGTGTTTCGGTAGTTCATGAATTTTAGCATAGTGTTATTCGTGTTTTCATTTGTGTAATTAGGAGTTTTCTATCATATTTTAATTTAGTTTTATCAAATTGTTTGGTATTTAGTATAATCATTTTTTGTTAGTTTGTATTTTTTTTTAGTTTTCTTATTCCCCAAGGAGGGGCGGTAGCCATTAGAGCTCCAATTGAGATCTAGGTCGATTTTTTAGAAAGTATTAATTGCAATTAGGTAGGTTAGGAAGGTGTCTAGGTTCAATGTATTAGGGTTTATTGCCTTAGCCGTTTTTAGGGGTCATTTAAGTAAGTTTTGGGAATTAGGGTAGCATTCAATCCTAGAAAATCATTTTTCTATTTAATTCCTTTTATTCCCTAGGTAGTTTTAATTGCATTAGTTTAGAAAGTAGCACCATTAGGGTTGGCGATTTTTGAGAAGGAAGGAATTAAAGTAATTGAATTTGAAAAGTTTTTGGAAAGAGTAGTTTCTTCAAAAATCGTGTGGGGCATTTAAGGGAGATTTAAATTTTGAGTTTGCATTAAAGAAGGAGTTACTATTTAGCTTTGGAAAGTGTTTTTGAAACTTAATTAGACCTCCAATCTAGGCTCCACGATTTCCATAAAGAATTAAAAGCAATTTAATGCTATATTGAAAAGCAAAAATCGTGGGTTTCTAGATTGGACTTTTCATTTTTCCAAAGTGAGCTTTAAAGACAATTAAGGAGTGTAACTCCCTCATTAAGTGGGGCGATTTTTGAGAATCCAAATCATTTCAAAGTTTGAGCATTTATAATTATTACTTTATTTTCCCAACCTTCTCCATTAAAATCCTTAGCTTTGAATTAAACTTAGTATAATTACTAAGTTACTAATTTAGTTGACCTAGTTAAGTAAGTCAAAGCCTAGTCCAAACCCACCTGAGTCTAGTCAAAACCGAGTCTACCTAACCTAGTCAAGACCGAGCCTAGATCGAGTCAACCTTAGCCCAAGTCAAACCCCTAGGCTAAGCCTAAGCGTGAGTCAACCGAACCCACCTATTGAAACCTAACCTAACCTAGTCAACCTAGTTGACTTAGTTAGGTGTGCCTTGTGTCTAAGTCAACTCGAACCCTAGCCCAAGTCAAACCACTAGGTTAAGCCTAGTTGAGTCAAACTTAATCTCTACTTAACCCAACTCGAGCCTAGTCAACCCAAAATCAAACCTAGTTAGTCTAGGTCAAGTCAAAGACCAAGACCTAACCCTAGTCAAGTCTTAGTCAAACCTAACCTAAGTTTAGGTCAACCGAGTCTACCTAACCTAATCTAAGCCAAGCCTAGTTGAGTCAACCTTAGTCCGAGCCCACCTAAACCAAACCAACCTTAGTTGACTGAGTCAACCCTAAACCGAGTCCAACCTAGTCTTAGTAAACCTAACCAAGTCAAAACCTAACCCTAGTCGAGTCTTAGTTCAACCCATGGTGAGTCAAGACCGAGCCTAGTTCGAGTCATCCTTAGCCAAGTTAACCCAACCTTAGCTAAGTCAAAACCAATTCCACCTAAGTCAACCGAGCCTAGTCGAGTCGACCCTAGTCCTAGTCAACCCCGTGTCTTATTGTTCCCTATTAGTCTCATTCTTTTTAGATTTAATTAATAGTGATTTTAGATTAGCTAGTATAGTATTTATTTAATTGTTTTAGTTAAATTTTACATTTGTTGATTTGATGTGTGCTTGTTAGTTTGTCGTATGTTAATAATTTAGTTAGTATAGTGCATTTAGTTTATATTTGGTGCAGCACTTAGTCATATAGTTAATTGCATGATTTAGTGTTTTAGTTGTAATTGCATTATTATTTCATTTAGCTTATAGTCATAAAACGCATGTCATACTTCATTTAGATTTCATTTAGCTTCATCATAGTTAATATCAGCATATAATCAGTCATATAGGATTAATTAAGTCTGCATTGCATTTAGATTATATTCTTAGTGTGGAAAATAGATTAATAGAGTGAATAGTGCATTGAAAGAAAAGACTGATTTTTGCTGCATCACACTGTCGTAATTTCATAGGCAAAAATTCTGAGTTTTTAGCAAATTTTTGTTCTATTCACTTTATCAACGTGTTATCTGACTGCAGACCAAATTTCAGCTCTTTTGGAGTTGATTTGGTCTGATTTTTAAGCGTTTTGCGAAAACTGCTTTTTCTGGTTTTTAAATTACAGGACTTTCGATATCCTGATTTTTCCCAGATTTGAAACGCTTATATCTGGAGTTCCAGATATTGTTTTTTCATTCTGTAAAAACTGTCATCATTTTTAATCTGTCAGTTGCAGAACAGAACAAGTTTCGAGAAAATCAGACCTCGTTTGCCTTGTCAAACAGTGGTTTTCCGATAACCTGTCAGAAATCTATTTTACACTAGTTAGGGGCATTTTCGTAATTTCCTTAGTTTCGGCATTTTAGACCTGTTTTCAGTAGTTTCTGCATTTTAGGAGCTGCATAATCATCATACAGCATTAGTAGAATTAATTTAGTTAATTTTAGAATTAGTTTAGTATTTTATTTAATTATTGTCTGATAATTAGCATTTGTTTTATTAATTTCGTAAAATTAGACTTAGTTTTATTTATCTTTTTCATTGTTAGGATAGAATACTAACTTTGTATTTTTTCTTCATTTTAGGTTGAAAAGCATCTTCATTTTTTCCAGGATTCTTTATTCAAGTGCAAATCTCGTTTAAGTGCTGAAAAGACCAAAATACCCCTGGCATGCAATTGAAGACTGGAGTGCTATTTCAAGTTGTTTTTATTTTAATTTAATTAGTGGTGTAATTGTACATTGATATTTGTAATTAATAAATTAAATTTTAGGAAATACTCTGATTACTTCCCGTTCCCTAAGGATTCGACCCGTACTTACCACTTTGTGGAAAGTCGGTTTTTATACTTTTGGTTGACGATTTTCCAAAGTTTTATTGAAAATAATTGTTTTAAAAATATCATTTCAAAATATCAACCAAATTTTGGCGCCGTTGCCGGGGAACGGCGAATTAATTACTTTATTTCTTAGAGTTTGATTTATTAATTTGTTTTAGTTAGTTAATTAGTTGTTTTATTTTTAGTTAGTAGGATTAGTAAGTGAATATAGGATTAACATAGTTAGTAAATATAGGATTCACGTACTGTTTTTTTTTTTAGGATTCACTTCATTTTCATTCTGCAAGGAGCGATTAGACAGGTGGGTTTTAGAAAAACATAGTTTGTGATTTCCTGTATTTATTTTGTTTTTTTTCTTCAGTATTTTAGAATAGTTGCTGTGTTATTTATTTATTTAGTTATAGAATTCTGACATAGTTAGTTAGCATATCTGTTTCTTAGTTTCTGTTATTTGTTTTATTTACATTGTAGTACTTGTGTTAGTTTAGTTTTAGATTTAGGTCGTTTGCTTACATCTGGTCTTAGTACCAGTGTATGCAGGGGCGACGAGGTTTAGGAACCCCATTACACCCATTTGTTGACAACCGAGAGAGAATTTTACATTCTCATCGAAGTTCGACAACAATGGCTGACATGGATCCTCCACCTCCACCCCCAGTTCATCCACGTCCTCTGCGGGAATACTTCATTCCCACAGACTATGTTCAGGCATCCTGCATTCGGAGACCCGATATAGGAGTGCCACATTATGAGATTAAGGCCATCATTATTCAGATGCTCCCATCTTTTTATGGCCTTAGTCATGAGGATCCCTACCTACATTTAGATGAATTCCTCGAAATCTGTTCTACTGTAAAGATACATAATTTCGATGATGATGCTTTGAGGTTGACTCTATTCCCCTTTTCATTGAAGGACAAAGCCAAGTATTGGCTAAAGTCCTTAGATTCTGTTGAAATAGAGTCATGGGATCAGTTGCAACAGGAGTTTCTTCAGAAATATTTTCCCATTGGTCGTACGAACCAGTATCGTCGAGCCATCACTAGTTTTGCGGAACTAGATGGTGAGCACTTTCATGAGACCTGGGAGAGAATGAAGGATCTCCTTAGGAAATGTCCCCATCATCCGGTGCCGAAATGGCAACTGGTGCAGAGCTTCTACGATGGATTATCTGACAAGAATCGTCAGATGATCAACTCTTCATGTGGAGGGACATTCATGCTGAAGAGCGAGGACGAAGCATGGAGGTTATTTGATACATTGGCCGAGAATTCCCTCCACCATGCTTCGAGTTTTCATTCTGATAGAGCCACACCCAGCATTCAGAAGAAAGCTGGTGTTCTTGAGATTGGTCCATCTACTGCACTACAGTGCAAGGTAGACATGATTGCTCAGAAGCTGGACCAGCTTCTCTCAGGACCGGCCACTACACATCAGGTGTGTACTCTTTGTGCCAGTCTGGCACACGATATCACTGAGTGCCCTTCGGCATCTCAGTACCCTAAATTTGTTCAAGAACAAGTTCAAGCAGCTCAGGGTTACGTCAGACCGCCGAATAACCCATTTTCATCGACATATAATCCGGGTTGGCGTAACCATCCCAATTTTTCATGGAAGAATCCACAGTCTTCCATGCAGATGCCTACATCCTCTCAGCCAGTTCGGCAGCCATCTTTTACTCAGCCATTTCAGAGGCTGAGCTATTCTCAGTCTTCTTCTTCAGTCACTCCCCCGATTCAGCAAGAGTCTGCCCCGCAGGCATCTTTCGAGGAGAGACTTCTCCAGGCATTCCAAGAGATGAAAACCTCTAATCAGAACGCCTTCGAGAAGTGTAGCCAGATTTTGAGCTCACATACGCAGTCCATTGCGAAGATAGAGTCACAAATGGGACAGTTAGCTGAGGCTATTAGTAGGAGACCCGAGGGTACATTGCCGAGTCAGGCTGTCATGAACCCGAAGGGTAAGGACCAGATGACTGGAGGCCTGTTTCATACTGAAACACAGCAGCAGGCCAAATCTGTTATGGCCCTGAGGAGTGGACGTGAGTATCACGTCGAGAGCAGAGAGAGAGAGAGTAGAGAGAAGATAGAGGAGCCAGAGACCATTGTTTCACCTACGTCGGCTCAGCCATTATTATCATCCCCAGCCCCATCATCATCTTCATTATCTTCATCATCTTCATCATCTTCCTCAGTTCAGAAAAAGGATAGGAGTGAGACTTCTCACAAAGAGAAGGAACCACCCGAGTATATTCCCCCAACACCCTATCCCAAAGCATTAGAGTCTCCTGGATATAGAGGGAAGCAAGGTGTGAAGATCCAGGACATGCTTGACATCTTCAAGCATGTGCAGATCAACCTACCTTTGCTTGATGCGATTCAGCAGGTGCCGGCATATGCCAAATTCCTGAAAGAGCTATGTATGCAGAAGCGTAAATCTAGAGAGAGAGTTCCTAACAGGGTCCATCTGACTGAGCAGGTGAGTTCAGTACTTCAGCATCAGACACCACCAAAGCTCAAGGACCCTGGAGCCCCGATCATTGCTTGTACCATAGAGAACATCCGGATAGAACGTGCTTTGCTCGATCTTGGAGCAAGCGTGAACATTCTGCCTCGGTATTTCTTTGATTCTTTCCGGCTAGGAGAGATGAGATCGACTCCTATTACACTTCAACTGGCAGATTGTTCTGTCAAGGTACCGAGAGGTGTCTTGGAGGACGTGCTAGTTAAGGTGGATGACTTTTATTTCCCAGTCGATTTCATTATTCTTGATATGGAAGGAGTAGACAGCCAGCACCAGACTCCGATCATTTTAGGCAGACCATTCTTGGCGACTGCCAATGCGTGCATCAACTATAGGACCGGAGCCATGGATCTCTCATTCGGCAATCGGAAGGTCAAGCTGAATATTTTCAATGCCGCGATGGGACCAGCAGAAGACATGGACTGCTTTCATGTAGATATTGCACATGAGTTAGTGGAGGAGCAGCCCGAGTTGTATATTACTGAGGATTCTTTAGATTTGTACCATATAGAGAGGAATAGTGGTGTAGATAGTGTAGATGTGTCTAGAGTGTCGTCAGAGAGACCAACTTGGGGAGCCATCATTGAGACTCTCCCACCACTTGCGGAGACCCCCGCCAAATCCTCGATCGAGTCACCTCCGAAACTCGAGTTGAAACCCTTACCGGATTCACTCAAGTATGCTTATCTCGGAGATGATAAGACTCTGCATGTGATCATCTCATCCCTGCTCACTAAGGAGCAGGAGCAGAGATTGTTGACTATTCTTCGAGAGCACAAGGCAGCAATTGGTTGGGGAGTTGCTGATCTCAAGGGGATTGATCCTTCATTCTGCATGCATAGAATTCATTGTGATGAGGAAGTCAAGCCATTTAGGGATATGCAGAGAAGGCTAAATCCTAATATGAAGGAAGTGGTGAAGAACGAGGTGGTGAAGTGGTTGGATGTCGGAATCATTTACCCTATTTTTGATAGCCAGTGGGTCAGCCTGATTCAGGTTGTGCCAAAGAAGTCAGGACTCACTGTGGTTGAGAATGAGAAGGGTGAGAGAATTCCGATGAGGACCACCACAGGATGGCGAGTCTGTATCGATTATCGGAAGCTGAATATGGCAACTAGGAAAGATCATTTCCCATTGCCATTCATTGATCAGATCTTAGAGAGACTCGCAGGACAGAGCTACTATTGCTTTTTAGATGGATACTCAGGGTACAATCAGGTAGCTGTCCATCCTGATGACCAGGAGAAGACTACGTTTACATGTCCTTATGGCACCTTCGCATTTAGACGTATGCCGTTTGGGCTCTGTAATGCCCCGACAACTTTTCAGAGGTGTATGCTTGCTATCTTCTCGGACATGATTGATGATGTGATGGAAGTTTTCATGGACGACTTTTCAGTTTATGGCTCTTCTTTTGAAGATTGCTTCCAAAAACTTACTCGAGTACTGAGTAGGTGTGCGGAGACAAATCTTATCCTGAGTTGGGAAAAGAGCCATTTTATGGTCCAGGAGGGGATTGTGCTAGGACACATTATGTCCAAGCGTGGCATTGAGGTTGACGGAGCGAAGGTGGAATCCATTTCCCGTTTGACTCCACCCACCTCTGTGAGGCAGATTCGGTCATTTTTAGGGCATGCGGGCTTTTATAGGCGGTTCATAAAAGATTTCAGTAAAATCTCGCGACCGCTGTGTACTTTATTGGAGAAAGACTAGCCCTTTGATTTCAGCGAGGATTGTATGAAGGCCTTTGAGATTCTCAAAGAGGCCTTGATTACTGCACCCATTTTGAGACCTCCGGATTGGACTCTCCCATTTGAGATTATGTCCGATGCATCTGATTATGCTATGGGGGCTATTTTAGGACAACGCATTGATAGGAAGCCCTATGTGATCTACTACGCTAGTAGAACTCTGTCTGATGCTCAGATGAATTATACTATGACAGAGAAGGAGCTACTTGCGGTAGTTTTCGCATTGGACAAATTTAGGTCCTATTTACTCGGTTCGAAGGTGGTTGTCTATTCTGACCATGCGGCATTGAAATATCTGTTGAATAAGAAAGACACCAAACCGAGATTGATTCGTTGGGTTTTACTACTACAAGAGTTTGATCTCGAGATTCGAGATAAGAAGGGAAGCGAAAATGTAGTAGCAGACCATCTTTCCAGACTGATCGTGGAGACCACGCAGGATCAGAGGCCGATCAGTGATTCTTTCCCCGACGAGCAGATCATGTCAGTCAAGACATCGCAGTTACCCTGGTTTGCAGATATTGTGAACTATCTGGTTTCGAGGCAGATACCTGAGCATTGGAACAAGAATGAGCGTGAGAGATTCCTATCTCAGGTGAGGCACTATTATTGGGATGAACCAGAGTTGTTCAAATACTGTGCAGATCAGATCATTAGGAGATGTGTTCCGGAAGAGGAGTACCAGTCCATTCTTAGTTTTTCCCATTCGTTAGCCTGTGGAGGGCATTTTAGTAGTAGGAAGATGGCTGCAAAGGTTTTGCAGTCGGGATTTTATTGGCCTAC
Source organism: Nuphar pumila (assembly GCF_984573655.1). Lineage (NCBI taxonomy): Eukaryota > Viridiplantae > Streptophyta > Magnoliopsida > Nymphaeales > Nymphaeaceae > Nuphar > Nuphar pumila. The sequence goes on along the minus strand of NC_143249.1, from coordinate 83,361,989 downwards.
ACTCCACAGGGATGCTCATGAGTTCTGTAGGCGTTGTATTCAATGTCAGCAGATTGGGAACATGTCCAAGAGGGACATGATGCCCTTGCTTCCGATTTTGATAGTCGAGATTTTTGATGTTTGGGGCATTGATTTCATGGGACCATTTCTGCCTTCATTTGGAAATTTATACATTCTTGTGGCGGTTGATTATGTGTCCAAATGGGTCGAGGCTGTGGCAACCAAGACCAATGATCATAGAGTAGTGCTTAAGTTCATTAAGCACAACATTTTCAGTCGTTTTGGTGTGCCACGTGCGATGATTAGCGATGGTGGCAAGCATTTTAGGAATGTACAGATAGCTTCTCTGCTGAGGAGATATTCTGTCAATCATAGATTCACCACGCCATATCATCCGCAGACTAGTGGACAGGTTGAAGTGTCCAATAGGGAGATTAAGCAAATTTTAGAAAAGACAGTTCGCCCGGACTGCAAGGATTGGTCCCAGCGCTTAGATGATGCACTTTGGGCATATAGAACTGCATTTAAGACTCCCATTGGCATTTCCCCGTATCGCCTTGTATTCGGGAAAGCATGCCATCTTCCTGTCGAGCTAGAGCATAGAGCATATTGGGCTATCAAGAAATTGAATTTTGACCTCACCCAGGCTGGCAAAGAGAGAGCACTCCAGCTCTCAGAATTAGAGGAACTCAGGAATGATGCGTATGAGAATGCCAAATTATACAAAGCTCGCACGAAAGCGTTTCATGATAAGCATATTGTCAGGAAAGTGTTTGAGCCAGATTAGAAAGTGTGGCTATACAATTCTCGTTTGCATTTATTCTCAGGGAAGTTGAGATCGAGATGGACAGGTCCGTACATTGTGAAAGAAGTATTTCCCCATGGAGCAGTGATATTATTCGATCCTATGACTCAAGGTACATTCAAGGTAAATGGGCAAAGACTGAAGCCCTTTATTTCAGATGCCTTGCAGAATGGTGAGTGTGAGATAGTGCATCTCACGAAGGCATGAGGATTCAACCAGAGGGATGTATCATATGTACACTAGTTTGTTTTTCATTTCAATATGTTTCTTTATTTAGTATTTTATATCATATGTGCTAACTTTTGTTTTGATGTATGCAGGATGAATTTAACATTTAGTGTATCAGTTACCAGGTACAGAGCAGAGCTTTCAAAGAATTCAAAGATCAGATGAAATTCAACTTCAGAAGCTCAGAGCAAATCAAGTTGTATCTATCCTTTCTCCCATATTTTTGTTAGTGTCTTTTAGTGTGCATTTGCATTACATTTATACATATTTTGTATGCCACTAGGGACAGTGTCATTCAAGCATGGGGGGGTGGTTTAGATGCATGCACACAAAAATTTCAAATTTTTTTTTTTGACTGGTAATTAAAGTAGGCATTTGAGAACAAGTTGTAGCATATATGATTGTTTTTGGCCTAATCTAACAGTTTATAAATTTTTAAGCCCCATGAATTTTTTTTTTCTCTGAACTAATTCGATTAGAGTAGTTATTTATGAGAAAATTCAAAGAAAAGATAGTATTTGATTGTTAGAAAATTTTGAATCACTTTAGTATAAGTATGCACAGTATGTTTTGTGAAAGAAATAAGCAATGGAAAGATGTTTTAGAAAAATGAGTTTAAAAAGAATAGAGCTACGTTTAGTTGTTGATGTCTTCATGAATCCTAGTAGTGAAACTCAGACACGAGATGAAGTGTTTGAGTCTTTTCACGAAAAGGATAACGAAGGAGATCATCTTCTTGTCTAGTTGATATTTGTGGCCTTTGTAGTTCGAGTAAGTAGAATCTGAAGGGTGTTTTACACCTGGTGCCCCAAAGCCAGCTGGTTTGGGAGCCACCGGTTCGAAAGCTTGTTACATGGACTGCATAGAAAGTCTAAGAGATAGAGACATTGCACATGATGAGAGGAAAACTATACGTAAACTATTAGAATAGAAGGTCTAGTGACTCGAGCAATTAAGTCCGAGGGATACTTTGTATCTAGTGCCCTAAGGTCGGCCGGCCTGGGAGTCACTGACCCAAAGCTCGCTACACGGGTCACGAAAACTAACTATTCGAAATAGTGCTCATATGAGAAGAATGCTCAAGAGAACAAAAGTTGAAAAAAGGAGTTAAAATGAAAAAAAAAGATAATGTGCTGAATGAGAAAATTTTCATTGCTTAGGCATATATGTGTATTACTGTGCAGAAAATATATAAGTGAGAATAAATGAGTAAAACATGAGAATACTTGACTTTCTGAGAAAAATCATGAAATAGCTACAATATTAGAAAAGTGAAGGAAAAAGAATTCTTACTGTGGTGGCATGAGATTTTTAAACTTGTTTTGAGAATGTCAATTACATGAAATATTTGTTCCAACTGCATTCTTAAGAGCCTAATATTTTTGAAAAATCATCCTCGCATTTCATTGATGTTTGTGGGTAGCATCTCTGCAAACCCTCACGAGACCTTACTCGTCCACTAGTGTAAGCTAGGGATTAAAAGGGCTTGTTGCATACACTAAATGCAACCGTGATTCCTACGAAAGTGAGTTAGTTCTTATGCATTCATATTTAGCATTTCTTGTCTCTGTTGCATAGCATAATTAGGGTTTGTTAAGGGACTAACAAACATTCAAGCATGGGGGTATTTGATGATGCATAAAATGCGCATCATGTTAATAAGTTTTTCATGCATTTTGTAACAAGTTTAAGGTTTTAAACCCATGTTTAGATGTATTTTGATAGTAAGGGGTTATGGTTCGAATTTCAGAAAAATCGGAGTTAAAATGAGAGAGTTATGGCTATTTCAGTGTTTAGGCACGAATTTCGAGGTGGATCAGATACATATCCGACCCAATTAGGTTATTTGTACTTTGGATCAACCCTTAGAAAGCCCAAAACCCAACCCACACGCCTATCCATATCTAATTTAAAAAGTTTTGCAGAAAACCCCCCAGAAAGTGGCGCCTAGCAAAACTTTATTTTTTAACCCTCTTTCTGAAAAATGTCAAAATTATAAATAGTTTTTTTTGAAGAACCCTAGGCGTCTTTGGATTTGTTTGGACGCCCCCTGCAGTGCTTCTAACTCCAGCAGTTCCTTCCCCTCCATTCTCCCACATTTTGGCCATTGAAGACTGGTTTATGCTTGAGTTCCAAGCATATTTCGATCTCCCTTGTGTTTTCTTTGCATTTCTTTCTTTTTCCTTGCTGTGTTTTCACCGTTTTTCTGTACTTTTGCAGGTGTATCAGAGGTGGAGACCATTAACCTTGTGTGGGAGTGCGAAACACACCAACAAGGTGAGCCGGCCCTACCTCCATCCGGTTTTCTACACCCTCCGATCGAGAATCGGCACATACTCCATCTTCGGTGGATCTCCAACGTGTAGCAGCTGCAAAAGGTGCTGTTTTTGGTGAAGTCCAGCATTCTCGAACCGTTTGGGACGTCAAGATCAAGCCACGGTCCGCTCTTCTTCATCCCCCCGGTCGTCGGATCTTCCAAGAGGTAGGTCTTCTTCTCCCTTCTCTTCTAGCTAAAACCGAATTGTGTGTTGGTTTTCTTTTATTATTTCTGTGTGTTTTCTTTATTTTTTTTATTGTTTCAACCTTAGAATAGTATTCGTGCAGAGACCAGCACGTTAGATTAGGTTTGCTTGATTGTTTGATGTGTTTACATCTCGTTTTTCTTGATTTTTCACCCAACTTGTGAAAATCGGTTAGATCTTTATCTAGCCGACTTTTCAAGGGTTTCTATTGTGTTTGTGGTTCTGTTCTATAGTAAATTCAATACAAATTTGTTTTAAACAATTCATTTTGATTTATTTTGAGCTGGGGTCTTGAACAAAGGCGTTTTTCATTAAAAATCCATAAATCGGCTAGATCCATTCTAGCCGATTTTGGTTTCTTTGCAATTTTAGCCTTAGTTCGGGTTTTGGCAGCAAAGCTGGATTAGTTGACCCTACATAGATCAAATTCCAGTGAGTTTACTGTAGATTTATTAGGATTTGAGTCTATATTGTCGTTTTAAATTTTTTTTTTTTTAAATCCTCTTTGGTTTAGAAGTGTCTTTTTGTTAAGTGTGTGTGATCTTTTTTATTTCAATTTGTGATTTGTTTGTGTGGTTGATAGTTTTACAGTCTCGTACAGTTGTGTGGGGGTAAATTCAGTAGTTTAGGATATTTCTAAGGATTGGGTTAATGTTTTATTGTTTGTGTATTTTAAACATATTGGAAAAATTATCAAAATCGATTTTTTTAGTGTCTTGGCTTGATAGTGTTTATGTAATTTAGTGTGTTTCGGTAGTTCATGAATTTTAGCATAGTGTTATTCGTGTTTTCATTTGTGTAATTAGGAGTTTTCTATCATATTTTAATTTAGTTTTATCAAATTGTTTGGTATTTAGTTTAATCGTTTTTTGTTAGTTTGTATTTTTTTTTAGTCTTCTTCTTCCCCAAGGAAGGGCGGTAGCCATTAGAGCTCCAATTGAGCTCTAGGTCGATTTTTTAGAAAGTATTAATTGCAATTAGGTAGGTTAGGAAGGTGTCTAGGTTCAATGTATTAGGGTTTATTGCCTTAGCCGTTTTTAGGGGTCATTTAAGTAAGTTTTGGGAATTAGGGTAGCATTCAATCCTAGAAAATCGTTTTTCTATTTAATTCCTTTTATTCCCTAGGTAGTTTTAATTGCATTAGTTTAGAAAGTAGCACCATTAGGGTTGGCGATTTTTGAGAAGGAAGGAATTAAAGTAATTGAATTTGAAAAGTTTTTGGAAAGAGTAGTTTCTTCAAAAATCGTGTGGGGCATTTAAGGGAGATTTAAATTTTGAGTTTGCATTAAAGAAGGAGTTACTATTTAGCTTTGGAAAGTGTTTTTGAAACTTAATTAGACCTCCAATCTAGGCTCCACGATTTCCATAAAGAATTAAAAGCAATTTAATGCTATATTGAAAAGCAAAAATCGTGGGTTTCTAGATTGGACTTTTCATTTTTCCAAAGTGAGCTTTAAAGACAATTAAGGAGTGTAACTCCCTCATTAAGTGGGGCGATTTTTGAGAATCCAAATCATTTCAAAGTTTGAGCATTTATAATTATTACTTTATTTTCCCAACCTTCTCCATTAAAATCGTTAGCTTTGAATTAAACTTAGTATAATTACTAAGTTACTAATTTAGTTGACCTAGTTAAGTAAGTCAAAGCCTAGTCTAAACCCACCTGAGTCTAGTCAAAACCGAGTCTACCTAACCTAGTCAAGACCAAGCCTAGATCGAGTCAACCTTAGCCCAAGTCAAACCCCTAGGTTAAGCCTAAGATTGAGTCAACCGAACCCACCTATTGAAACCTAACCTAACCTAGTCAACCTAGTTGACTTAGTTAGGTGTGCCTTGTGTCTAAGTCAACTTGAACCCTAGCCCAAGTTAAACCACTAGGTTAAGCCTAGTTGAGTCAAACTTAATCTCTACTTAACCCAACTCGAGCCTAGTCAACCCAAAATCAAACCCAGTTAGTCTAGGTCAAGTCAAAGACCAAGACCTAACCCTAGTAAAGTCTTAGTCAAACCTAACCTAAGTTTAGGTCAACCGAGTCTACCTAACCTAATCTAAGCCAAGCCTAGTTGAGTCAACCTTAGTCCGAGCCCACCTAAACCAAACCAACCTTAGTTGACTGAGTCAACCCTAAACCGAGTCCAACCTAGTCTTAGTAAACCTAACCAAGTCAAAACCTAACCCTAGTCGAGTCTTAGTTCAACCCATGGTGAGTCAAGACCGAGCCTAGTTCGAATCATCCTTAGCCAAGTTAACCCAACCTTAGCTAAGTCAAAACCGATTCCACCTAAGTCAACCGAGCCTGGTCGAGTCGACCCTAGTCCTAGTCAACCCCGTGTCTTATTGTTCCCTATTAGTCTCATTCTTTTTAGATTTAATTCATAGTGATTTTAGATTAGCTAGTATAGTATTTATTGAATTGTTTTAGTTAAATTTTACATTTGTTGATTTGATGTGTGCTTGTTAGTTTGTCGTATGTTAATAATTTAGTTAGTATAGTGCATTTAGTTTATATTTGGTGCAGCACTTAGTCATATAGTTAATTGCATGATTTAGTGTTTTAGTTGTAATTGCATTATTATTTCATTTAGCTTATAGTCATAAAACGCATGTCATACTTCATTTAGATTTCATTTAGCTTCATCATAGTTAATATCAGCATAAAATCAGTCATATAGGATTAATTAAGTCTGCATTGCATTTAGATTATATTCTTAGTGTGGAAAATAGATTAATAGAGTGAATAGTGCATTGAAAGAAAAGACTGATTTTTGCTGCATCGCACTGTCGTAATTTCATAGGCAAAGATTCTGAGTTTTAGCAAATTTTTGTTCTATTCACTTTATCAACGTGTTATCTGACTGCAGACCAAATTTCAGCTCTTTCGGAGTTGATTTGGTCTGATTTTTAAGCGTTTTGCGAAAACCGCTTTTTCTGGTTTTTAAATTACAGGACTTTCGATATCCTGATTTTTCCCAGATTTGAAACGCTTATATCTTGAGTTTCAGATATTGTTTTTTCATTCTGTAAAAACTGTCAGATTGTTTAATCTGTCAGTTGCAGAACAGAACAAGTTTTGGGAAAATCGGACCTCGTTTGCCATGTCAAACAGTGGTTTTTCGATAACCTGTCAGAAATCTATTTTACACTAGTTAGGGGCATTTTCGTAATTTATTTAGTTTCGGCATTTTAGACCTGTTTTCAGTAGTTTCTGCATTTTAGGAGCTGCATAATCATCATACAGCATTAGTAGAATTAATTTAGTTAATTTTAGAATTAGTTTAGTATTTTATTTAATTATTGTCTGATAATTAGCATTTGTTTTATTAATTTCGTAAAATTAGACTTAGTTTTATTTATCTTTTTCATTGTTAGGATAGAATACTAACTTTGTATTTTTTCTTCATTTTAGGTTGAAAAGCATCTTCATTTTTTCCAGGATTCTTTATTCAAGTGCAAATCTCGTTTAAGTGTTGAAAAGACCAAAATACCCCTGGCGTGCAATTGAAGACTGGAGTGCTATTTCAAGTTGTTTTTATTTTAATTTAATTAGTGGTGTAATTGTACATTGATATTTGTAATTAATAAATTAAATTTTAAAAAATACTCTGATTACTTCCCGTTCCCTGAGGATTCAACCCGTACTTACCACTTTGTGGAAATTCGGTTTTTATACTTTTGGTTGACGATTTTCCAAAGTTTTGTTGAAAATAATTGTTTTAAAAATATCATTTCAAAATATCAACCACCACACATTTTCAAGCTTTTTGCAGAAATATCAAAACGAAAGCAATGATACAAACACATATTTATAAAAAGGCACATTTCAATATTTTTGAGTGATACAACGCTCAAAATGCATATTCAATCCGATCGCACGTGTAACAAGTGTCCAAAGCTTTGAATATGAATTTCCCAAGTACGCGTATTTCAAACGCCATACGTCAGCTCATTACGTGTAGCGAGACCGTTCGCTGAGGGAATTCGCGATGTCAATACCCACGAGTGTTGAGAATGAAATTAAACATAATCCCATGTGTACGAGAATTATATTAGCACATCCACAATGTGTCGTCGTGCTTGCAGAACTCAAAAATACCAAAATGATGGTTTTTGATAAGGAGGTCGAAAAAGCCTAACTTGTAGGAATCATGTATAGGTATGTGGGAAGCGTGCCGCTCGCCACACTATACATTTTAATACTGCCAAGACGGGGGCAGCAAAGGCCATGGTGGTCATTTCGGACCGACCACGCGCTAGTTAATCCAAAGCAGCAAACGAAGTGTCGATGAGTCCAAAACTCTAACTGCAGCTCGTTAGGCCATCATTGCGGGTCCGAACAATGCACAATCAGTGCCAAAATTATGATCGGGACTGCTGGACCGCGTATACGAAATGCCTAAGTCACTAGGTTTACACTTAAAAATCTTTTCTTCACTCTTTTTGTTTCTTACTAAATTTACCTCGATTTGCAGGTTGGTGGCAAGGATGAAAGGCAAAACAGGCTGAACCATGTGGTCTGGTCTGTCAGACCAGACCACGAGGGTCACCTAGGGCCCTGGTCGAAACCCAAAGGTTCAGACCAGAAGCTGCACTTAGGTGCAGCTCAGTCCGTGGCCAAGTGGTGGCCGGATGGGTCATTCGGGGCACACACAAGAGCCCGGTGCCCGCTACCGCGCCAAAGCAATTACGAAAAGGATGTGGTCTGGTCCTTTGGACCAGACCTCGGGGCCAATACAACCCCTGGTCTGAGACCACAAGGCTTAGACTAGGCACTGCACCTAGTGTGCAGTGTGGTCTAGGTCAATATAGAAGGGGCCAACTAGGCTACTCGGGTGCGCTAGCACCCGGTACCCACAGTCGCGCCAAGGCAAAAAGGGAAAACGGATTGGGGTCTGGTCCGTTGGGCCAGACCACTAGGCCAGGTCGACACTCTGGTCTGAACTCATGGTTCAGACCAGTTGGAACTGAGGGCAACCAGCTCACAGCCAGGCACCCAGACCGGCTGGACTAGCCGGGTGAGGCTAGCGCCCAGTGGCCCAGCTGCCGCACCAACGGATCCAGCTGGGTGCACTTGGTTGAGCTTGTGCTCGGACCAGTGTTGTAACGCCCCAAAATCCCAGCTTGGAAAATCCTTTAGATTTTCAGGGTAAATTTTTTTTTTGAAATACATTGTGCGAAGCGTAAAAATCGAAATGGAAAAACAAGTGAAAATTCTAAGCGGGTCACAGAGAACAACAAGATGAAACATTTTATTAACCACATTTTATAAGATGATACAATATTTTTCTTTTTACAAAAAAACCAACTGCCAAGATCTTTGACGTTCTAGAAGTGTGGGTTCAGTCCTCTGCCGCATATCGAGCTCCATCGCACCACGAGAAGTGGAAACACCTGTATCTCCATAAAAAGGGGTCACTACTCTTGCGAGCTGGTGAGAAATCAACCATGACAATCCATTTGCGCAAATCATAGCATTTATAACATGATATGCATCTAATAACATAATTAACTAGAGCAATAGCACAAGTGAATTTATCATGACAGAACAGGTAAAATATCATAATCAATGCATATATACAAGTGAACATATATGTGCATCGTGGTGAGACAATTAACATAATTGAAGTGATTAAATAAGTGTAACTGCAATAAGTAGAGAATAATGCCAAGAAATAAACAACAATGTCAACCACTAACATACTTAGACAGTAACATCAAATATCTAGCAAGTGAGCAAGAAAGATACAACTCTAGCATTATGATCAAAGATAAGCAGTATGATCATGATCAATCAACTAACATAATTAACATTAGTATTCAACAATGAATATTTCATTAATTATCTAACCAAAGGAAGACATCTCTAGAATTATATCACATGAGATATTCATAAGAAAGAAAGTATGGGTAATTGCACATTTCTGACATAAGCGAGCTCAACTCACAAGGTGAGTTCATTGCCCACACTAACTCGCCACTGAGTTTTTAACATTCTATAAAATCTCACAGACAAATGCACCCTTACAAGGTACCTCGAGTCCCCTTTATACGTACGGGACAGATCAAGTGCCCAAAGGTGAATCGTGTGATCAATGCAAACGTACACGAAACACAATCAAATATTTATTAAATACTAGGAAACTTGAATTATCAATATGATTCATTCAATTACTCTAAGTTTGATGACATGATGTGCAAGTGGAAGTACTTATTCGTGTTATAGCATTTATGTCACATTCTTCTCATGTAGTGTGTAAGCGTACATAAATCAAAATAATATGAGCATAATATTGCATGTTAACTAATCCCAATTTTGACTATATTAGATGGTAAACAAGCTTAATCAGGCCGTTTGAGTTCAGTGACTTAGTGTCTCAGCTGGGTTGTACCCAACTCGGCCCCAAAAGGAGAGAAATTTAAAACAAGTTAAAAGTAAATCATGACTTCCTATAATCAGCAGAAAGATTGATATTTTTGAAATATTTAGGCGAAGATTCAGCCCTGACCCTAAACACAAAAGTTGTAGAGTTATCTCTTAGATTTTTACAGAATCAAACCAATCAAATTTTCATGAAGGAAGTCAAGAGAAATCTCAAAAATACGGAACATTGTCCAGAGCATTCTGGACTGAATAAGGACTAACAAAAATCTGAATATTCTATATTTTGATAGAGGATTTGGGGGACCTTTCAGACCTAATCAAGAAATCTCCTCAACTACAAAGTTGAAGGAATGTGTCTTAGCTTTTTAAAATATCTAAGAACACTGAAATACGACCTGTATCCAAGGAGATATTGTTGGTTTATTAGATGTATCTCTGACAACTCTAGATTCGGGAAAAATTAATGCATGCAAAGAGATTTTAGAGAACCAAACAGACTGAATCAGACTAAACCTTGAACTACAAAGTTAGAGGTTTGCATCTGATATTTCCAAAATATCCAAGAACACCAAAATCGGACATATATCTAGAGCGATACAGTCAATTTATCAGAGGTGTCCCTAACAACTCTAGATTTAGGAAAAACCAATGCATGCAAAAATGATATTTTTAACAGAGATTTTAGAGGACTACAAAGATCGAATAAGACCAAACCGTCAACTAAAAAGTTATAGATTTGCATCTGAGATTTCCATAATGTCCAAGAACACCAAAATCGGATATGTATCCAGAGCGATACAGTCAATTTATCAGAGATGTCTCTGACAACTCTAGATTCGGGAAATATCCAATATAAGCAAAAACAACATATTTGACAAAGATTTTAAAGGACCATATATGCTGAATCAGGCCAAACCTTTAATTACAAAGTTAGAGGTCTACGTCTGCGCTTTTCAGAATGTCTAAGAACCCCAAAATTGGACATATATCCAGAGCGATACAATCGATTTATCAGAGGTGTCTCTGACAATTCTAGATTCGAGAAAGAATCAATGCATTCTAAAACCATATTTTTGACAGAGATTTTATAAGATCCTACGAACCAAATCAGGCTAAACCTTTAACTACAAAGTTAGAGGTCTTAGTCTGATCTTTCCATAATATCTAAGAACATTAAAATCATACTTCTATCTAGAGCGATACAGTCGATTTATCAGAGGTGTCTCTGACAACTCTGGATTCGGGAAAAACTAATGCATGCAAAAAAAGACATTTTTAATGGAGCATTTAGAGAAGTTTGCATTCTGAATCTGAAAAAGTTGTCAACTACAAAGTGGTAGGACTAGGTCTGGGATTTTCAGAATGTCTAAGAACACCAAAATCCGACCAGTATCTAGGGAGATACGATTGAATCTTTGAAGGTGTCTTTGACAACTCTAGATTCGGGAAACTCGTTTTGACCAATACATATATATTTTTTTGAAACATAAGTGTGTGCATGTGACGTATCTCACAAAAGTTCTATGAACTAAATATAAAGAACAACACACAAATTTAATACACATGCAACTCACACCCATGCATTTGAGAAATTTGGTTTCATGAAGAAAGAAGATACAAATAGACAATGAAAGAAATTTCACCTTCAATGGCTTCCGGAATGATGGAGGGGATCTCCTCTTGTTTGGGTGTGTAGGATGGAGTCCCACGTGGTACCCAACCTTATACACTAGCAAGGTGGAAAGAAAGAAGGTTGGATATGGTGGGAGCCTCACAATTTTAGGAGAGAGAGGGGAGAGAGGAGGGAGAGAGAAAGAAGAGGAGAAAATGGCTTTCTCTCTCTTCTCAAAGGTTAAATATACTAGGGTTTTAAGTGGATGACTGAGATTAAAAGTTAGAAATGAATGGCTAGGATGTATGTCACACCCTTCTAGGTGATGACATACTTGTAATACTTTAGTTCTATTTTTCTAACACCAATAGGCTTATTTCATTTGAATTCTCTAAAAAGTCTTTCAAGAATGTCATTAATTAAGGTTTATTATGCCTTCTTGCCTTTAAAATTTTTCAAGAAGTATCCTATGGTTGGAACAGATCAGAATCATTTCTGAGAAAAGTCTTTCCTTAAATTACAAAATAGCCACCTCCTAGCTTGGTCAACTTGACCAGCTGGTCTCCAGGGTTATCCATGTCCACCTATGGTCGACCATGGGCTAGGTCAACCCCCCCCCCCCCTAGTTGGTCTCAAACCCGACAAAAATTCAAATATAACCTGAATGTTAAAATATATTCTAAATTATTATTTTTCGTGAAAAACCATCTTCGGTATGACCCATACCTCTTTAAAATTTACATTCCTTATTAATTTACATAAAATGATGAGGTTTTAACATCGTTTAAATTTCTCGATTTGAGATCCGATTGATCTCATGTAATTTGGATAAAACTTAGGGTTTTGATGATCGATGCATTGAAATATGCATGCATATGCATTTATTTTAATATATATATAAACACTTGTCCACGTTAGGGTTTCCGATATATATATATATATATATATATATATATACAAATGCACATACACACATACATATGCATATGCATATACATATTTAGGTACAAATACATAGATAATGACAACTATGAAATTTCATCTTCTATTGGATAATTTTTCTCAAAAAATTTGCGGGTCTTACATTTTACCCTCCTTAAAAAGGATTTCGTCCGCGAAATCACAAAACACCAAACAACGACAAAATGGTCAGATCTCCTCTGACGGTGCCTAATCGATAACAACTGAGTCTCTAGTAGATTTTCTTGGACAAAACTTGGCAATATGCCCCGGTTGTCCACACTTGAAACACTTGCCATCATAGAGAAGGAAAGCTCCAAAAGGATGATCTTTATCGCATTGTCGACACCTCCGCTGGACATTCGGTCGCTGGGATTGCCTTTGTTGGCGGTTCTGATATGCTTCCTGACGCTTCCGCTTCGTAGTAAGTAGCGAGGACTCCTTCCTACTGGGATTCTTCTCACTCGCAATCGCAAAAACCTTGGTCTGCTGCTTGGCTTGGTCTTCTTCCAATAGAATAGCTACCTCAATAGCCTCTTTGAGCGACTTTGGCCCGCTAGTGAACACCTTGGTTCTTAGAGTAGGCCTCAAACCATGAGCGAACTTCATTGCTCGTTGCTTTTCTGCAACATAAACATTTGGAGAATATCGCTCCAAATAACGAAACTTAGTAATATAGTCAGACATGGTTGTCGTCCCCTATTGTAGGTCTAAGAATTCTTACATCTTCTTACTTCGTTCATGCTTAGGAAAATGCGTCGAGTTAAAAACTTCGACAAATTCATCCCACGTAACATTCATGTCTTTGAATTTAACCAATGAGATTGTGTCCCACCACTTCTCAGCATGGTTTTTCAAACGATAGGTACCGAAGTTCACCTTCAGTTCCTCTGGGACATCCAAAACACGAAAAATATGTTCTATCTCACGTATCCATGATTCTGCAGCTTCAGGGTCCGTCTTAACCTCAAAAGCAGGAGGATCCAATTCCATGAAATGCTTATAGGTAATTGTACTTATGTTCTGCCCACTTTGGGCTACGGGTTGAAGGTTTGCACCCATCTGTTGCATTGAAACCACTTGTTGTTGCACAACCTCCGCAAGGTTGCTCACACTGCCCATAATATCATTGCATCTGGTCTTCCAAGTCATCTATCATGACAAAAAGACATAATAATTAATCGATAGGTCTGACAACCATGCTCACTAAACGATAATCGCAACAATCATTCAAAAATTATCGTGCACACTACACATATTTCAAGCAAAATACACCATAACTTAATCGTGCAACAACACGACATATAAACACGTTCTTCGAACAACCTCAAGTGACACACACAAGTTCGCTATCGCTAGAAAGTCACCATTCTAGACGACCAACGTTAGACAATTACTACTCTAACACAATAAAACAAAGAGAATCGTTACTCATATGACATCGTTAGGAAATCACCAACCTAGCAGCATCATTAGAGAATCTCCACTCTAACAACATTGTTGAAGAGTCACCACTTCAACAACATCATTAGGGAATCACCACCCTAATTGTGGTGCCCCAAACCCCGACCTTGGAAAAACTTGGACTTTTTTTTTGAAAGGGTTTAAGTAGAAAACCAGCGAAAAGCAAGTGTGGGAAAAACAACAAAGCCGCAAGTCTGGGCGGCCACCACAGATAAGTGCAACAAGTGGAAACAGTGTAACTAGCGGTGTGTACAAAAAGTGTAGCTGTAAAGTAAAAAGGGAAAACACCCCAACAGTTTTAAGAGTTTACAAATGTAAGTACTAAAGGTCTAAAACAGGGAATATATCCCAACAACAACCAAAACCCAAAAGAAAACCACCAGGTACAGGAACTGCAGGTCAATTATGTGTGGGTCCTCAGAGCCTCAACCGTGTATCACCACATCAGCACTATACATGTTCGTCACCTATATCACCATAAAACGGGGTCAGTCCTCTTGCGAGGTGGTGAAAAAACAACCACAAGCAGGTATATATATCATGTACACAAGAAAAGCAGGAAAAGCTAACAAGTGTAAGTGTCTGTGTCAGGTAAATGCAAAGTGACAAGTACTAGTCAACAAGCCGTAGTAACAGGTACAACAAGTAGCTAAAGCAACTAACTGAACCGTAAAGTGAATTGAGCAGCAAGTAACTAAAGAAGCAACAATAACTGTAAAGCAAGTGCTCAAAGTAGTAATAACTGTAACAAGAGCTGAACAAAAAGTAACCAAGTAACAACTGAAGCAAGTAAAGCAACTGGAGTGCAGTCCACAGCCCAAGTAAGATAGCAACTACAGTAAGTCAGCTGATTGGTTAGTCTTTAAGTTCTTTTGATTACTCCTTCGGGTACGCGAAGGAAACCTCGCATTCTGTGAGACATGCACCCGGCGTCTGTTATTTAAATTCTAATGTGGTAACCGGGGAAGCTACAGACCGAGTCGACCTCATGGAGCAGCACACGGCTAGAAGAAAATACTCACATAGGCAAGGATTGCAATCCATACTACTGCAGTAGTGAGGTCCTAGAAAGGCACCTTGACCTCCCTGACTCTGAGTGACCGGAGGCCAAAGGATGCTACAGCTTCTGTCAAAACACGTGTCGTAGTAACGACAAGTCACTCAGGGTTGTACCATCCACCCTCTCCCAAGGTGAACCATTTTGTGAATGGGGCGAAGCAGGTTTATCATTCTTAAGGCTCATGTTTCAATCATACTTCACTATGAGGAATTTGCCTTGTGGTCCCCGCAGGGTACCCAAAACGAGGACTTAGCCTGCCCATTCACGTGCTCAGCCTCATGCGGCCAACGGAGCACACCGCTCGTGAAAGCAGTCACAACACCATCTTATTTATGTTTTGTTTAGGGTATGTCACATAAGAGCCCTTACACAACACAAGGGCCACTGCCCGAGGACTCCAGTGAGCCCACCACAAGTCATTTCAATATTCATACCCTATGGTGTTCAATTTCCTATCTTTTCATTTCATAAGGTAAGTACACCTAATGCGCTTACCAATGCCTCAAGCAATGTACCTCCTCAAGGTACGCACTACTCAGTAACAGTGTCAGGATGTGCAAAGTGCAAAGTGAAGGAGTATCACATGTTTCTATCTTTTGCACAAGTATAAACAACAGAGGCATTTGCATAATATGCGATAATTAAAAAGCACTAACTGGCATACTTTAGTGTTAAGATTGCATTTAACAACATTCTCATACGTATGAGAATTACATTCACAATCTCAAGGGTTTAAATTGACTTCATCTAAAATTCCATCTTATGGGAATAACATTAGCTATTTCCATGGTGAACAGTCACTCTTGCAGGGAAGATGCAATTGTGATAAAAATCTTACACACGTGGTTCCACACACTTACAAGTTCATGGTGAAGACCTGGGATATTCCCGTCTGATGGGGATTACTGTAAGACCCGCAATTTTTCAGAAAATATTTGAATAAAAATTCATGAGGCATTTACTGGTAAAAATAGCATTTTCTCTCAAAATACGAAACGAATCAATTCCTGCGAGCCAGTTATACTTAGGATATTCGTCGATTCGCGAATATATGCTCAAACACTCTGGAAGCCATAACTTCTTATCTGAACGAAATTAAAGGATTCCTGCGAGCCAACTTTCTTACTTACGTCAATACGAAGGGAATGGCGTACTCAGAATTTTTCGGAAAAAAATCACCGAAAATTCGAAATTCTTGCGGGACCCACAGAAATATTGGTGGGACCCACAGAAATATTTCTCAGAAAATGTTCTAGAATATTCTAGAATATTCTAGCACCTTCCAGCATCTTCCATGACCTTCCAGCTCCTTCCAGCACCTTCCATGGAAGGGATTCTCAGAAAAGCCCAAGGGTAAAGAGGGGATTCTGAAACTTGGGGCGCAAGTTTCAGAACCTATAAATAGAGGAGCCCCCCTCTCTTTAAAAATCGCCAACCCATCTCTCTCTCCTCCTTTTCCAAACCTCCCCTACCTAGCCTAGCCCACCTGAGCCCACCTGACCTGGTCTGAGCCTGCCTGACTTAGCCTGAGCCTGCTTGACCTGGTCTGAGCCTGCCTGACCTGGTCCTAACCCACCTGACCTAGGTCTGAACCTACTTGACCTAAGTCTCAACCCAGTTGACTTGACTTGAACATGGTTTGGTTCAAAGTCAAAGTCCAAGTCCTTTTTCATTCGAAGTTCGAAGTTGATCCTTTTTCGAAGTCGAGCCTCGTTCGAAGCGTTTGAAGCAATCAGAGTTGTTTCTTCCTCAAATTGAAGTAAGTTCGCTCCATTAAACCATCTCTCTCAAGTATTTGATTGTTTGTATATAGCATATACTTTCTGAAGTAGTATCTTGCTTTAGTTCTTGGTTGAGCCCTCTAGGACGCTTCGGTGTTCACGCGCTCGCCTCGTAACTATCGTCGGATATATATGTTCGAATGCGCAGTATATGCGTTCTTCAAAAATAGTATCTCGCCCTAGTTCTTGGTTGATCCCTCTAGGACACTTCGGTGTTCACTCGCTCGCCTCGTAACTATCGTTGGATACAGATCTAGGTGTATATCTGCTGATTCTGCCGACGCGTCTTATATCGCACAGGCTATGTAATTTACCTTTGCCGTCGCGTCGTATGATGCCAAAGCTCCCTGTTTTCTGCATTTCCGATTATTGCACTTTCGATTATGCAATGTATTTACTTATGCCGTCGCGTCGAACGATGCCAAGGCTTCTGTTTTGTTATATATGTAGAATATTTCGTTCAGTTACACACCCTGAACAATAGTATATGCATTTCTTTACGCCGCCGCTGTATAAAGCACAGGCTTCTGCTTATACTACATATATAGCGCATAAATGAGCGTTCAAATGGAGATCAAACTCCAAATCTCCAATGTGATTCCCTGACCGCTCCTCGTTCAAGATTCTGCTTGACGAATGAAGTCCCTATTGGAAAGGCTTCGGTTTTTGGCAAAATGCTCTTTACGTAAAGACTAAGTCAATTACGTATGGCCTGGCTATGGCGCAGGGTTCCTGCAACCTTGATGGATGCAAAGTATGCACAACAGTGCGCATCCATTTCCCCGAATTAAGTGTGGCAATTTCCTACCAAAGAGGGGAGATGCCGCTGAAATGGATAAAAGAAACGCACGCTTTCTCCGTAAAAGAGAGGAAGTGCTGCAGAAATTTCTGAAGAAGCTAAGAATAGCTCAGAAAGAACGTAGCAGGATACTCTGACATATAGCAGAGTGCTACCCAGTTCATGGATTGCCTTCTACAAACGTAGAAGGGTTCGTCGCACCACTGCCGGTAGAGCAGAGGAGGTGCTGACGAAATGGTTGGCAGAAGAGCTGCCGGAACCAATGGAATGGCATAATGATGTCCGTTGATGGAACGATGCCAGATCGGCTTGTATCCTTGTACCTGCAAGGGCACCTTGCTCGTAAGGGCCACTGAGCCGGAGTAGAAGTTGCGCCTTGTCTAGGTTTGGACTCGTTGCGTAAAAATACGCCGAGTAACCGATCTATTTAGATCGAGTCATATGCAAGTTCATTGAGAACGGTTACGCAACCAGACTCGTAAGGGCCGAAGAGCCAGAGTGTGTTGTTTCCACCCAAAGAGGTGTGATGCTCGTGGTGGCCGAAGTGCCAAAGAGCGGTTTTCTGCATGCATATGAATAAGACTTAAGGTCGCACATACCCCGCGATTGAAAATCGTGTTAGGGGTACCCCCTCAGTAATGACTGTGTTGGGGCAGACTGAATGGGGTCGGGTACATACTCCCGTAGTGCTAAAAGCACGGGCTGCCTAAATGGCATGCAGATTCTGTCCAAGTAATTGTAAGACTGGCAGACCCCTTCAGGAATTATGCTCACTGTGGAATAACAGTGATGATACAGCCTTGAGTGACACGTATTTTACTTTGGACATGATAGAGTTCACGATGGCCTCAGTCACTCATGGGTTTTGGGGTCGTGGTTATCCTTAAGACCTAAGTATTGAACCCAACTACTGCAAGTAGAGGATGCATCCGAATATGGGCCTAGTAGGGTTCTCCCAGTTGAAACACACTGCCCTACTATGGATAGGGTCAACAGGCCTCTGGGGTATCTAAAATACATAGAATAATCAACCCCCAGAACGTCGCGTTGATGCCCGGACAATAGCTCTACCTGCGTACCAAAGGCGGGAGCGGTTAATTATCGAAACAATGCATTAGCTTAGGTTCAGCGACGCTTGAATGTATGCGTGGATGGCCATTGTTGAGTCAGTCCTGCATAACCTTTGTGAAGGTGTCATGTTCGGTATACTACTAGACCGACTGGGCAAAGACCTGTGTTGTATCCGTACGACTAAGCGAAGCTCGAGGAGTTGTCCTTAGATGCGTGGGATACGGATGTGCCAAGTATGAAGACTTGAGCTAAACATCACTTTGAGACCCGAAAGAGGTCATGGCTAAGTCGTGGAGACTTAAGCGGTTATTCAAATCACAGCCCTGAAAAGGCTTGCTCTTAGTCATGAAGACTTGAGCGGATGTTCAACTCATAGCCTTGAGGAGGCTCCTGCGATATACGCTAAGTCTTGGAGGCTTGAGCGTCGTTATTGCGCATTGCGACCCTGAGTGGTCATTATTGTACTTGAGTTGAATGGGTGTATGACTGCATGCTTACCAGACCCTCAGTGGTTCTGACCCCGTTTTATGGGGATTTCAGGTGTTGGACCTGCGTGGCGATATGCGGAGCATGGCGGCATCGAGTTCCAGGGTTTCTCTAGACAGAGTTGTACTGCTTCCTTTTATTGAACCTACACTACTTTTCTAAGCAGTAGTGTTGTAATAAACATGTGGTTTTCGATAAAATGGAACCCCTTGGTGGTCAATGAGTTGCTTGGCCACATACCTGCAACGTGCTCGGAGTTTTCTAAAACTGACGACTCATTATCGTCTTATTCCGCTGCTAAAAGCGTTTCTAAGTTCCGCTGCAAAGAAAAAAAAAAAGGAAATTCATGAAAATTTTAACTTAGCTTTGTTTTGGAAATCCGGGGCGTTACAGAATTGGTATCAAAGCATGTGTCTGAGAAACCTGGTTCAAGATCCGTCATGTCACGATATCGCACTGTAAGTATATGTTTTTATACTTTTTGTTCTGATCTGAGTGCATCTTTGTATAGATGGCAACTCATGACTCGCGTGGATACTGCTATCGTTGCAAGGTCATGCACGATGAGTGGGTATGCCCATATGAAGTCCAAGACTGCCAGTATTGTGGCGAGGAAGGGCATTCCGCCAACGAATGCCAAATGAAACATAACGCCGATATGGGTCGGCGGGGATCGCTTGGTCTTAGGGATGAGACTTCGCGTGTTAGTGGGCCACATTACTCCAGTAGAGGGAGTAGCCGTACCCCAGCAACTTCTGATGAACTACCGTCTCTGGTAGGATTTGACTTGAACTTCCTTGAGAGATTTGGTCAATCGCAAGGCTATCAACAGGCATCATGTACGCCTAGCTTGCACAGTTGGGAGGAGGGATGCAACAACTCCTTCTATAATCCCATTATGATTTCAGATTCCTCGAATCAAAGTACTATTATATGGGGGAACAGAGCGGCTTCACCAACGCCGAGTCTGAATGGCCAGGAAGAGGGATACAACCCTTATCATCCCGTTATGGTATCGGATTCCCCGAGCCATGATGCTACTGAATGGGCAAGTGGACTGGCATCACTGATCTACCCACAAGATTCGCTTGAGAGCGCGGAAGTGCCGCCCAAGCCAAAACTAATAATGCCTGCACCAAGGCAATGTGGAAGTAAACGATACTTCGGGTTCTTTGGGTCGAGAAAGAAATCCAGTTCCTAGAAGAGACTGGTAGTGTTTTGGAGTCAATAGACTCATGTACATAGTTTCTCAACGCCTAAAAGTCTGCCAGTGAGGCATGACGTTTTGTTTAAGGCGATGTTTGTGTAAATGTGATGTATATTAAGTAAATGAAACTTTTGCTTCGATATATACATTGAGAAACTAAAACATGTTGCTTGTATGTGATAGATAAATGGCTCCTACGACGAGGAGAACCATGCCGAGCGAGGAGTCCCATACTCAAGGATTCCTGCTGGAAACGCTCAACAATCTGGTTACTGCCATTCGAGAAACAAGGCCGGAACCAGTCACACCTCGAAACGAAAACCTTGGGGGAATAACCTATGAAAAATTCCTCAAGCTCGATCCACCAGTCTTCGCCGGAAGAGCCGATCATGAACTGGCAGAAAGTGGGGTCGAAAAGACAGAACATGCCTTCCTGGTACTGGGAGTACCAGAAGAGAAGAAGACCAACTTTGGCACGTATCGATTAAAGGACAATGCACGAAAGTGGTGGGATACCACTAAACTTATCCAGTTCTCACAAGTCGAGGTCATTCCTTGGACTGACTTTCGGAGGACTTTTATGGATAACTACTTCCTGTTGCATTCCAGAAACAAGAAAAAGATGGAGTTTCTGGAGTTGGAACAGGACGGTATGAGTCTAATGGACTATACCACCAAATTTCAGAATCTAGAGCGCTACTGCTCTCGATTGTTCGAAACAGACCAAGAAAGAGCCGACAAATATGTGAATGGTCTGCGCGAAGGGCTGCGATCGAGAGTGGTAACAAGCATGCCTTCGACTTTTCAGGCTGCGGTAGCAGCGGCTTCGAAAATCCAAGAGGATTGGGCGTGATCTAAAGTGATCGTAGCAAAGAAGCCCATAGTGAATAGTGGGAATCGAAAAAGGACGTTCCCAAGTGGCCAGGGTTCACGACAACCCTTTCAAAAGAAGAAGTTCCAAGGAGGGAACAACACTCAACAAGTCGTGAGGCCAAGACAAAACACAACTCCGAATGGTCAGCAATCCAACTTCAGCTGCCCAAGGTGTCGTGTGAACCACCCCGGAAAGCCATGTCCTCGTGACATGGGTGGTTGCTTGTATTGTGGCAAGATGAGCCACTTTATAAGGGATTGCGCCAAGAAGGCTGCAAATGAACAGAGAAGTAATGCCGGATCTGCCGGACCCTCTCGACCAGCACCACAGCGTTCGCAGTTCCAACGACCGCCCCCTAGGATCGAACAAAGGCCTGCTGCAGGTCGTGTATATGCTGTAACGACTGAACAAGTCGAAGATGGTGACCTGATTGAAGGCACCGTACCTGTTAATGGACATGCAGCTTATGTCTTGTTTGATTGTGGTGCTACTCATACGTTTATCTCTAACGATTTCACCGAACAACTCCACGCCTCGGTGCAACCGATTGATAAAATAATCGAAGTATATAACCCATTGGGTTCACGCACCAAATGTATCCGGTGTGTGAAAAATTTGGATATTGAGATAACAGGGCAACACTTGCCTACTGACGCCATCCTGATCGATATGATACAGTACGATGTCATTCTGGGAATGAATTGGTTGGCTCAGAATAATGCCAAGATTTTGTGCCGCGAGGGCAGAGTGATCCTATCCCGACCCGGATTGCCTAAGATGGAATACCGGTTATCCAAACCAGTTCCACAGAAAAGGCTCATATCAGCACTTAAGGTACAAAAATACCTTAGGAAGGGTTGTGTGGCCTTCCTGTTGAGTCTCTCGGTGGAAAAATCCAACGACCAGCCTCTTGAGAGTTTGGAAGTGGTGCGGGAGTTTCCCGATGTATTTTCTGAGGAATTGCCAGGACTTCCGCCACTTCGTGAGGTTGAATTTGGAATTCAATCCTTACCTGGAACAGCGCCGATATCCGAAGCCCCGTATCGAATGGCGCCAGCTGAACTCAGTGAGTTGAAGTGTCAGTTGGAAGAACTGATGGAACAAGGGTTCATCCGACCGAGCGTATCACCATGGGGAGCCCCGGTACTGTTTGTAAAGAAGAAGGATGGATACCTTCGGTTATGCATCGATTATCGGATGCTTAACCAGGCAACTGTTAAAAATAAGTACCCGTTGCCTCGGATTGAGGACTTATTCGATCAGCTCAGAACAGCGAGAGTGTTCTCCAAGATCGACCTCAGGTCAAGGTACCATCAACTCAGAGTAAAGGAAGAGGATATGCCTAAGACTGCCTTCAGAACGAGATATGGTCATTATGAGTTCGTAGTAATGCCCTTCGGACTCACTAATGTGCATGCTGCCCTTATGGATCTAATGAACCGGATATTCAGACCATATTTGGATAGCTTTGTCATCGTCTTTATTGATGACATTCTCGTATATTCTGAGAACAAGGAACAGCACGTGGAGCACTTGAAAATCGTCTTGAAAACCCTTCAAGATAACCAACTCTATGCTAAGTTTTCAAAATGTGAATTCTGGCTAGATAAAGTGATGTTCCTTGGTCATGTGATCTCAAAAGATGGAATCGCAGTGGATCCTGCGAAGGTGGAAGCTGTGATGGACTGGAAGCAGCCAGAAAATATCACTGAGGTCCGTAGCTTCCTTGGACTTGCCGGATATTATCGGAAGTTCATACAAGACTTCTCCCGAATCGCCGTACAGATGACGAAATTACTTAAAAAGGGAGTCAAGTTTGAATGGACTGACCAGTGTAAGGAGTGCTTTGAGGTTCTCAAACAGAGGCTTACCACTGCCCCTGTCCTTACCTTACCTTCTGGTCAGGGAGGCTTCGTGGCATATACCGATGCCTCAGGAACAGGTCTGGGTTGTGTGTTGATGCAGCATGGCAAAGTAATTGCCTATGCGTCACGACAGTTGAGAGTCCATGAGAAAAATTATCCAACCCACGATCTTGAGCTTGCCGCGGTGGTGTTCGCACTTAAAATTTGGCGACACTACCTATATGGAGAGAAATTTGAGGTCATGTCGGACCATAAGAGCCTAAAATACCACTTTTCTCAAAAAGAACTTAATATGCGGCAACGGCGATGGCTGGAATTCCTCAAAGACTATGAATTCACGCTTCCCTATCACCCTGGAAAGGCGAATGTTGTAGCAGATGCCCTTAGTCGCAAGACTGCTGGTACTCTGGCCAGCCTAACCAGACAATGGAAGCTGATGGAGGATTTCGTCAGTTGGAAGCCATTCCTGGCCGACCCAGGAAAGATTCCATTGTCATGCCTGACGATCCATATCGAGATCCTCGATCGCATCATAGCTAAACAATTCAAGGATCCCCAGTACTTGGAATTGAAGGCTCGTGCCGAAAAAGATGATACTTTCTTCCATTTAAAAGAAGATGGAGGAATATGGATGGAAGAAAGGATTTGGGTTCCAAATAACCCTGAGCTAAGACAGGAAGTACTCCAGGAGGCCCATAGTAGCAAGTATACTATCCATCCTGGGGGTACGAAGATGTTCCGGGACTTGCAGAGAAAGTACTGGTGGAGGGGTATGAAGCGTGATGTGGCTACATTTGTCTCAAAGTGTTTGATCTGCCAGAAAGTTAAGATCGAACATCAGCGACCTGGCGGAAAGATGCAACGGATCGAGATTCCGGAATGGAAATGGGAGGGCATTACGATGGATTTCATCGTTGGATTGCCTCATTCCAAGAGACAACATGACTCGATATGGGTGATCGTGGACAGACTCACCAAGTCTGCTCACTTTCTGCCAATCAACACTCGATACTCAACTGAACGATTGGCAGAGATCTACCTTCGGGAAATCGTTAGACTCCATGGAGTGCCGATTTCGATCATATCTGATCGTGACCCGAAGTTCACCTCTCACTTTTGGGAACAACTTCAGAGAGCCCTGGGGACGAAACTCAAGTTCAGTACAGCATTCCATCCCCAAACAGATGGGCAATCGGAACGAACCATACAGACTCTTGAAGATATGTTAAGAGCCTGTATGCTGGAATGGAAGGGTGATTGGGATTCCCACCTAGCGTTGGCTGAATTTGCTTATAATAATAGCCACCACGCTAGCATTGGGATGGCACCGTATGAAGCCTTGTACGGGCGACCCTGTCGATCACCAATCCATTGGGGTGAAGTGGGTGAGCGAACCCTAGACTCGCCCATTGTGTTGCAGCATTACACTGAGCAGGTCCACATGATCAGAAAAAAGCTACTGACTGCTCAGAGTCGACAGAAAAGCTACGCCGATCAGCGACGTAGGAAACTCACTTTTGCGGTTGGAGATAAGGTTTTCGTCAAGGTCTCTCCAACCAAGAGTGTGTTTCGTTTTGGAAAGAAGGGGAAACTCAGCCCCAGATTCGTCGGTCCCTTCGAAGTTTTGAACCGAATCGGAGAGACTGCCTACCGTATAGCATTGCCACCACAATACGCGCAAATACATGATGTATTTCACGTATCAATGCTTCGAAAGTATGTTCATGATCCTTCTCACGTCATTCAACATGAAGACATTGACATTCAAGAAGATATGACGATAGAAGAAAGGCCAGTGGAGATCATGGACCGACGGGAGCAAGTGCTAAGAACGAAGGTCGTTCCACTTGTTAAAGTGAGGTGGCAGCATCATGGAATAGAGGATTGCACTTGGGAGCCCAAATCGGATATGCGGGATAAATATCCTGAACTCTTCGCTTTGTACTCTTAACTGAATTTCGCGGACGAAATTCCTTTAAGGGGGTAATGATGTAAGACCCGCAATTTTTCAGAAAATATCTGAATAAAAATTCATGAGGCATTTACTGGTAAAAATAGCATTTTCTCTCAAAATGCGAAACGAATCAATTTCTGCGAGCCAGTTATACTTAGGATATTCGTCGATTCGCGAATATATGCTCAAACACTCTGGAAGCCATAACTTCCTATCTGAACGAAATCAAAGGACTCCTGCGAGCCAACTTTCTTAGTTACGTCAATACGAAGGGAATGGCGTACTCAGAATTTTTCGGAAAAAAATCACCGAAAACCTGAAATTCTTGCGGGACCCACGGAAATATTGGTGGGACCCACAGAAATATTTCTCAAAAAATGTTCTAGAATATTCTAAAATATTCTAGCACCTTCCAGCATCTTCCAGGACCTTCCAGCTCCTTCCAGCACCTTCCATGGAAGGGATTCTCAGAAAAGCCCAAGGGTAAAGAGGGGATTCTGAAACTTGGGGCCCAAGTTTCAGAACCTATAAATAGAGGAGCCCCCCTCTCTTTAAAAATCGCCAACCCCTCTCTCTCTCCTCCTTTCCAAACCTCCCCTACCTAGCCTAGCCCACCTGACCTGGTCTGAGCCTGCCTGACTTAGCCTGAGCCTGCTTGACCTGGTCTGAGCCTGCCTGACCTGGTCCTAACCCACCTGACCTAGGTCTGAACCTACTTGACCTAAGTCTGAACCCAGTTGACTTGACTTGAACCTGGTTTGGTTCAAAGTCAAAGTCCAAGTCCTTTTTCGTCCGAAGTTCGAAGTTGATCCTTTTTCGAAGTCGAGCCTCGTTCGAAGCGTTTGAAGCAATCAGAGTTGTTTCTTCCTCAAATTGAAGTAAGTTCGCTTCATTAAACCATCTCTCTCAAGTATTTGATTGTTTGTATATAGCATATACTTTCTGAAGTAGTATCTTGCTTTAGTTCTTGGTTGAGCCCTCTAGGACGCTTCGGTGTTCACGCGCTCGCCTCATAACTATCGTCGGATATATATGTTCGAATGCGCAGTATATGCGTTCTTCAAAAATAGTATCTCGCCCTAGTTCTTGGTTGAGCCCTCTAGGACACTTCGGTGTTCACTCGCTCACCTCGTAACTATCGTTGGATACAGATCTAGGTGTATATCTGCTAATTCTGTCGACGCATCTTATATCGCACAGGCTATGTAATTTACCTTTGCCGTCGCGTCGTATGATGCCAAGGCTTCCTGTTTTCTGCATTTCCGATTATTGCACTTCCGATTATGCAATGAATTTACTTACGCCGTCGCGTCGAACGATGATAAGGCTTCTGTTTTGTTATATATGTAGAATATTTCGTTCAGTTACACACCCTGAACAATAGTATATGCATTTCTTTACGCCGCCGATGTATAAAGCACAGGCTTCTGCTTATACTACATATATAGCGCATAAATGAGTGTTCAAATGGAGATCAAACTCCAAATCGCCAATGGGATTCCCTGACCGCTCCTCGTTCAAGATTCTGCTTGACGAATGAAGCCCCTATTGGAAAGGCTTCGGTTTTTGGCAAAATGCTCTTTACGTAAAGACTAAGTCAATTACGTATGGCCTGGCTATGGCCCAGGGTTCCTGCAACCTTGATGGATGCAAAGTACGCAAAACGGTGCGCATCCATTTCCCCAAATTAAGTGTGGCAATTTCCTACCAAAGAGGGGAGATGCCGCTGAAATGGATAAAAGAAACGCATGCTTTCTCTGTAAAAGAGAGGAAGTGCTGCAGAAATTTCTGAAGAAGCTAAGAATATCTCAGAAAGAACGTAGCAGAATACTCTTACATATAGCAGAGTGCTACCCAGTTCATGGATTGCCTTCTACAAATGTAGAAGGGTTCGTCGCACCACTGCCGGTAGAGCAGGGGAGGTGCTGACGAAATGGTTGGCAGAAGAGCTGCCGGAACCAATGGAACGGCATAATGATGTCCGTTGATGGAACGATGCCAGATCGGCTCGTATCCTTGTACCTGCAATGGCACCTTGCTCGTAAGGGCCGCTGAGCCAGAGTAGAAGTTGCGCCTTGTCTAGGTTTGGACTCGTTGCGTAAAAATACGCCGAGTAACCGATCTATTTAGATCGAGTCATATGCATGCTTATTGAGAACGGTTACGCAACCAGACTCGTAAGGGCCGAAGAGCCAGAGTGTGTTGTTTCCACCCAAAGAGGTGTGATGCTCGTGGTGGCCGAAGTGCCAAAGAGCGGTGTTCTGCATGCATATGAATAAGACTTAAGGTCGCACATACCCCGCGATTGAAAATCGTGTTAGGGGTACCCCCTCAGTAATGACTGTGTTGGGGCGGACTGAATGGGGTCGGGTACATACTCCCGTAGTGCTAAAAGCACGGGCTGCCTAAATGTCATGCAGATTCTGTCCAAGTAATTGTAAGACTGGCAGACCCCTTCAGGAATTATGCTCACTGTGGAATGACAGTGATGGTACAGCCTTGAGTGACACGTATTTTACTTTCGACCTGATAGAGTCCACGATGGCCTCAGTCACTCATGGGTTTTGGGGTCGTGGTTATCCTTAAGACCTAAGGATTGAACCCAACTACTGCAAGTAGAGGATGCATCCGAATATGGGCCTAGTAGGGTTCTCCCAGTTGAAACACACTGCCCTACTATGGATAGGGTCAACAGGCCTCTGGGGTATCTAAAATACATAGAATAATCAACCCCCAGAACATCGCGTTGATGCCCGGACAATAGCTCTACCTGCGTACCAAAGGCGGGAGCGGTTAATTATCGAAACAATGCAATAGCTTAGGTTCAGCGATGCTTGAATGTATGCGTGGATGGCCGTTGTTGAGTCAGTCCTGCATAACCTTTGTGAAGGTGTCATGTTCGGTATACTACTGGACCGACTGGGCAAAGACCCGTGTTGTATCCGCACGACTAAGCGAAGCTCGAGGAGTTGTCCTTAGATGCGTTGGATACGGATGTGCCAAGTATGAAGACTTGAGCTAAACATCACTTTGAGACCCGAAAGAGGTCATGGCTAAGTCGTGGAGACTTAAGCGGTTATTCAAATCACAGCCCTGAAAAGGCTTGCTCTAAGTCATAAAGACTTGAGCGGATGTTCAACTCATAGCCTTGAGGAGGCTCCTGCGATATACGCTAAGTCTTGGAGGCTTGAGCGTCGTTATTGCGCATTGCGACCCTGAGTGGTCATTATTGTACTTGAGTTGAATGGGTGTATGACTGCATGCTTACCAGACCCTCAGTGGTTCTGACCCCGTTTTATGGGGATTTCAGGTGTTGGACCTGTGTGGCGATATGCGAAGCATGGCGGCATCGAGTTCCAGGGTTTCTCTAGACAGAGTTGTAGTGCTTCCTTTTATTGAACCTACAATGCTTTTCTAAGCAGTAGTATTGTAATAAACATGTGGTTTTCGATAAAATGGAACCCCTTGGTGGTCAATGAGTTGCTTGGCCACATACCTGCAACGTGCTCGGAGTTTTCTAAAACCGACGACTCATTATCGTCTTATTCCGCTGCTAAAAGTTTTTCTAAGTTCTGCTGTAAAGAAAAAAAAAAAGGAAATTCATGAAAATTTTAACTTAGCTTTGTTTTGGAAATCCGGGGCGTTACAATTACATTGGCATTGCCACGGCTCGGGGTGCCGCACCCGCGGACCCGAAACAGACCGTTTGCCAAAACGAATGTAAGACAACACTGGGTAACTCAAACTTATATCGGAGTGTGGAGTCATTCAAAGAAATTACCTGGACAGGACACCGGAGTGTCGCAAGTCCATTCAGTTACACCGAAATGATCATCATGTTCTTTTAATATATATATATATATATATATATATATATATATATATATGTGTGTGTGTGTGTGTGTGTGTGTACATATTTACATGCATATCCATGTTTACAACATATTCGAGGTTCCACATTCATGCCTAGATACCTATATATATATATATATATATATATATATATATATATATATATATGTGTGTGTGTGTGTGTGTGTGTGTGTGTGTGTGTGTGTCGAAAACAAAGCAACCCAAGGCATGCAGTCATGCCAAAACTTAACCGGGGTGCGAGGCACTACTAAGGTTAGCTCGAACCTAATAGGATCAACCTAAAGTAGGCTTGTTCTTGTTTAAACGGGGAAGAAGGTTGACAGCCACATAAGTGGCAATACCGGGGCTGCAAATGTGCCAACATGAGGATTCCGCACACGTGCTGCCCAAAAACTCCAGCTAACATGGTGGTCTGGTCCCACGGACCAGACTGTCATGTCCACCAACCAGGTCTGGTCCGACTCATGGATCGGACCGTACTGACTAAAGGGTTCGGTTGGGCTAGCTCCAGCCCCTAACAAGGGTTAAACGGCTAACGTAGTGAGAGGGGGTGCCAAGGTGGGTCAAGGCATCTGGTCTTTAGGACCAGACAACAGCTAAGACAAGGTAGGGTTTGACCCTTTTTCAGTTCAGACCCGAGACAAAAAGTGGTTCGGCTGAATGAGAAATCCCGGGGGGTGTGTCCAGCACAAATGGGTTGGCACCCGACTCCAATTAAGTGGAGTCGCGGCTAGCACTCGGCTCACCCTAAGAAAGGCCAAGGCTAGCACCGGGTGCCAACCTTGCTGCCAAAGCACACACACACAGGTCTGAACTCTGGGTTCAGACCTACCTGCAACTGAAACCTCTTGGTACGTAAAACAAAATATGTGCGAAGGCATGCGCTGGGCAAACGGACCATCTGCAGGGCGCCCAACCCAGTCATGGCACAAACCGGGTTGGCCAGAAGGTCTGGTCCACTGGACCAAACTGTGCCATCATCCGCCAACATGAACCAGAGCCCAAGAGCTCGGTTCGCAGGTACCAAGGGTTCAATGGGCGCCTGCACAAGGTCGGCCCAAACGGCTAGGTACCCAAAAAGGAAAATAAGAGGGTTAAGTGGGCTGGACCAGCGTCAAAGAGAAAAAAAAAGAACCCAATGGGGACCTGGTCAAGCCGTGACCCAAGCCAGCATGAGCCACAACACCCTTTCCCGAAAGGGTTGGGATTGGGTTGAACCCAACGCACAAAAAGAAGAACATCAAACAGGGCAGTTGCAGCTACCAAAACGCTACAAGTAGGTGCTATCTAGAGCTGGGTGAATGCTGGAGGAGCTCAGCTCGGTCCAGCACACCCCAACGAGCCTACTAAGACTCTGCTCATGCTTTGAACATCGTTATGAGGGTGAAGGCTCAGTGCCACAAAACTGCAAGGAAAAAAAAGAAAACAAAAAGAGGAAAACAACCAAAACAGAAAAACAAATGTTATTGAAAAACCAACTGCATATATGTAAAAATTTCTGCATGCAGCCATGAGACAAGTGGTTGAGCAATACGGTATAGAAAGGAAAACAAGATCATTTGCATGCTATAAGGATGAGAAATGACAGTAACAAAGAATGTGGTATTGCATGTCTTGCTAATCCACCGAAACATCGTGCACACATAGGTGCATTAGCATTTTCGGTTTCATGAGTTAACGAACCACAAAGAAAATTGTCAGATCTTCACCTTAGCTATTTGAGGAAGAAGAACGTAGGTTGCAGCTTTCTACTCCAAGAGACACCCACGGCTGGAAGTAGGGAACAAGAGAAAGAGAAGATTTGGGAGAGAGAAGAGAGGAAAAATCGCCCAAAACAAGGGGGACCCATTTTTTTTGTAAAGATTTTATAGGTGTAGGCTTAGGGATGGACGGCTGGGATTTAATCCCTCCAAGATGAAGGGTTGGGGAGCTCCACGCCCCCCAACAACCAATGCATGTCAAGCCTTCCAAAAGGCTTTGCAGAAATTTCAAAAATGTCATTCATTAAGAGCCTTAAAAGTTAGGATTTTTACAAGGGGCGCCCTTGGCTGCCACCCATCGTGCCCAATGGATTTGAAGTATTTAAAATCTTTTGAAAATATTATAATTTTTCCATGGGGCGCCAGCCCCACAGCCTTCTTTTGGAAAAGATGCCCCTCATGATGGAGCCTAGGCTTCATCATGAGGGTGTTGGAATGATGCATGGCAAATGAAGGCCTCTACTTAAAATCCATGCAAGAAATTTTCGAAATTGCCATCCAGCTAGTCAAGCATTGACCAATTGGTCAACCATGGCCATAGACGTCCACTATAGGGGTCGTCCATGGGTCTTGGATCCACTAGGTGCTCCGGATCCAAAACCAAAACCCGTCGATTATGTATGTCATAAGAAAATACTTATTTAATGAATTAAAATAATAATTTAATTCCAATAAATTATTTTATTCTCTTTATAACCTTAATTAACGTAGAATGGTTGATGCCTCTTGAGAAAATAGTCTCTCGTTCGTTAGAATTAAGCGTTCTAAGATTCGGGTCCAAAATTAAGTTAAGACTCGTAATTCACATGCACTAACAAGGTTTTTTCGTCGTTCGGGTCACAAATTCGGGGTGTATCACTACAACCTTATTCCAAACTTAGCCTTAAAATTTTGGAGGTTGATTCGCTCTAAATTTCCCAAAATCGCTCTATTTACATAAAATTACGCGATTTAACCCAATTCTCAAAATAAGCAAATCTTCAGAAATTGTCAAAACATAAAAATTCATCGATTTCCATATAATTACACAATATACATAAAAATGAAAATCGTGGATCTTACATCCTCCCCTCCTTAAAAAGGATTTCGTCCACGAAATCACCCTTAGGAGGTTACAAAAAGTTCTGGATACTTCTCTCTCATGATCGCTCCTGGTTCCCATGTGCATTCTTCAATGCCATGGTGGTGCCATCTTTCCTTAACTAGCAGAATAGTCTTGGTACGCAAAACTTGATCTCATCGATCAACAATCTCAATAAGCCTTTCTGACAAAGTCAGATCTTTCTGCACGTCCACATCTTTGTAACGAATGACATGCGATGGGTCAGGAATGTACTTCCTGAGCATCGACACGTGAAAAACATTGTGAATGTGGGCATATTGTGGAGGCAACTCGACACGATATGCCACTTTACCAATCCTTGCCACGATCTCGAAAGGTCCAACATACCTCGGACTCAACTTCCCTTTCTTCCCAAAACGAAATACGCTCTTCGTAGGCGAAACTCTGACAAAAACCATGTCTCCAACATCGAAAGACAATTCGTGACGTCTCTTATCGGCGTAACTCTTCTGCCTATCTTGCGCTGCCTTCAAATGTTCACGAATCTTCTGCACTTGCTGCGTGTAGTGCTGAAGAACAATCGGCGCTTCGCTCGCTCTATCACTGATGTCGTCCCAATAAGATGGCGACCAACAAGGTCTACCATACAACGCTTCATACAGGGCCATCCCGATACTAGCGTGATAACTATTATTATACGCGAACTCTACCAAACATAGGCGTGAATCCCATTCACCCTTCCAATCAAGCATACAAGCTCGCAACATATCTTCTAATGTTTGAATCATCCGCTCGGATTGTCCATCCCTTTGAGGATGAAAGGCTGTGCTAAACTTCAACTTCGTCCCCAAAGCAGATTGCAATTGACCCCATAGTCACGAAGTGAATCGGGGATCACGATCTGAAATGATAGATCTTGGCACATCGTTGTAAACACCCCAAATTTTCCTCATCCATTCTCAAATAACCCTCCTCGTGTAGTGCCAACCCTGTTAGGTCAGTGTCGGAGTCAAACCCCGAGTCAGTTTCAGAAAATTACCATTTTACCCACTTTTATTAGGAAAATTACCATTTTACCCCTAGGTCATCCCGGACCCTAGTCAGTCGGAGTCAACAAAGCTCACTGGTTAGTTCAAAACATTTAGAATATCAGTCATTCCAAAGCTCATCTGAGCTCACAATGAGAAGACCATTTTCATTTCTGACAATTCTTGCCAAAATGGGATCATTTCTTCAGAAATGAGCTCATTTCTCACTCAAATCCAAACCAATTGTCTCTGAGTCAGTCATTCCTAGTCAGTCATGTTTCCCAGAGTCTAACTTGAGCTCACCAAGAGTTCAAGCGCTCCAGTTTCAGTTCAAAACCATTTTCAAGTGTCTAGAAGCCCATTTTAATCCATTTTAGCTCTTTCAGCTGAAATTGAGTTGAGTTGAGTTCAGTCAATTGAGCTAGTGTTCAAGCTTTGATTTTAGTTCATATCAGTATTACTGACCTTTGTTCTAGCTCAAACCCAGCTCAGGTTCGTAATTCACTTCGCTCCAATGATCATTCTGTACCATTTCTCTAAAAATGACAACTTTTTTTGAAAATTCAGTTGGAAAGGTCAGTTGAGTCAGTGTCTGGTGAGTTCATTTGAGTTCTGAAATTCTAAAACTCAGCTTAATCTAGCTCATATCAGTTCAATCCAGCTCGAACCCCAATTTTCAGTGTCAGTCTGACCCAGTAGAGTCCCGAAAACCATTTCTTGAGCTATTTTGCAAATTTTATCAATTTTAATGCTTTTTAAACTGGTACAGCTGCCAATCGGGGTCTAACATCTAAAATTCTTCATTCAGGGTCTGCATTTTGCATGTCATTTCTCATCATTTCATATCATTTCTTAGCATTTCATCATATTTCATCACATTTCATTTCATTTTCGAAGTCCAGAACTCCAGTTTTATAAATTTCAATCCAGATCGATTTTTAAAAGCTTTCAAAAATCAATTTCAAACCCCGAGTTTCCAAAATTGACATTTTTACCCCCGGGAGTCTAAATTTGGAAATATTTTCTCAAGAAAAATAATCTAGATTTATTTCAAACACAAATTTTTGAATTCTACACTGGATTTGCTTCGCAACGAGCTATTAAACTTCAAAATCCGAGCTCATTTCAAAAACTGCCAAAAATAGCTTGTTTCGTTTTGAAAATATTTTCTCGAGAAAAATAATCTGGATTTCTTTCAAAATTAAATTTTCAAATTCTACACTAGATTTGCTTCGCAACGAGGTATTGAACTTCAAAATCCGAGCTCATTTCAAAAACTGCCAAAAATAGCTCGTTTCGTCTGAAATTTTTTTGAAAAGACTATTTTACCCCTCCAATCGTCAAAATGAGTTTCAAAAGTGGAATTTGGACCCGCTTTGAGATGGCCCATCCATTTGCATTTTCTTGTTTTAATTTATAAGAAAAGAAAAAAAATTATCTTTTTCTTTATTTTTTTTTGTTTTTGTTTGTTTTATTTTATTTTTTATTTTATTTTCTTATTTTATTTTTTTAAGGTGGGACCCACAAGGGGGTCAACCACCCTAGCCCTCAATCCAGCCCACTTCCTTTCTTTTTTTCATTTTTTTTTATTTCTTTTCTTTCCCTCTTTCTTTCTTTTCTTTCTTTCTTCTTCCTTTTTCTTTCTTTCTTTCTTTCCTCCTTTTTCTTTCCCCTCTCTCCACTTACGTAGGCTTCTTTTCCAGCCCCCTTCTCTCTTCCTTTCCCTCCTTTTCTTTCCTTTTCCTTCTTCCCCTCTTCTTTCCTTTTCCTTCCCTTCCTTCTTTCCCCTTTCTTCCTTACTCCCTTTCCATTTCTTCCAAAGCAAAAGGTTTGCAGCCATTGACGTAGAGTCATCCATCAAAGCCATCTAATATTATTAGAAACTTAGGGTTTAGATTTATTGAAACCTAAGTTATCAAAAACAAAAAAAAGAAAACCTACGGCTGGCCTCCCAAGCTGAATTCACGTCTCTCTCTTTCTTTCTCTCTCTCTCTCTCTCTCTCTCTCTCTCCCTTGAGCTCTCTCCTTCTCTCTTGGCTGTTGCAGCCACAACAGCCATCCTCCTTGTAGCAGCTCCTCACCATTGCTGCAACATCCACAGCAGCTTCTCCACCTCTTCTACACAGCAGCCTTCATCCTTCAACAGCCACCTCCATCATCATCAATAGCAGCTGCACCTTCAATGCTTCAGCCGTTCCTCTCACTCCAGCCATAGCATCTTCAGCTGCACCAAGGCAGCCACCACCTTCAACCACCACCAGCAACTCCTTCAGCAGCAGTCAGCTTCCCCTTCAACACCTCCCACAACATCCAGCCACACAACACCTTTGCTCCAGCAGCCACCATTGCTGCCACCTCTTCCAAAGGCTTCCACTACCTCCAGCTGGTTCACAAGCCAGTGCAGCAGCAGCCCTTCCTCCCATCTTTAGCTATCTACAACAAGGCACAACCTTGCTTCAGCAAAAACAAAAGCCTACCTTCATTGCAGCCCTTGCAGCACAACCATCCCCAACCTCTAGTCGGTTCCAGTATCAACAACAGCACCTCTCTCCATCCAAGACAACAACACAGCTACCTTGAAGTTGTCACATCCCTATACCTTGAAGCTACATCAACACAACATCCTCTTTCATTGCTGCCACAACTCCTTGTTGCAGCCACTATCTCCAACAAACCTCCTTCCGGCCCAGCAAGGTCACCAAGCCGGTCCTTCCTTGGCAGCCATAGCATCACTTCCCATCGGCATCTCCAGCACCTTGGAAACTTCCTCTACAATCACCTCAAGCTTGCCATCTCCTTCCAGCAAAGTGCAGTACCTCCAGCCAACCCTAGCTAATCCAAGGTAAGGCTCCCATTTATTTAATATTTGTTTGTTTTGAACACATGATATTTCAATAAAAGCGCTATTCGGATGAGATGATCTATTCGATCTATGGATAGAATCATTCATCCCGATAGCCAACATAAATTTTGAGTACACCCCCCTGATTACCTTTGATTTTGTTATTTTCATGTAGAATCTAGGCATGATATCTAGATTGTTTCTATGGTTCTAGATATGCTTCATTGATTTCAATAGTATATGTCTAGTTAATCTATAGATTTCCATTTAAGCGTGTAGTATAATCATCATTTCACACTTATTTTCTTTTTAATAAATCTCAAAAATATTATGATGATGATGCTTCATTGGTCTGTGATATTCTTATCAAAACCTAGAGTAATTCGGGTTTGTAAACCCCATTGAATAAATTGAATATCAAACTGGGATTTTACCCTCCTGGAAAACCCAAACTCCCTTTTAGCAGACTTGAGGACCCAAATTCACCCCCATGGACGATCTAAATCTTCGTCTAAAAATCATAGTGGATTTATAATTGAATCTACTAGTGATCTGGAAATTTTGAAGTTTTTCCAAGTAATTTTGACCTCTGTCCAAAATCGTATTTCCCAGACTCTTGGGAAAATCTTGATTTTCCTTCGTCAGGGTATAGACAGACCCTAATGCATCAAGTCCGCCCAATCTGTAGCTCATTTGCAAAAACTTTAAACACAAAAGTTATTTCTAACATTATTTCCTGTCATTTCCCAAAATTTGGGAATTTTTGGATCTGTTTCAGTATTTTTTCTGGATTTTCTCTTTCTGTCTAACAGATTCCAATGTCCAGAAATTCCAGAGATTTAGGTCTCTGATAACAGTGGGGCCTTTTCCAAACCGTAACCCAAATCTCAATGGTGTCAAAAGATAAAATCTTCCTATCTTTGTCGGGGACATTTTCTCATATTTTTAGACTTTTTTCCATCTGTCTGCCATTTTTCCCATGTTTTCTACCAAAACCTGTCTGTTTCCCCTAAATCCTAGAGTTGCCGGATTCCAATCTGACTTGCCGGAGTGGTACAGCTCTGACCATAGGTCAAAACCAGAAAGTATAAAAGGCAAAAATCCTTGCCTTACTGTCCTCTGTCACCCCATAAAATTTGGGAAAATTTTATGGAAATTTGATATCCTAAATCCCCTTTAGAATCAACATTTTAGGCAAAAATCACAAAATTTAGGGTTTTTATTTGAATTTCCATATTTAAAAATAGAAACAAATTAGATTTTCGAGCTCTATTATGTTTTTAGGGTTATTTTAGGTGTCCATGCCAAATTTGGTTTAATTCCAAGTTCATTTGTTCCATGTGTTAGTTTATCTTTAAATTCAAAAGCAAAAATCAAGCAAAAATCAAGTTAAATTCGATATTTTATGATATTTTCGCCATTTTAGGGTTTTTATTATGTACATGAGCATGTATAATCATATTAGGATTAATTTTAATGTCATTTGCATTTCATATTTTTCAATTCTACAAAATTTATTTTAGAAAACCCTGATTTCAAGGCCATAGTCTTGTTATCGGGGGTATTTTGGTCATTTTGACCTAAATTTCGAAATTCCAATTTCTAATTCTCCAAAATTTCATGCATATCATCATATTTTATCATATTATGTTTGATTTATTTCATTTGATTTTCAAAATTCCAAAATTTACAAAAATTCTTTCAGAAAACCCTGATTTCAAGGTCATCAGGGGTATTTTGGTCATTTTGACCCCAATTTCGAATTTTCAAGTTTATTTTTGAAATTTATTCATTATTTATCATGTTTATATCAAAGGGGGTATGATTTTAGGTTTATATCTGAATAATATCCGATAATTTCCCATATTTTCGGATAAATTCAGAAAAACCTACATTTTTGTGCTAACCTTGTTTTCTAGTTTTGCAGGAACATTCAAGAAGAAGACTTAGTTATTTTATTTCTTTATTTTATTCAATTCAATGTAAAAATCAATGTAATATTTGGAATAAGAGTTACTTTTCTGCTTAGAATAGGGTTGCATTGCATATAGTTTAATTTCTGCAAAATTTCAATATCTGAATGTATCATTCATGCATATTTATTTCAAATTCACTATGGTTTACACAAATGGCACGTGCACAAGCTCTTATGGAGTTTATAAACTCGGTGGGATTCGTATTTATGGCCATAGTCAGAATACGAAGAAAACCAAGATTTATGATCTTCATATTAGCCACATTCAGCCTACACACTTAGGCTAACTTCAAAATGCACTGCATTTCTCAAAGTTTTAAAAGGATTTCCCAATTCCGCTATGAAATTCCCTTTTCAAATTCATGTTCATTCATTCATATCATTCAAATTTCATTGTTTTCAAATTCTTTTTCCAACTGCAATTTCAAAAAAATCAATTTTCTCAAGGATTTCCTAAGCCTTTCTCAGGATTGGATTTTCTCAAAATCCTAAGTTTTCAAATGACATTTTAAAGCATTTTCCAAATTCAAATCAATATTTTCCAATGTTTTAAAATTCTCAAATTTCAAAATCCCAAGTTTTCAGAAATCGATTTTCTCAGAGTTCCCATTTTCTTGAGAATCCATTTTCTATTTCAAAAATCATTTTCCAATGAATTTTCTGATTTTCTCAAGATTCTCAAATCCATTTTCTCATAAAAGCAATTCCAAATCTCAAAATCGATTTTCCAAAGTTAAAGTTTTCTTGAGAAATCACTTTCCAATGCAAATTTCTAATTTCCAATGAACTTCAATGATTTTCCTAGGAATCTATATTTCAAGTACTTTTCCAATCATTTTTCCAGCATATTTCAATTTTCCAAAGCAAACATCATGTTTCTCAAACTTGCATTATTTTCAAAATTTCATAGCACAAGCCTGATTCTTTGTGCATTCTAGGAAAAATAGAGCATAATTTAGATATTTGAGTCGAGTTAAAGCACGTAATTGATCCTTGGTTCAATTACTCCTGGTAAAGGCGCTAGGAACGGTTGAACCTCGTACCGACAGGCGGATCCCATTCCACGGAATTTTCTCGCAAATTTTCAAAACGGAGGCGAGTAATTTTTCAAAACAATTTTCAAAATTTTGGTCGAGTTTGACTCGCGAAATTCGTTTCTCTCTCGTAAGGGAGGAAAAAAATTTTGCGATAAAAACAGGTTTGGCGACCGTGATGGGACCTGTCTTCGTCTGATCAATTATGTGCTTTGACTTAGTTCAATTATCAAAATCGTGCTCTATGAACTGTCAGCTTTTAATTTCTGATATCATGTGAACCTAGGAGCTTAGACTTGAACCTAGCTGACATGGATTGCATGTAGACTAGGCATGGTTTGGTAGGACCATATTGAGGAGAATTATTCATGCTCACTTAGACTTAGGTCTGAAATACAACACTCCTCAATCTAGGAATTGTATGAAAACAATGCTTGCTTCTTCAAAAAAAAAAAAAATCAAAATTCTATCTTTTTAGGACTTAGAGCCCTATGTTTTTCTGTATGTGATCATTTTTCAAAAACCACCCCACCTATGTCTACCCGGTCTTCACGTTGCTGGGCTCTTTTCCAGAACCATAGTTCGGGACAGAGCCTCACAACTGGGCCACTTATTTGGGCTAACGCCCCCCTGCTACGTACCAAGGGCCATAGTCCAACGTATATCGGCAAGCGCTCAAGGATGTTGGGAAAACACAAGCCTAGAACCGAAGATGATTTTTTTATGCCACGTACACCGAGCCTCGGCTCGAGTATATCGGCATAACTGGATTGGACACAGTTGATCTGAGCCTAGAGTCAGGATTAGGGTCCTAAAGCTCTTTCAAAATTGATGCATTTAGAGTCAGCTTCTTAGGGATTGTTGTATGTGTATAATTGTTTGTAATTGAATGTATGATATTCATTTTTGCCTTATTTTCTCATATTTTTCCCAATTTTTCCAAAATACCGAACAATTTTCCAAAATACCTCATTTTTCATCTTTTATGAAATATCTCCTTTTTCTCAAAAACCCTGGACGATTTTTTTAAATTATCCACTTTTTCTTCAAAACTCCAGGTTATTTTCCATTCTTTTGTTCCTCTGGACTTCGAATTTTCAGCATTTCACTTTATCCTGCCTGCAATTTTCAAAATTCTTGTATTTTTTTTCAAAGTCTAATTCCAATCTTCCTATCTTTCAGTCTAATGGCATTCAGTCAGTTCGACTCTGTCTTTCCTGAGGGTCACATCTCCTATGAGGTGCGACAAAGTCTTTCCGAGCATCAAGCTCTCAGCACCGGACCCTTCTTCCCCCGGTGGTACTATATTTGGTTCAAAAACTTCTTCCGTATGTTTTCGGACCATTTCAGCGACTGTGGGTTGGAACTGGCATCTGCAGTGGGGAAGTTGACAGTTAATGGCAATCTGATCCATGCACTGGCAAAGCGGTGGAATCCGCGCACTTGCACATTCTGGTTCCCATGGGGTGAGATGACACTACTGATGGATGAGTTTTCAGAGATTATGGGACTGCCTAAGCCAGCCAGTCAGCCTGGAGATCCATTAGAGCAGCAATTTCTGATCAATGTCAAGGGTCTGGACCCTAAAGATGTTGTGGCTCACATGACAGAGCGTAAGTCTTGGCCACTGATTGAAGAAAATGAGAATGAGTACGTGAGCCTGATCGAGATCTACCGACAGTATGGAGAATTCACAGAAGTCAGCACGCTGTCCAGAACAGGTCGAGAAAGAATCCAGCATGCAATGGTTCTGTGCACTAAAGGGCTTGCCTTCTTCTCAAATATACATATGCGTATGGCAAGCAGTTCAAGCTACTTGGCCCATTTTCCTGTACCTACTACTATCCAGAGTGATGCGTCAGGCAATTTTCTCAGAGACAGAAGCGCGTAGAAGCTCGGCTACTATCAGGGGTTATGCTAGAGTTTAACCTTGTATCAGCGCAGTGGTCCGGAACATACCATTCTGCCAAATATGGCTGAGATTCTTTCATCATTCTCACTCTTTTCTCCAGTCCTCGTGTCTCTGCTGATCATAAAGAGTGGTGGCAAATTGTCTGTTTGCCCCCTCTTTCTCAAATTTATTATTAATGCAATCATGTTTTCCCTTCAATGAATAAAAATCTTTCAAATTCTTTATTCTTGGTTTGACGACCTCGCCTAGATAACGAGACATAATTTTCAGTTGTTTATTTCCTTTGTGAAGGAATGACAACGCAATTGTCGTGACTCTAGCGGTGACCCAATCCCTAGTGATGGGATGTTCTTCCAATTATCTACCAAATTCTCATCAAATATTTTTCCTATATTCATTTCTATCCCGAATCTTCATCATCAAAATTTAATCATCCATCACACTCTGCAGAGAATATCGGTATGTCCAAGTGGTTCAGATTAGATCAAGCAAGAAGACACCACTGTGTCAGTGCATCAGTGATTTTAGAAGTAGGCAAGAAGAAATGGATTCTCCAAGATCTGCCAGAAGACAGAGTCTGAATGATAGGGATGACATTGATCTTGCTACATATCAGATGTTCAAGAAATGATGATGTCTGAGCAAGCTGAAGACAGTCTCAGAAAGGCTCCTATCAAGGAGAAGACATCTGTCTCCTTCTCTCAGAATATCAATGGCAAGAGTAATGAGCAATTTGGCGCATGTCTGCCCGATATTTTATTCTCGTCGATGTCCTCTATCATCGTGGATTCAGTTTTGAGTATTTCAGATGTTTGAGCGAAGAAAAAGCCAAAGAAATTATGCGAGAGGCACACTAAGGCATTTGCAGTGGTCACGTCGGCTACCAAACTCTTATCAAGCAAATCATCTGGGCAGGATATTATTGGAAGACTATGCAACAAGATTGCTATCGTTTTGTGAAGAAGTGTGCACTATGCCAGATACATGCACCTTCTATTCATGCGCTAGCAATATATTTGCAATTTGTCATCTCTCCATGGCCATTTTCTATGTGGACCTTTGATGTTGTGGGCCCCATCACTCCTTCTTCAAACGGTTATAAATATTTTCTTGCCGCAACAGAATATTTCACTAAATGGGTCGAAGCTATCATTTTGCGTATAATAGAAGGTCGGCACATGGTCTCATTCATCCACAAGAATATCCTTTGTCGTTTCGGCATACCGCATGATATCGTGTTGGACAATGGCAGTCATTTCAAGAATGAGAGAATGAGGACATTCTGCTCAAAGTTCAGAATCCATCATCATTTCTCCGCTCCTTTTATCCTCAAGGGAATGGTCAGGCAGAGACCACCAATAAAATTCGTATTAGAATCTTGGAGCGAACTTTGAAAACAGGCCGTGACTGGCATGAGAAGATCCATGATGCATTATGAGCATACAGAACCATCATTCGAACTCCCACTAATGCTACTTTGTCAGAACTTGTCTACGGAACTGAAGTAGTATTGCCTCTACATGTTCAGGAACCTGCCTTGAAGTTCGTATCACTGCTGGAGTTATTGCTTGATCAGTATCAGCAGCAGCGACTGGTATAACTTGGTTTGCTCGATAAAAGAAGACTCAGAGCAGCAAAGCACGCTCAATCATATCGTCAGAGGATAGCCATACAATATGCAAAATTTGTCATTGAAAGAAAATTCTGAGTCAATGATCTAGTGCTCAGATCAATGGCCTATCTCAAGCACCGCCTGGGTAGCAAATGGTCGCCGAATTGGGAAGGTCCCTATGTTGTCAAAGAGGCATTACCTCGTAACTCATATCGGCTCATCAATGCCGACGGAGTGGAATTACCAGATCCCATCAATGCTCAACATTTGAAAATTTTCTATACTTAAATTCTCTATTCCATCCTTTGTAATTCCTCAATCTATTTTCTTCAATAATGGTCAAATTATTCTTTCCCAGTTACACTGGGGCATTATTTTGAAATTTGTCTTCAAAACGTCCTGTATGCAGGCAGGCACACAAATCTCTCATTTTGCATGCATGTGCATCCATTTACATCATTTTGTATTCATTTGCATACATTTGCATTCATTTGCATTTGCATGCATTCATTCGCATTCATTTGCATCCATATGTATCAAATTCATTTCCCCTTCAGGTTAAGGGATAAACCTGAACTTCCCCTTCAGGTTAAGGGATAAACCTGAACTACCCATTCAGGATAAGGGATAAATCCTGAGACCCCGACAGTTGTCTAAGTCATCGTAAGGATGAAGACTGAAAATCTCTCATCAGAATCAGTTGGGTATATTTTCAAAAGCCAGTGTTCGTGCTGGTAAATTTTCTAAATCCAGTGTTCGTGCTGGTAAATTTTCAAAATCCAGTGTTCGTGCTGGTAAGATTTTCAAAAACCAGTGTTCGTGCTGGTAAAATTTTCTAAATTCAGTGTTTGTGCTGGTAGATCTTCAAAATCCAGTGTTCGTGCTGGTAATTCTTCCAAAAACAGTATTCGTACTGATCCATTTTCAAAATTCAGTACTTATACTGGTTCATTTCCAAAATCCGGTATTCACACTGGTACATCTTTCAAAATCCAATTGTTATTGGTCGGACTTTCAAAATCCAATTTTTATTGGTCAAACTTTCTAAATCTGGTTTACTGGTTAATGTTTTCAAACCTAATCCATGCTAGTCTAGTTTTCCTTCAGGATTCGAGTTCCGACTCGAATTTTCTTTCCTTCTAATTAGTCTAGTTTTCTTTCGGGATTCGAGTTCCGACTCGAATTTTCTTTCCTTTTAACTGGTCTAGTTTTCCTTCGGGATTCGAGTTCCGACTCGAATTTTCTTTCCTTCTAATTAGTCTAGTTTTCCTTCGGGATTCGAGTTCCGACTCGAATTTTCTTTCCTTCTAATTAGTCTAGTTTTCCTTTGGGATTCGAGTTCCGACTCAAATTTTCTTTCCTTCTAACCGGTCTAGTTTTTCTTTGGGATTCGAGTTCCGACTTGAATTTTCTTTCCTTCTAACCGGTCTAGTTTTCCTTCGGGATTCGAGTTCCGACTCGAATTTTCTTTCCTTCTAACCGGTCTAGTTTTCCTTCAGGATTCGAGTTTCGACTCGAATTTTCTTTCCTTCCAATGGATCCAGTTTTCCTTCGAAGATTCGAGTTCCGACCTGAATTTTCTTTTCCTTCTGAATTGGTCTAGAAAATTAGAGTTCCGACTCGAATTTTCTTCCAAATCCAATTCAAATGTCTAGAATTGGTCTAGAAACTTAG
This sequence comes from Nuphar pumila, assembly GCF_984573655.1. Classification (NCBI taxonomy): domain Eukaryota; kingdom Viridiplantae; phylum Streptophyta; class Magnoliopsida; order Nymphaeales; family Nymphaeaceae; genus Nuphar; species Nuphar pumila. The sequence continues at coordinate 83,318,149 of NC_143249.1, read as the reverse complement.
AGTTCCGACTCGAATTTTCTTTCAAAACCCAATTCATTTAGTTTTTCCTTGAAGATTTGAATTCTGATTCAAATCTTCCCTCAAAACCTAGTTTAGCACCTGGTCCATTCAAAGCTTACAAGTTGAATCCTTTCTTCTTAAACTATGGTCCTTAGGTTAAATCCCTATGGAATTGATAGTTCGTAGGTTGAACTTCTGCTGAACCGATGTGATCCCTAGGTTAAATTCCTATGGAATTGATAGTTCTTAGGCTGAATCCCTATTGAACCCATGTCGTTCCCAGTGAACCAATGTCGTTCTCAACAGAACCAATGTCGTTCTTAGGTTGAATTCCTATTGAACCCATATTTTTCCCAGTAAGTCAATTCTCAATTTCGACTTCCAGGTCATCCAATTTCCAAATTTTCAATTTCCAATCCCAACTTTGACCTTCGGGTCAATCAAATTCAAATGTCGGCCCTCAGGCCATCCAATCACCAATGTCGGCCCTCAGGCCATCCAATTACCAATTCGGCCCTCGGGCCACCCAATTTCCAAATCTCTAATTTTGACCTTTGGGTCACTCAATTTCCAATTTCAAATACCAAATTTTAAATTTTAAATTTCAAATTTCCAATTCCCAATTTTTCAATCTCCAAAATTCTAATTTCGACCTTCAGGTCAATCAATTTCCAATTTCGACCTTTGGGTCAATCAATTCCAATTTTGGCCTTCGGGTCAATCAATTTCAAAATTTCCAATTTCCAATTTCCAATTTCCAATTTCCAATTTCAAAATTTTCAATTTCCAATTTCCAATTTCCAATTTCCAATTTCCAATTTCCAATTCCAATTTCGGCCCTTGGGCCACCCAATTACCAATTTCAGACCTCCGGGTCAACCAATTTCCAAATTTCTAATTTCGACCTTCGGGTCAATCAATTTCCAAATTTCCAATTTCGACCTCCGGGTCAACCAATTGTCAAATTTTCAAATTCGACCTTTGGGTCAATCAATTCCAATTTCGACCTTCGGGTCAATCAATTTCCAATTTCCAAATTCCAAATTTCCAATTTCTAATTTCAAATTTCAAAATTTCAATTTCCAGTTTCGACCCTTTTGGTCACCAAATACCAATTTCAATCATTTCCTCTTGTGAGAGACCCTTTTTACAGGGAGAGTTCGAGGGAGCTCGATCTTTTTGCATGCTATCCTTTGTTCACTTAGCCCCTTTTCAGGGAGAGTTTGAAGGGACTCGTGTCTTTGCGAACCATTTGCAAAACAAAATTCCAATTTCATACAAGAAACCCTTAGTTCAGGGAGAGCTTCGACGGAAGTTCACTTTCCTTGTGATCATAATTTCATACTAGGCCATTTCATAATGAAGGACCCTCTTTTCGGGGAGAGTGTGATGGACTCGTTCCTTCATGACCAATTCACCGACCTCACCATTACCGGCTCCCTTTCCATAAGAGAAGCCTAATGTTAGGAAGTTTTGACGAAAGCTTAATTTCTCTTCGAAAGTTCATTTTGCAAGCACCTCCTCCTCAGGGAAGAGAGGAGTAATTCCAATTTCCAATTTCTGAATCTTCTCCTTTGGGGAAAGGAGAAGAAAATTTATGTCATGGATGCGTTGCGTTGTGCTTCAAATGCTCACTCTCACCAAGGATTTCAAGAAAATTTTGCCAACTTGTCATTAAATATTTGTTGATTTCAAAATCGTTATTGCACAAAAACATTACCTCAAAATACCTTCAGTATTACTTCCAAAAGGACAAAGCTTTCGCGAAAAAGGATTCAAAATTCAGAGTCTTTCTATTGGCCAACCAAAAGGATGAAGAATAAATCCTCGATATGGCCAGCAAAGGAAATTCAATGTTGTTGCAAAGCCATAAGTGATCGGTATTGATCGCAGTCAATGACACATTTTTAAAGATCATTCTTGGAAAATAAAGCAGTCGAAATATCCTGGGTGATACAGAAAAATCCATTCAATCCCTATATCTCCTCAATCACCTAAAGCTGCAATTAAATATCTGCAAAAGGGATCTCTCAACTGTCGTCAAGATGAAGGCGAATTAGGCGAGTAGACCCCCGGGGCCAAAGAAGATTTGGATCATCTCCAAGATGAAGGAGTTTGTGACGGATCCTTCCAGGGAAAGTTCAGAGCACTGTCAAGATGAAGGCGACTACGATGAGCCTCCCCACAAACCCTAAAGGATATTTAATTTCTGCTATCATCAAGAGATTTCCAACCAAAGAGCCAATAACCGTCAATATAATCCCTGAGAGAAAAGAAGGATCGGAGCATCTCTGAGATGAAGGAGTTTGTGACGTACCCTTCCAAAAAAAAAAAAGAGAGAAAAGTCAGGACATCTCCAAAATGAAGGATGATGTAATCCCCAAAAACCCAAGAGAGCTCTAATTCTGCCAAAAAAAAAAGAGTAGGCAGAAAGATCATCATGAGAAAAGAATCCCAGGATATCAGACTGCCGAATCTGTCAAGAATCTTCTTTAAAATTTGTGAAATTCTATTATCAATATTCCTTCACCAATTGCTTTCACAATATCAAGAATACTCTCTTTTCTGTTCATATCAAGGAAATTGATAGCTTCCTTGAAAGAAAGCCAATTGCAAGCAATTTGAATTCGAATCTTGATTCTACGGAGTTAAGCCCAGTCGGAGGTAATACTTCAGGTAGAAAAGAGGAAATATTTTTGCACCAATGTGCATCATTGCCAATTATTTTGAATCGACAACAAATTTTCAACATTTTGACAATATTTTCTAGTCATTCTGGCATGAAGCGAGAGATTGAGGTTCATCTTTGGCGCATCCTGACATCAGTTGTTATCCCTTTTAAGGACTTGATAACGGGAGTTTTCAAGATTCCTTCCCTTCTGTTGGTATAATCTGAGCGCATGGGCTCTCAGATTCGCACACTTCCCTGTGTCCCCACTGTCCCACCATAGACAGTCCAATTTCGGCTTGAGGTTAAGCCACAAATCATTTTCTCGCAAAAGGTCACCAATTTCAAAAGTTATTTAGTCTCAGCAATGAGGCGCCCAAAATCAAACCCCTTTTCAAGCTTTAGGGACCCCAATTTCATCCTTTTGCAAAACCCCTATCGGATTCATTGTGCGGAAATCCGAAGGTTCCATCATGGTTTCTTCCTTCGAGGATTCCATTCATTTTCCGCCCAATCAGGATAAGGGAACAAACCTGAGCCTCCTTTGATGAGGTATTTTATTTTCCGCCCAATCAGGATAAGGGTACAAACCTGAGCCTCCTTTGATGAGGTATTTCATTTTCCGCCCAATCAGGATAAGGGTACAAACCTGAGCCTCCTTTGATGAGGTATTTCATTTTCCGCCCAATCAGGATAAGGGTACAAACCTGAGCCTCCTTTGATGAGGTATTTCATTTTCCGCCCAATCAGGATAAGGGTACAAACCTGAGCCTCATTTTGATGAGGTATTTCATTTCCCGGTCAGGTTAAGGGTTAAACCTGAGCTTCGTTTCTACACGAGGTATTTCCTGTCCCATCCAGGTTAAGGGCAAAACCTGAATCTCACTTCTTTTGAAGTAAATTTTTTTTTTCTTTATTCTCCATTTCATATCTACCATTTTCATCAGGGCTAATTTCTTCATACCCAATCAGATCCTTCTAACTGGGGCATTTTTATAGCCAAAATTTGGTGTGTTTTTCTTTGCCACTAAGCTCGTCTTCAAGCCGACTTAGTAGCAAAGAGGGGCATCTGTAAACACCCCAAATTTTCCTCATCCATTCTCAAATAACCCTCCTCGTGTAGTGCCAACCCTGTTAGGTCAGTATAGGAGTCAAACCCCGAGTCAGTTTCAGAAAATTACCATTTTACCCACTTTTATTAGAAAAATTACCATTTTACCCCTAGGTCATCCCGGACCCTAGTCAGTCGGAGTCAACAAAGCTCACTGATCAGTTCAAAACATTTAGAATATCAGTCATTCCAAAGCTCATCTGAGCTCACAATGAGAAGACCATTTTCATTTCTGACAATTCCTGCCAAAATGGGATCATTTCTTCAGAAATGAGCTCATTTCTCACTCAAATCCAAACCAATTATCTCCGAGTCAGTCATTCTCAGTCAGTCATGTTCCCCAGAGTCTAACTTGAGCTCACTAGGAGTTCAAGCGCTCCAGTTTCAGTTCAAAACCATTTCCAAGTGTCTAGAAGCCCATTTTAGTCCATTTTAGCTCTTTCAGCTGAAATTGAGTTGAGTTCAGTCAATTGAGCTAGTGTTCAAGCTTTTATTTTAGTTCATATCAGTATTACTGACCTTTGTTCTAGCTCAAACCCAGCTCAGGTTCGTAATTCACTTCGCACCAATGATCATTCCGTACCATTTCTCTAAAAATGATAACTTTTCTTGAAAATTCAGTTGGAAAGGTCAGTTGAGTCAGTGTCTGGTGAGTTCATTTGAGTTCTGAAATTCTAAAACCCAGCTCAATCTAGCTCATATCAGTTCAATCCAGCTCGAACCCCAATTTTCAGTGTCACTCTGACCCAGTAGAGTCCCGAAAACTATTTCTTGAGCTATTTTGCAAATTTTATCAATTTTAATGCTTTTTAAACTCGTACAGCTGCCAACGGGGTCTAACATCTAAAATTCTTGATTCAGGGTCTGCATTTCGCATGTCATTTCTCATCATTTCATATCATTTCTTAGCATTTCATAACATTTCATTTCATTTTCGAAGTCCAGAACTCCAGTTTTATAAATTTCAATCCAGATCGATTTTTAAAAGCTTTCAGAAATCAATTTCAAAGCCCGGGTTTCCAAAATTGACATTTTTACCCTCGGGAGTCTAAATTTGGAAATATTTTCTCAAGAAAAATAATCTTGATTTATTTCAAACACAAATTTTTGAATTCTACACTGGATTTGCTTCGCAACGAGCTATTAAACTTCAAAATCCGAGCTCGTTTCAAAAACTGCCAAAAATAGCTTGTTTCATTTTAAAAATATTTTCTCGAGAAAAATAATCTGGATTTCTTTCAAAATTAAATTTTCAAATTCTACACTGGATTTGCTTCGCAACGAGGTATTGAACTTCAAAATCCGAGCTCATTTCAAAAACTGCCAAAAATAGCTCGTTTCGTCTGAAATTTTTTTGAAAAGACTATTTTACCCCTCCAATCGTCAAAATGAGTTTCAAAAGTGGAATTTGGACCCGCTCTGAGATGGCCCATCCATTTGCATTTTCTTGTTTTAATTTATAAGAAAAGAAAAAAAAATTATCTTTTTCTTTATTTTTTTTTTTGTTTTTGTTTGTTTTATTTTATTTTTTATTTTATTTTCTTATTTTATTTTTTTAAGGTGGAACCCACAAGGGGGTCAACCACCCTAGCCCTCAATCCAGCCCACTTCCTTTCTTTTTTCCATTTTTTTTTTATTTCTTTTCTTTCCCTCTTTCTTTCTTTTCTTTCTTTTTTCTTCCTTTTTCTTTCTTTCTTTCTTTCCTCCTTTTTCTTTCCCCTCTCTCCACTTACGTAGGCTTCTTTTCCAGCCCCCTTCTCTCTTCCTTTCCCTCCTTTTCTTTCCTTTTCCTTCTTCCCCTCTTCTTTCTTTTTCCTTCCCTTCCTTCTTTCCCCTTTCTTCCTTACTCCCTTTCCATTTCTTCCAAAGCAAAAGGGCTGCAGCCATTGACGTAGAGTCATCCATCAAAGCCATCTAATATTATTAGAAACTTAGGGTTTAGATTTATTGAAACCTAAGTTATCAAAAACAAAAAAAAGAAAACCTACGGCTGGCCTCCCAAGCTGAATTCACGTCTCTCTCTTTCTTTCTCTCTATCTCTCTCTCTCTCTCTCCCTTGAGCTCTCTCCTTCTCTCTTGGCTGTTGCAGCCACAACAGCCATCCTCCTTGTAGCAGCTCCTCACCATTGCTGCAACATCCACAGCAGCTTCTCCACCTCTTCTACACAGCAGCCTTCATCCTTCAACAGCCACCTCCATCATCATCAATAGCAGCTGCACCTTCAATGCTTCAGCCGTTCCTCTCACTCCAGCCATAGCATCTTCAGCTGCACCAAGGCAGCCACCACCTTGAACCACCACCAACAACTCCTTCAGCAGCAGTCGGCTTCCCCTTCAACACCTCCCACAACATCCAGCCACACAACACCTTTGCTCCAGCAGCCACCATTGCTGCCACCTCTTCCAAAGGCTTCCACTACCTCCAGCTGGTTCACAAGCCAGTGCAGCAGCTCCAGCAGCAGCCCTTCCTCCCATCTTTAGCTATCTACAACAAGGCACAACCTTGCTTCAGCAAAAACAAAAGCCTACCTTCATTGCAGCCCTTGCAGCACAACCATCCCCAACCTCTAGTCGGTTCCAGTATCAACAACAGCACCTCTCTCCATCCAAGACAACAACACAGCTACCTTGAAGTTGTCACATCCCTATACCTTGAAGCTACATCAACACAACATCCTCTTTCATTGCTGCCACAACTCCTTGTTGCAGCCACTATCTCCAACAAACCTCCTTCCGGCCCAGCAAGGTCACCAAGCCGGTCCTTCCTTGGCAGCCATAGCATCACTTCCCATCGGCATCTCCAGCACCTTGGAAACTTCCTCTACAATCACCTCAAGCTTGCCATCTCCTTCCAGCAAAGTTCAGTACCTCCAGCCAACCCGAGCTAATCCAAGGTAAGGCTCCCATTTATTTAATATTTGTTTGTTTTGAACACATGATATTTCAATAAAAGCGCTATTCGGATGAGATGATCTATTCGATCTATGGATAGAATCATTCATCCCGATAGCCAACATAAATTTTGAGTACACCTCCCTGATTACCTTTGATTTTGTTTTTTTCATGTAGAATCTAGGCATGATATCTAGATTGTTTCTATGGTTCTAGATATGCTTCATTGATTTCAATAGTATATGTCTAGTTAATCTATAGATTTCCATTTAAGCGTGTAGTATAATCATCATTTCACACTTATTTTCTTTTTAATAAATCTCAAAAATATTATGATGATGATGCTTCATTGGTCTGTGATATTCTTATCAAAACCTAGAGTAATTCGGGTTTGTAAACCCCATTGAACAAATTGAATATCAAACTGGGATTTTACCCTCCTGGAAAACCCAAACTCCATTTTTGCAGACTTGAGGACCCAAATTCACCCCCATGGACGATCTAAATCTTCTTCTAAAAATCATAGTGGATTCATAATTGAATCTACTAGTGATCTGGAAATTTTGAAGTTTTTCCAAGTAATTTTGACCTCTGTCAAAAATCAGATTTCCCAGACTCCTGGGAAAATCTCGATTTTCCTTCGTCAGGGTATAGACAGAGCCTAATGCATCAAGTCTGGCCAATCTGTAGCTCGTTTGCAAAAACTTTCAACACAAAAGTTATTCCTAACATTATTTCTTGTCATTTCCCAAAATTTGGGAATTTTTTGATCTGTTTCAGTATTTTGTCCGGATTTTCTCTTTCTGTCTAACAGATTCCAATGTCCAGAAATTCCAGAGATTTAGGTCTCTGATAACAGTGGGGCCTTTTCCAAACCGTAACCCAAATCTCAATGGTGTCAAAAGATCAAATCTTCCTCTGTTTGTCAGGGACATTTTCTCACAATTTTAGCCTTTTTTTCCATCTGTCTGCCATTTTTCTCATGTTTTCTACCGAAACCTGTCTGTTTCCCCTAAATCCTAGAGTCGCCGGATTCCGATCCGACTTGCCGGAGTGGTACAGCTCCGACCAAGCGTCAAAACCAGAAAGTATAAAAGGCGACAATCCTTGCCTTACTGTCCTCTGTCACCCCATAAAATTTAGGAAAATTTTATGGAAATTTGATATTCTAAATCCCCTTTAGAATCAACATTTTAGGCAAAAATCACAAAATTTAGGGTTTTTATTTGAATTTACATATTTAAAAATACAAACAAATTAGATTTTCGAGCTCCATTATGTTTCTAGGGTTATTTTAGGTGTCCATGCCAAATTTGGTTTAATTCCAAGTTCATTTGTTCCATGTGTTAGTTTATCTTTAAATTTAAAAGCGAAAATCAAGTTAAATTCGATATTTTATGATATTTTCGCCATTTTAGGGTTTTTATTATGTACATGAGCATGTATAATCATATTAGGATTAATTTTAATGTCATTTGCATTTCATATTTTTCAATTCTACAAAATTTATTTCAGAAAACCCTAGTTTCAAGGCCATAGTCTTGTTATCGGGGGTATTTTGGTCATTTTGACCTAAATTTCGAAATTCCAATTTCTAATTCTCCAAAATTTCATGCATATCATCATATTTTATCAAATTATGTTTGATTTATTTCATTTGATTTTCACAATTCCAAAATTTACAAAAATTCTTTCAGAAAACCCTGATTTCAAGGTCATCAGGGGTATTTTGGTCATTTTGACCCCAATTTCGAATTTTCAAGTTTATTTTCGAAATTTATTCATTATTTATCATGTTTATATCAAAGGGGGTATGATTTTGGGTTTATATCTGAATAATATCCGATAATTTCCCATATTTTCGGATAAATTCAGAAAAACCTACATTTTTGTGCTAACCTTGTTTTCTAGTTTTGCAGGAACATTCAAGAAGAAGTCTTAGTTATTTTATTTCTTTATTTTTTTTAATTCAATGTAAAAATCAATGTAATATTTGGAATAAGAGTTACTTTTCTGCTTAGAATAGGGTTGCATTGCATATAGTTTAATTTCTGCAAAATTTCAATATCTGAATGTATCATTCATGCATATTTATTTCAAATTCACTATGGTTTACACAAATGGCACGTGCACAAGCTCTTATAGAGTTTATAAACTCGGTGGGATTCATATTTATGGCCATAGTCAGAATACGAAGAAAACCAAGATTTATGATCTTCATATTAGCCACATTCAGCCTACACACTTAGGCTAACTTCAAAATGCACTGCATTTCTCAAAGTTTTAAAAGGATTTCCCAATTCCTCTATGAAATTCTATTTTCAAATTCATGTTCATTCATTCATATCATTCAAATTTCATTGTTTTCAAAGTCGTTTTCCAACTGCAATTTCAAAAAAATCAATTTTCTCAAGGATTTCCTGAGTCTTTCTCAAGATTGGATTTTCTCAAAATCCTAAGTTTTCAAATGACATTTTAAAGCATTTTCCAAATTCAAATCAATATTTTCCAATGTTTTAAAATTCTCAAATTTCAAAATCCCAAGTTTTCAGAAATCGATTTTCTCAGAGTTCCCATTTTCTTGAGAATCCATTTTCTATTTCAAAAATCATTTTCCAATGAATTTTCTGATTTTCTCAAGATTCTCAAATCCATTTTCTCATAAAAGCAATTCCAAATCTCAAAATCGATTTTCCAAAGTTAAAGTTTTCTTGAGAAATCACTTTCCAATGCAAATTTCTAATTTCCAATGAACTTCAATGATTTTCCTAGGAATCTATATTTCAAGTACTTTTCCAATCATTTTTCCAGCATATTTCAATTTTCCAAAGCAAACATCATGTTTCTCAAACTTGCATTATTTTCAAAATTTCATAGCACATGCCTGATTCTTTGTGCATTCTAGGAAAAATAGAGCATAATTTAGATATTTGAGTCGAGTTAAAGCACGTAATTGATCCTTGGTTCAATTACTCCTGGTAAAGGCGCCAGGAACGGTTGAACCTCGTACCGACAGGCGGATCCCATTCCACGAAATTTTCCCGCAAATTTTCAAAACGGAGGCGAGTAATTTTTCAAAACAATTTTCAAAATTTTGGTCGAGTTTGACTCGCGAAATTCGTTTCTCTCTCGCAAGGGAGGAAAAAAATTTTGCGATGAAAACAACCGTGCAATCGAACGATCTCTCTAATGTACAAGTCGGCTAAGCTCTCGAGCGACTGACTGATCCTGATTGGCAAGAAGTGGGCAGACTTGGAAAGTCTGTCCACGACTACCCAAATCGCATCGTGTTTATGCCTCGTCAGTGGTAAACCAACCACAAAATCCATCGTAACATCCTCCCATTTTTACTGAGGGATCTCAATCCTCTGCAAGGTGCCACCGGGTCGCTGATGTTCCGCTTTGACTTGCTGACAAGTCAAACACCTTGCAACATAAGCCACTATCTCTCGCTTCATGCCATGCCACCAATACTTCTGTTGTAAATCCTTGAACATCTTCGTTCCTCCTGGATGAATCGTGTACTTCGACATGTGAGCCTCGTCAAGAATTTTTCTCTTCAGCTCAGGGTTACGTGGAACCCAAAGGCGATCTCTCATACGAACGCTACCATCTTCAGACACCCTAAAAGAAGAATTTGCTTGCCCAGCGCCAGAAACTTGCCATACTGGTCGTCAAGCTTCTGAGCCTCTACGATCTTCGGCAAAAATTCGGATCGAATGGTTAGACCAGACAATCTGATCGAACCATCACCAATCGAAAAAGGTTTCCAGGCTACGAAATCTTCAATGAGCTTCTGGCTCCACACAAGACTAGCCAAAACACCGCTCGCTTTGCGACTAAGCGCATCCGCCACAACGTTCGCCTTATCCGGGTGGTAAGACAACGTGAAATCGTAGTCCTTGATGAACTCAAGCCATCGTCGCTGCCTCATGTTCAGCTCCTTCTGAGAGAACAAATACTTGAGGCTCTTGTGGTCTGAAAAGACCTCGAACGATTCCCCATATAGGTAATGTCGCCACGATTTCAAAGCAAACACGACTGCTGTCAATTCTAAATCGTGCGTCAGATAATTTCGCTCATGAGTCTTTAATTGTCTGGAGGCATAGGCAATCACTCGGCTATGCTGCATAAGCACGCAACCTAAACCGGTACCAGAGGCGTCTGTGTATACCACAAAACCACCTCTACCAGAAGGTAACGCTAACACCGATGAGGTTGTCAACTTCGTCTTGAGGATCTGGAAACTGTCCTCACAGGCACTGTTCCACACGAACTTAACACCCTTACGTAACAGCTTCGTCAAAGGTAAAGCGATCCTCGAAAAGTCTTGGATAAAACATCGGTAGTAACTGGCCAATCCAAGAAAACTATGAATCTCGGACACATTCTGGGGCTGCTTCCAGCCCAGAACTGCTTCGACTTTCGCTGGATCGACGAATACTCCGTCCTTCGATATCACATGGCCAAGAAACATGACGCGCTCGAGCCAAAACTCACACTTAGAGAACTTGGCGAACAATTGATGCTCATGAACAATACTCAAAACAATCCGCAGATGCTCTCGATGCTGCTCCGGACTCTTCGAATAGACCAAGATGTCGTCGATAAATACTATCACGAACGAGTCCACAAATGGACGAAAGATCCGGTTCATCAAATCCATGAACGCTGCTGAAGCATTCATGAGGCCAAAAGGCATCACCACGAACTCATATAACCCATATCTCGTCCGAAAAGCTGTCTTCGCAATATTATCCTCTCGGATGCGAAGCTGATGGTAGCCCGATCTGAGATCAATCTTCAAGAAAATCTTTGCCTTCTGCAACTGATCGAAAAGGTCTTCGATCCTCACTAACGGATACTTGTTCTTAATCGTCGCTTGGTTGAGCATCCGATAATCGATGCACAACCTCAGGGATCCATCCTTCTTCCGAACGAACAGCATTGGTGCTCCCCACGGTGAAGCACTAGGTCGAATAAAACCCTGATTGAGAAGTTCTTCCAACTGACGCTTCAACTCCTCAAGTTCCGCTGGGGCCATACGGTATGGTGCCTTGGAAATCGGTGTCGTTCTAGGCATCAACTCGATACCGAATTCAATCTCTCGCCTCGGAGGTAACCCAGGCAGTTCCTCCGGAAACACATCGGCGAAGTCTTGGACCACGTCAAAGTCATCGATCAACACCATCTCAGGTTCAACTGGGGCAATACTGACTAGGAAAGCAGTACTCTCGTTCCGCAGATACTTCTGAGCCTTGAAAGAAGAAATCATGCGGCTATCGCGCAGAGGTCGAGGAAGCTTGATCTCCAAAACAAAACGATCAGACCGAAAAAGAACGACCTTGCCTTCCCGACAAAAGACTTGAGCATGGTACTCGAAAAGCCAATCCATGCCCAAAATCACATCATACTTTGTCATATCTAACAGGATAACGTCAGCTGACAGGTTCTACCCTGCCACTGACACCATAATGTTCGGGATATATGAGTTACAAAAAGACTGTTCTCCAGTTGGAGTGCGAACCTCCAACGGAAAATTCAGAGGCTCGACTGCCAAAGGTAAAGTACGAGCAAATCTAGCTGCTATGAATGAATGAGTAGCACCACAATCAAACAAAGTAAATGCTTCATGTCCGGCTACTAAGATCGTACCTTGGACCAACTCTGCCTTGGTCACTTGCTCAACTGTTGTCGCGTATTATCGACCGGCAATGGCTTTCTGGTTCGTTGGCCTCGGTGGATATGATTGTGGTTGCTGCTGCTGCTGTTGCTGTGTAGCAGGCTGTCGCTGCTGTGCTGGCTGGGAGGTACTCGGCGTATTCCTGCGCTGGTCGTCTGCCTCTTTCTTCCTGCAATCCCGGATATAGTGACCCATCTTTCCGCAATATAAGCATCCGCCTGTGTCCCGTGGGCAAGGTCGCCCTGGATGATCTGTCATACATTTTGGACAACTAGCCGCGGTAAGCTGCTTCTGTTGCGGCTACTGGCGTTGCTAGTACTAAGGTCTACGATTCTGATACTGAATCTGGCGGGTGTTGCTGCCGTTGTTGTTGTTGCGCTGCTTCTTTGACTGAGGATAGAACTTCCTTCCACCCTGGTTCTGGAAATGTCTCTTCCTTGGCCAACTCTTTTAGCCAAGATTCTGCTGTTGCTGACATGGTGCGGGAGTCTTCTACGATTTGGTACAGTCATACTCAAGCAAGGAGGCCATCTCTAAAGCCTCATCGACCGTCATAGGTGCACGGGTGTACACCTTCGTCCGTAAGATTGGCTACATCCCTCGCACAAATTTAAGCAATCGCTCCTTCTCTGTCATGTATAAGTGCGGACAAAACCTCTCCAGGCTGCGAAAACGCGTGACATATTCAGAGAGAGAAGAACTACCCTGTTGAAGGTCGAGAAACTCCAGCATTTTCCGGCTCCTCTCATGAGCTGGAAAATAGGCTGCGTAGAATGCTTCTACAAATTGCTCCCAATCAACTGGCTGGTTATTGAATTTGATCTCTCAGGTGGTTGCCCACCACCTCTCTGCATCTTTCTTGAGACGGTATGTCCCAAAATCTACTTTCCGATCATCACCAACTTGTAAGACACGAAAGATACGCTCTATTTCTCTAATCCAATCTTCGGCTGCTTCTGGAGACGACTTCTCGTCAAACGAGGGAGGGTTCAAGCTCATAAACTGCTTGTATGGGACTGCTACAACAGGAACCTAGGCAGGTGCTCCATGTCCCTAGGCAGCCTGCTGGAGGTGCTCGCCCATGTTCCGCATAGTCTCTGCTTGTCGACCCACAACCTTGATAAGGTTGTTCAGAATCTCCATAAGGTCATCACACCTGGTGCGCCACACCATCTAAATACGCAAAAGTCTATACGTAAGCAACCAACAAATACACAGGGATAGGAAAATTCCATTTTATTAGTAAGAAACTGCAACATTACAGAAGTACCCTTCATCAAGATAGGGTTAAACAAGCATTGGCAACAACTTAAGCATAACAAAACCAAAAACAAAACACTGACTTAGTGTTTCTAAAATCAAAACAACACATCACAAATTTATGATTTGTTGGTGTAGAAGTCCCTGTAGTCCTTCCGACTACCACAGCGCCTCGGTCTAACACGTGGAGGAGAAACAACATTCCTCAGCGCGTGTCAGAGATCTCCTGAACTTCCCTCAGAATCGGCGGCATGTACTCTGAAGAAACAACATATGGGTAGGACTCAGGAGAATATTGGGGAGAATCGATCGCTCCACGCCTTTCTCTGTCCTGGCTATCCACTTCTACCACCAATGGTCCAGAGACCGAAGAAACATCCTCGATGTCTTCCGCATTGCTCTTCCAAAGCTCACCCCTCTGCTTCGTCTGGCATTCCTCTTCGACATGCCCACGAAGACTACAGTAGGGGCACTCAGCCAACTCACGGGGATAGATCTGCCCCGCGTGATCTTTCAAACACCTGGCACATGGAGGTGCCAACATATGCACATTACGTGCCAAATGTCGCACAACTCCACTCAAGGCCTCTTCGCCTCGAGTCAGGTTTTGGAGAGCCTCCAAAATCTTGCCGTAGGTAGGGTTTTTCGACATCTATCACATACACAGAACCACAAACACAGACTATCTAAAAGCAGGAAATAAAGAAGCTTAACTTATACTTACAGTGTGATGGATGATGCATGATGAAGCTCTGACCACACACTTAAACTCTGCTCTGATACCAAACACTATGGCGCCCCAAACCCCGACCTTGGAAAAACTTGGAATTTTTTTTTTTTTGAAAGGGTTTAAGTAGAAAACCAGCGGAAAGCAAGTGTGGGAAAAACAACAAAGCCGCAACTCTGGGCAGCCACCACAGATAAGTGCAACAAGTGGAAACAGTGTAACCAACGGTGTGTACAAAAAGTGTAGTTGTAAAGTAAAAAGGGAAAACACAACAACAGTTTTAAGAGTTTACAAATGTAAGTACTAAATGTACAAAACAGGGAATATATCCCAACAACAACCAAAACCCAAAAGAAAACCACTAGGTACAGGAACTGTAGGTCAAGTGTGTGCGGGTCCTCAAAGCCTCCATCATGTATCATCGCATCAGCACTATACCTGTTCGTCACCTATATCCCCATAAAACGGGGTCAGTCCTCTTGCAAGGCGGTGAAGAAACAACCACAAGCAGGTATATATATCATGTACACAGGAAAAGCAGGAAAAGCTAACAAGTATAAGTGTCTGTGTCAGGTAAGTGCAAAGTGACAAGTACTAGTCAACAAGCCGTAGTAACAGGTACAACAAGTAGCTAAAGCAACTAACTGAACCGTAAAGTGAACTGAGCAGCAAGTAACTAAGGAAGCAACAGTAACTGTAAAGCAAGTGCTCAAAGTAGTAATAACTGTAACAAGAGCTGAACAGCAAGTAACCAAGTAACAACTGAAGCAAGTAAAGCAACTGGAGTGCAGTCCACAGCCCAAGTAAGATAGCAACTACAGTAAGTCAGCTGATTGGTTAGTCTTTAAGTTCTTCTGATTACTCCTTCGGGTACGCGAAGGAAACCTCGCATTCTGTGAGACATGCACCCGTCGTCTGTTATTTAAATTCTAATATAGTAACCGGGGAAGCTACAGATCGAGTTGACCTCATGCGAGCAGCACACAGCTAGGAGAAAATACTCGCATAGGCAAGGATTGCAATCCAAACTACTATAGTAGTGAGGTCCTAGAAAGGCACCTCGACCTCCCTGACTCTGAGTGACCGGAGGCCAAAGGATGCTACAACTCCTGTCAAAACACGTGTCGTAGTAACGACAAGTCACTCAGGGTTGTACCATCCACCCTCTCCCAAGGTGAACCATTTTGTGAATGGGGCGAAGCAGGTTTATCTTTCTTAAGGCTCATGTTTCAATCATACCTCACTACGAGGAATTTGCCTCGTGGTCCCCGCAGGATACGCAAAATGAGGACTTAGCATGCCCATTCACGTGCTCAGCCTCACGCGGCCAACGGAGCACACCGCTCGTGAAAGCTGTCACAACACCATCTTATTTATGTTCTGTTTAGGGTATGTCACACAAGAGTCCTTACACAACACAAGGGCCACTGCCCGAGGACTCCACTGAGCCCACCACAAGTCATTTCAATATTCATAACCTATGGTGTTCAATTTCCTATCTTTTCATTTCATAAGGTAAGTGCACCTAATGCGCTTACCAATGCCTCAAGCAATGTACCTCCTCAGGGTACGCACTACTCAGTAACAGTGTCAGGATGTGCTAAGTGCAAAGTGATGGAGTGTCACATGTTTCTATCTTTTGCACAAGTATAAACAACAGAGGCATTTGCATAATATACGATAATTAAAAAGCACTAACTAGCATACTTCAGTGTTAAGATTGTATTTAACAACATTCTCATACGTATGAGAATTACATTCGCAATCTCAAGGGTTTAAATTGAATTCATCTAAAATTCCATCTTATGGGAATAACATTAGCTATTTCCATGGTGAACAGTCGCTCTTGCAGGGAGGATTCATATGCGATAAAAATCTTACACACGTGGTTCAACACACTTACAAGTTTATGGTGAAGACCTGGGATATTCCCGTCTGATGGGGATTACATTGGCATTGCCACGGCTCGGGGTGCCGCACCCATGGACCTGAAACAGACCGTTTACCAAAACGAATGTAAGACAACACTGGGTAACTCAAACTTAGATCGGAGTGTGGAGTCATTTAAAGAAATTACTTGGACAGGACACCGGAGTGTCGCAAGTCCATTCGGTTACACCGAAATGATCATCATGTGCTTTTAATATATATATATATATATATATATATGTGTGTGTGTGTGTGTGTGTGTGTACATATTTACATGCATATCCATGTTTACAACATATTCGAGGTTCCACATTCATATACGTATATTCACATATACGTGTACGCATTCATACCTATATATATATATATATATGTGTGTGTGTGTGTGTGTGTGTGTCGAAAACAAAGCAACCCAAGGCATGCACTCATGCCAAAACTTAACCGGGGTGCGAGGCACTACTAAGGTTAGCTCGAACCTAATAGGATCAACCTAAAGTAGGCTTGTTCTTGTTTAAACGGGGAAGAAGGTTGACAGACACACAAGTGTCAATATCGGGGCTGCAAGTGTTCCAACATGAGGATTCCACACACGTGCTGCCCAAAAACTCCAGCTAACATGGTGGTCTGGTCCCACGGACCAGACTATCATGTCCACCAACCAGGTCTGGTCCGACTCATGGATCGGACCGTACTGACTAAAGGGTTCGGTTGGGCTGGCTCCAGCCCCTAACAAGGGTTAAACGGCTAACGTAGTGAGAGGGGGTGCCAAGATGGGTCAAGGCATCTGGTCTTTAGGACTAGACAACAGCTAAGACAAGGTAGGGTCTGACCCTTTTTCAGTTCAGACCCGAGCCAAAAGTGGTTCAGCCGAACGAGAAATCCCGGGGGTTGTGTCCAACACAAATGGGTTGGCATCCGGCTCCAACTAAGTGGAGCCGCGGCTAGCACTCAGCTCACCCTAAGAAAGGCCAAGGTTGGCACCGGGTGCCAACCTTGCTGCCAAAGCACGCACACACAGGTCTGAACCCTGGGTTCAGAACTACCTGCAAC
Source organism: Nuphar pumila (assembly GCF_984573655.1). Taxonomy (NCBI): domain Eukaryota; kingdom Viridiplantae; phylum Streptophyta; class Magnoliopsida; order Nymphaeales; family Nymphaeaceae; genus Nuphar; species Nuphar pumila. The sequence goes on along the minus strand of NC_143249.1, from coordinate 83,300,829 downwards.
CGAAACCTCTTGGTACATAAAACAAAATATGTGCGAAGGCATGCGCTGGGCACACGGACCATCTGCAGGGCGCCCAATTCAGCCATGGCGCAAACCGGGTTTGCCAGAAGGTCTGGTCCACTGGACCAAACCGTGCCATCATCCGCCAACATGAACCAGAGCCCAAGGGCTCGGTTCGCAGGTACCAAGGGTTCAATGGGCGCCTGCACAAGGTCGGCCTAAACTGCTAGGTACCCAAAAAGGAAAACAAGAGGGTTAAGTGGGCTAGACTAGCGTCAAAGAGAAAAAAAAAGAACCCAATGGGGACCTGGTCAAGCCGTGACCCAGGCCAGCACGAGCCACAGCACCCTTTCCCGAAAGGGTTGGGATTGGGTTGAACCCAACGCACAAAAAGAAGAACATCAAACAGGGCTGTTGCAGCTACCAAAACGCTACAAGTAGGTTCTATCTAGAGCTGGGTGTATGCTGGACGAGCTCAGCTCGGTACAGCACACCCCAACGAGCCTACTAAGACCCTACTCATGCTTTGAACCTCGTTATGAGGGTGAAGGCTCAGTGCCACGAAATTGCAAGGAAAAAAAACAAAAAGAGGAAAACAACCAAAACAGAAAAACAAATGCTATTGAAAAACCGACTGATATATGTAAAAATTTCTGCATGCAGCCTTGAGACAAGGGGTTGAGCAATATGGTATAGAAAGGAAAACAAGATCATTTGCATGCTATAAGGATGGGAAATGACAGTAACAAAGAATGTGGTATTGCATGTCTTACTAATCCACCGAAAGATCGTGCACGCATAGGTGCATTAGCATCTTCAGTTTCATGAGTTAACGAACCACAAAGAAAATAGTCGGATCTTCACCTTAGCTCTTTGAGGAAGAAGAAGGTAGGTTGCAGCTTTCTACTCCAAGAGACACCCACGGCTGGAAGTAGGGAACAAGAGAAAGAGAAGATTTGGGAGAGAGAAGAGAGGAAAAATCGCCCAAAACAAGGAGGACCCGTTTTTTTTGTAAAGATTTTATGGGTGTGGGCTTAGGGATGGACGGCTGGGATTTAATCCCTCCAAGATGAAGGGTTGGGGAGCTCCACGCCCCCCAACAACCAATGCATGTCAAGCCTTCCAAAAGGCTTTGCAGAAATTTCAAAAACGTCATTCATTAAGAGCCCTTGGATGCCACCCATCGTGCCCAATGGATTTGAAGTATTTAAAATCTTTTGAAAATATTATAATTTTGCCATGGGGTGCCAGCCCCATAGCCTTCTTTTGGAAAAGACGCCCCTCATGATGGAGCCTAGGCTTCATCATGAGGGTGTTGGAATGATGCATGGCAAATGAAGGCCTCTACTTAAAATCCATGCAAGAAATTTTTGAAATTGCCATCCAGCTGGTCAAGCATTGACCAACTGGTCAACCATGGCCATAGACGTCCACTATAGCGGTCGTCCATGGGTCTTGGATCCACTAGGTGCTCCAGATCCAAAACCAAAACCCGTCGATTATGTATGTCATAAGAAAACACTTATTTAATGAATTAAAATAATAATTTAATTCCAATAAATTATTTTATTCTCTTTATAACCTTAATTAACGTAGAATGGTTGATGCCTCTTGAGAAAATAGTCTCTCGTTAGTTAAAATTAAGCGTTCTAAGATTCGGGTCCAAAATTAAGTCAAGACTCGTAATTCACATGCACTGACGAGGTTTTTTCGTCGTTCGGGTCACAAATTTGGGGTGTATCACTACAACCTTATTCCAAACTTACCCTAAAAATTTCAGAGGTTGATTCGCTCTAGATTTCCCGAAATCACTCTATTTACATAAAATTACGCGATTTAACCCAATTCTCAAAATAAGCAAATCTTCAGAAATTGCCAAAACATAAAAATTCATCGATTTCCATATAATTACACAATATACATAAAAATAAAAATTGTGGATCTTACACTAATGGCATCGTCAGAGAATCACCACCCTGATGGCATTACTGGGGAATCACCACCCTAGCAGCATCATTAGAGCATCACTACCCTAAGGGCATCGTCAAAGAGTCACCACCCTGACAGCATTACTGGAGAATCAATACCCCAGCAGCATCATTAGAGCATCACCACCCTAATGGCATCGTCAGAGAATCACCACCCTGACAGCATTGTTAGAGAATCACCACTCTAACGGCATCGCTGAAGAGTCACCACTCCAACGGTGTCACTGGAGAATCATCACTCCAACAACCTTCATTAGAGAATCACCACTCTAATGGCATCACTAGAGAATCACCACCCTAGCGGCATTACTGGAGAATCACCACTCCAGTAGCATCATTAGAGAATCACCACCCTAATGGCATCGTTAGGGAATCACCACCCTAACGGTATTACTAAAGAATCACCACTTCAGCAGAATCATTAAAGAATCACCACCCTAATGGCATCGTTAGGGAATCACCACCCTAACGACATCGCTGAAGAGTCACCACTCCAACGACATAATTGGCACTACCAGGAATCACCACCTGAGCCAACTCACCACAATCCTCCCAACTGTGGTTGGGAAACAAGAATTCCCACAATGCTCTCTCAAGAGCAACAACACCCTGAAGTCCGGTGTTAAGTTGTCCCCAAGAATGACCCTCTCAGGAGTCAATTGCCATCATCGACAACACAAAAGCCATAAGCTAGTCGCTCATTATCATACACATTCTCATCACCGAGAACGATTGGGGATCAATAGCATCCTCCAACGAGGAACTCAAAGGCTCAACCGACACAAACAAGGCTTTCGTCTCCTGTCTGAAGATCACACCTGAAGAGATACCTTTCATCCAAGACTGGGTCATGAACACCTCTAAGGAAGTTGGAGAAGGAAAAACACGAACTTAGAGCCTCATCCGATGATTCTCATCAAAACCACATTGTCTTTAACATGATTGGTGCAACAATTCGATATTCATTACAATTCATCTATCGTCTCCACTCAAGTAAGATGGCACGAGAAGGTGAAATACGCAAGAGGTCTCTGGGTTAGATCAACGAATTCAATTGTCACAGGAGTTGACATAAACTAGCTTGGGCAACTATATCCACAAGCGTAAAAGCACTATCGTTCATGAATTTCTATACCGACTTCAACTGATACTTAATCTCTAAGTATCCCCTCAGGCCACAATAGGCATATACTCAATTCACCAAGATAGATTCACCTCACAAATCTATCTTACATAATAGTTTGAACCCCTTGGTTCCGACACTCAATACCTTGAACCAAAACATATAAGGCTTTAAACATAAAATCGTGTCTCGCATCAGACAACAATCATAATATCATACAAATTTATCTAAACATGTATGAAAAGCAATAAAGCAACAAAAACTCAATTCTACTAAATTAAGCATACTTACAGTGCGATGGTCGATGCGTGCAGAGACTTGAACCACACTTCTAAAAAACCTGACTCTGATACCAAAACTTGTAACGCCCCAGAATCCCAGCTTGGAAAATCCTTTAGATTTTCAGGGTAAATTTTTTTTTTTGAAATACATTGTGCGAAACGGAAAAACCAAAAGGGAAAAACAAGTGGAAATTCTAGGCATGTTACAGAGAACAACAAGATGAAACATTTTATTAACCACATTTTATAAGATGATACAATATTTTTCTTTTTACAAAAACACCAACTCCCAAGATCTTTGACGTTCTAGAAGTGTGGGTTCAGTTCTCTACCACATATCGAGCTCCATCGTACCACGAGAAGTCAAAACACCTGTATCCCCATAAAACGGGTGTGAACACCCCAAATTTTCTTAAAAATTCAAAAATTCCATCTTTGCCCCTGACCTCCGTCTTTTGAATACTTGGATCAATTTTTAAACCAAATTTCCATTCATTTCTCGGATTCGCTGGAATCCAAACTCAATTTTCATCTTTAACCCATTTTCTGAAGAATTTTCCAAAGAACAATGTTAAAACTCTCGAAAAACCCTTCCTTTGTAAATATTTTCAAATTTTACAAATATTTCAAGAACCCTTTTGTTTTCTCACAAGCTTCAGAGTTTTATCTTAAAAACACCAAAAAAATGTAGAAAACAACAAAAAAATCCAAAAAATCAGAAAATATGCAGTTCAAACCCTTTTTTTGAAACTTGTTTTGCTAAAAACCTCATTTGAAAAACCATTTTATGAAAAATCCTTTTTGAAGGAGCCCCTTTTTAGAAATTGGGGAAAATTGTAATGGCCCCCTCCTGCTCTCAAACTCTCTCTCCCTCTCGCAGGCTCTCTCGATCCTCCATCATCATCCTCACCTCCTCCTCTGCTCATCTCCAACTAACCCATCCTCCCGAACCTTCTTCCCCATCCTCTTTAAAAAGGATACACAGGGGAACCCTCAGACCATTGCTTCTTCACCCCTCCACCCGATCTTCTTCATTTTCTCCTCCCCCTTTCTTATTATCCTAGTTCTTCCCCAGACGATTGAAAGGAGTCGATCAATCCCAAAAGCTGCAGGCCTTCTTCTCCATCTCCCTCTCTCTGATTCTCTTCTCCATTGATTGAAGGAAGTCGATCGTATAGCAGAGAGCCACGGCGTTAATGGCTCAGGAACATAACCCTGTCGAATCCATCGTGGACAGGATTGATTCATAATAGACTTCGATTGAGGAATCAAATTGGGAACATTCTAAATAACCCAGAAGCTGATAGCCATCAGGTTCTAGAAATTCCTCATCTCAAAATTTCGAGGTAAGTCTTCCTTCCTCCCTTTTCTGATTTTCTGTGAAATATTTCTTTATTTACAATGTTTCTTTGTTTTAAATGTCATTCTTCATTTTTTTTTTATCATAAGGCATAGATGGTAGGGTCGACACTGCTATAGATCTGCATATAGCAGTGTCGACCCACCTGTTGCAACAGTATTGGAATGCTTGCATTCCAACATCTTCTGTTTTCTCTATTTATGAAAATTCACTGGTTGTGTACATTTGGATGGAGTCGGTTTTTCCTATCATCTTACCCTTTCATTTTGATTTTTATGTAAGAATGTTATTTTACTGCATTCTTCCCTTTTTAGTTTCTGTTCTTCTTCATTTTTTTAGGCATCAAGGGTCTGATCGACCTGCACATAGCAAGATTGATTCACCCATTGCTACAGTAATGGAATGCTCGATTACAACATCTGCTTTTTTTTTCTTCTTCTTTGGGATTTGCTACTCGGTTTTGCATCAACATTCTTTCAATCGATTGTTTATAGACTTGCATAACATATTTTCAGCGCCATCGGTTTCCCCTTTGTTTTTGAATTGAAATTTAATTTATAATAGATTTCCTTGTCTGCGTTTAATTCCCGGTTTTATTTTAACTGTTCGTTTATACCCCAACTGATAATATTGGAATCAAGAGATCACTATGTGCGGATTAAAACAGTAACAATTTATTAGATCTGATATCTTCGGGCCCTGTTGCTGAATTACTGCTCTTCTTTTACCATATCAGACTTAGTTTTCCTGCAATCATCGCTACATGTTCTGAATGGGAGGGAAGGATAAATGGACGTCTCTTCATTTTATGAAGAAACTATGACCCATGGCATGCCATTGGGCCCCATATAGCATCTCCCTTCCCAGCATTTATATTTGGCTGTGAATTACTTGTTTGATTTGGATCCTTGTTCTGGATTGACTGTAAAATCTTATTTATTGTGAAATTTTACTATGATTCTCTGATACGGTGTTAATTTTGTTCATTGAAATTGGGAATTCCCAAAGGTTTATCGTTGTGTTCTTCTTTTACCTTTAACAGAGACTTCTTCCTTTTTTTTATAGTAGCACCACCACCATCCAATATATCTAATTCATTCCCTATATTCACTGTATATTCCCCTGTACACATTGATACACCCATTTGCAGATAACCATATGGATACGTGCGTATGGGTCACTGTACCATTACTGGAATCAGTCGTGAATTTAATCAAACTGGGTTATTGAGCCAATTCTTGGGTAACTGAGTCAGATCCAATGTTTAAAAGCTTGAATTTCAGGTAGGTGGTAGCCAAGCCACAGGGGGTAAAACATGAACTTTGGAACACTCCCAGGCAGGATTTTTCTTTCTTTCCTATTAAAAAAAAAAGGTGAAAGGATTAAAAAAAAAAAAAAAACATAGGCACATATCTCATGTACACATACAGGAATACAAATACATGCATGGGTGCGTGAATATATGAGTTGCAGATGTACTTAAATGCCTAATGGGCATGTCATTATTAATAAGTAACAGAGTATCTTATAAACATTTCAGGATTGACCTTATCTTACTAGTTAGTGAAGTTTGGGTTGATAATAACATTTGTCTACTAACCAAGTGGTGTTGTGGGTGACTTTTGCCAGATCTCGCATATATCAACAGGTACGTCATATCAGAATTGCGGTGGGGCCTGTTTCCGACCTGATGGCTTATTGCTTCACTCAAAGATTGTTTCATCAATCTACCAAATCTGGCTAGTTTCTTACTTTTTTTTGGGAAGTGAAGAATTACTACCTTCCGGCAATGAAGAATGTTGTCTTATTTGATTTGAGAAATGCATTTGAAATTAGGTAGATCATACCTTCATCTTGTTTTGTGTAGCTTCATTTATAGATATCATGACAGGGGCATGAACAGGAGGTATGTCAGATCATAGATTGTCCTGAATTCTTTTTCCTGAGAAATTGTGGGTAGCTCATAAGATGGTCTATCTCCTTTTATTGTGTATATATCTGATGCATTTTGCATATTAACACCCCTATCACCCAGTTTATAATATGTATATCTTTGCCAACCTCACCTACAACAGCATATCATGTGTTGCCTCCACAGCAACTCCTTGACCATCCACCTAACTCTCACCTGCTATAGTTCCTTTTGCAGCAGTATCATTCCATTGCTATAACTCCATTCCTTTTGCTAAGCACCCCTTTGTCACCGGCCATTTTCTACTTCCATTCCTTACTGTTCATCCTCATTCCCTTTACATCTATCACACGCCTGTTGCATTACTAACAGTGCCTTCATTGCTAAATATTCATCCACTTCATGTACATTTTATTGATTGCTACTTACCCACTGCTACCACTACCTACAGCAATGTCCCTTACACTCATTGTCATCCATCTATGCTGCTATATACCCCTGTTGTATTTTTCCTGTTAATACCTGCGCACCTCCATGCCTCCCATCTTATCTGTTACATTTCCTACCCTTCATTAATACCATATGCTCTAGCCACAACCTACCTTCCATAAATCATCCAATTAATTACCACCAGCTACCTCCCATTTGCATGTCTCGTACACCTACAGCTTCATCAATACCAGTGTATCAGCCCTTCCTTCCACCTATGCACTACTTGCACCTGCTGGAGCTCCCTTCACAGTACCACTAGCAACATCTTTGATTGACCCTCTTACCTGTCATACCATATAAATCTCCAGCACAAACCTAACACCCGCAACACCTTGCACCTATGTCTTCATCATACATATCTTTACTTTCAGCCACCATTCCCTGTAGCATCACATCCTGCATCTACACAGCATCACAAAACTTATCCTTCCTGTATATGATTTACCTGTATATTCCTTCTCACCCATCCATTATACTTACACACTCAGCATATGCCATACCTTTTTCATACCTTCTTGTTGTATCTTCCACCCCCTGTATTTCATCCATCAGAACATACATATCTACATATCTTCATATCTTCATTTCTATGACAATTAGTACTTGTATTATACCTCCTTTTGGTATATGTATTTGCACAGGTATTTGCATATTGCAAATGTATATATAGTTGTCCACTTATGATGCTATTTAGATATCTATATATATAATACCATCAAATACAAACACCACATTTTCATTTTTAGGTGATGTATATATATGTTCTGATTAACTTAGGATGTCATTCACATATATTTCAACATTCATTTCCTGATTAACTTAGGGTATCCTACATATTTTTTTCATATACATTTTGATGTTTGTCTTCTTACGTATCTGTTTGTGTTTTCACATGACATTCTTCATTTCTCACAGGCTTTCTACTGTATTTTGCTATATACTAACCCTGTTTTGCAGGAATCATGTGGAAAAGTTGGTTTTTCTGCTTAATTCAGGAATTTGACCCAAAAACTTGTAATAGCTATATTATAATGAGAAGTTTACATTCCAGCACTAGATTAGAATATATGAACATGTACATCTTTTAGAAATGTTTGTTTCATATCATTTTCTTGTTTATTTCCAAATTTCACAAATGGGAACACGAATGACACGTACACCATTCTAATAAGAGGTGATTAAATCCTAAGTTGACGATTTGCATCAATGGCCATAGTTAGGATGTGAACAAAACTTAGGATTTTCATCTTTTATGAATAACACTGGATCCACACTGGATCCCTTTTCAAAAATCATCACATTTGTTTATATTTTCTTCTTTTATCAGGGTTTAAATTAAAATTAACTCAAAATATATATCAATCGCCATAGTCAGGATATATTGAGATTTAATTTCATTTTAAACTCTATAGAGGCACCAAAATATATTTTATTCTTTATTTGAATTTAAATATGATTGCTATATAATATATCCAATGACCATAGTCAGGGGTGTATTATATCTTCAATCTTATTTGAATTCATTTAAAGAATGAAATATGATTTTCAAATCCAATTTCACATTCTTTAGATTCATTCATCATTTAGGATAGAATTGCATCGTATTTTCAAAATTCTCTTTTAAAACTCCAAGTAATTTTGAACATTTTTTTCAATTTTCAAATCAATGCTTATTGATAGATTCAAATTCAATTCTATTTCTAGATTCCAACTTTAAATTCAAAGTCCAATTTGACTTTGGAAATTCAAATTCATTTCTACATTTAAAATTCAATTTCCAATTCAAAACCAAATTCAAATCCAATTCAAAATTCAATTTCAAAGTTTAATTTAACTTTGAAATTTCTGATTCATCTTCTGATATCAATATCAAAATCAAGTTTGTTTCCTTATCTTCAAATCAAAATCAAGTTTGTTTCCTTATCTTCAAATCAAAATCAAGGTTTTGAGATTGATTCTGAATCTCAAAATTTGACTCTTTCTAAATTTTAAATTCAATCTGGGTTTTCAAAAACCAGACCCATCTTCAAAAGTCCCATTTTGGACTTTCAAAATCCAAATCCAAAGTTAGAAACCAATCCCAACTTGAATCCAGATTTCCAAATGCAATCTTCATTTTTTGGATCTCAGACTTCAGATCCAAATTCCATTTAGGAATCTAGAATTCAACTTCTTATTGGATCTCAGACTTCGGATCCAATTCCATTTAGGATTCCAGAATTCAACTTCACTTAAGATCTCAGACTTCAGATCCACATCCCATTTAGGAATCCAGATTTTGGATCCAACTCCATCTTGGATCCCAGACTTTGGATCCAATTCCCTTTAGGATTCAGACTTTGTATTCAAATGCCATCTTGGATCTCAGATTTCAAATCAAATCTTCCAATTCCAGATTTCAAAACCAAATCTATCTTAAATTCCAGATTTCAAATCCTAATTCCATCCTGATTTCAAACTTCGAATCTGGGATTCAATTCCATTCCAAAGTTCATCTCCTCTCCTAAATCCAGATTCAAAATCCAATTTCTGACTTAGAAACTTCCTTTTATCTCAGCTTCAAATCATTCTTTTCAAAGCCAAGATTTATTTTCCCAAAACTCTGATTATTTCAAAAACTTAGAACTTTAAACATCTTTTCCTGATCTATCTCCAGTTCTCAGTTAGAAACCATTTCTTCACTCTATTATCAAACTCATCTCAGAAACACTTGGAGATTTCCAAATCATTTTTTCAAAAAGAGCATACATCCTTGTATTGCAGAAACATGATTCTTTGTGCATTTAGACTTAGAATAAATTCTTAGATTATATTTCAGCAAAGCAAAAAGGCATAAATTCGACCCTTGGTTCGATTACCCCTGGTAAAGGCGCCAGGAATGGTCAAACCTCGTACCGACGAGCGAGCCCCGTCTCCCAATTTTCCCGTAATATTTTTAAAAGCAGAGGCGAGTAATCTTTTAAAATCTTTTCAAAATTAAGGTCAAGTGAGACCTTCACAGAAGATTTCCTCTCTCTCTTCTTTCTTTTCTTTTCTCTTCTCTCTTCTTTTCTGTCTTTTATTTTCTCCCTTCAAAAAGGAGGAAAATAGAGGTTGGAAAGGAAAAGAGAAGGAAGAGAGCGAAAGACTAAGAGAGGAAAAATTTTGCGATGATCACAGGTTTGGCGACCGAGATGGGACTCGTCTTCGTCCGGTTGGATCTATGCCTTTTGCTTTGCTTTGATATTATCTAAGTCTTTATTCTTCGAATGTCAGCTTCATTTTCATGCAAACCTTAGGAGCCTAGACTTTGTCCTAAGCTGACATAAAAGCATATAGGATCTAAGTATGGTTTGGTAGGACCATATTGAGGAGATTATTCCATGTTCACATTAGACTTACGTCTAAAATACAACTCTCCTCAATTCTAGGGATTGAATGCAAACAATGTATGCAAGTGTGTGCTTCTATTCATTTAAAATTCTCTCTCTTTAGGACTTGCATTTAGAGCCATCTGATTTCTTGCATTTGAACATGTTTTCGAAAACATCCCTACCTATATTGTCCCGGTCTTCACATTGCTGGGCTGTCTCACTGAACCATAGTTCGGGAGAGAGCCTCACAACTAGACCATTTATTTGGGTTTGCGCCCCCCTACCACGTACCTAAGGGCCATAGTCCGAGGTATATCGGTAGGTGCTCAAGAATGTTGGGAAGCCATTACCTTAGAACCGGAGAAATATTCTTATGCCACGTACTTCGAGCTTCGACTTGAGTATATTGGCGTATCTTGATTATAATCAGATGATATGAACCTTAGAGTTAGGATTAAGGTCCTACGAGCCATTTCAAAATATTGCATTTTAGAGTCAGCTTCTAGGGAGTACTATTCTGTGCATCATTGCTTGTATAAATTGATTCTTTTGTAGATATTATCTTGAAAATTCTTATTTTCCAAAACCTTGGATGTTTATTTCACAAAAATTCTTTTATTTTCTCAAAATTCAGGATTATATATTTCTCATTTTTTTATTCTTTCATTTCTTAAAACTTGGACATGTCTTTTAAGTTTTCTTATCTTTCAAAAAGTCCAGGCATATTTCCTTCTTTTCTTCTGATTTATTTAATTTCTTTTTTTATCCTGCCTGCAATTTTTCAAAATATTCAAATCTTGTCATCCCTCTTCAAAATTATGACTTTAAAATTCTATCTTCCCATTCAAGATCTCCTTTTATCAAGAAATCTCTTCTCAAAATCTCTTAAATATCTCCTTCATCGTCTCTTTTTTCCAAAAACTCCTTGAGTTTTAATCCTTCATTTATTCTACAGAAAGCATCAACATTTCATCATGGTTCAAACGAGAGCAGGGAAAAGGGCAGCTCAGCAGCACAATGACAATGAAGTGGAAGAGATGAACTCTTTCAGGTTGTCCCAAAAACATGATTCAGATGAGGATGATGTCGACCCGACGATGTATAAAATCTTTCAAAAGATGATGGCAAAAATGATATTCGAGCAAGCTGGGGCAAGTTCAAAGAAAACATCCTCTAAAAACAAGGTCAAAAGGAAGCTAGTAAAGAAGCATGTCAAAATCAACAAGAAGAGAATTCAGCAGGACAACACCTCAGAGGGTACAAAATCAGCAAGAGAGGATTCCGAGGAAGAACAGTTTGTATTCATCCCAAAGCATCTGCAACAACCCAAGAAGGTGGTAGAAGAACCTGAATCAGTCAACAAGCCTAAAGATGGGGTCCCGACAGAAGATTCAGTTCAAGTATTGACTAAGATGGTCAAAGATCTGCAGATTCGAGATAAGGGAAAGAAAGTGTATACCAGGCAGGACTTTTACCTCGGTCTAGATGGGGACAATAGCTTGGAAGACCTCCCTTGAAAGTTTATTAAGTTCGATGGGTCCGGCAACCCGAAGGCCCATCTTGCAATGTTCTTCGCCGAATGCGCCAGATTCAGTGAAGACAATTGAGCCCTCTTCTTATGCTTCCCACGCAGTCTAGAAGGCGTAGCAGCTAAATGGTACGCATAACACATCAACCCTGTCGAGCTGCGTGATTTTGATAAAGTTGTCAACCTGTTTGTAGAGAGATTCATGTTCAATACTGAGGCACCTCCAACCCTCAATCACCTATACAATCTGAAAAAGGATGACAAGGAAAAAGTCATGGATTTCATCCGAAGGTGGAGAGATACCTGCAACAAAATGAGAACCCCCATCTCAGAGGAGCATGCACTCCAAGTTATCCTAAACAACTTTTCTCAACCTCTCAGGAGCCTTATTTCCACCTTCCCATCAAAATCATTCATCAAACTCATTGAAAGGGCTGAATGGCTCGAGATGGGAGTGGATAACAAAGTCTATGACGGTATCACCCTGGCAAGGGGCAATCAAGATGCAAAGAAGAAAGCCCATTTCACTCTTTCTGCTGGTTCCTCATCCGACAACAAGGGTAACAAGGATGATCAAGTCAACAATTCAGAAGGATTCAAAGGTCAAAAAGGGATGTCTTTCAACAACAATAAGCCTTCCCAACCCAATTTTCAGCAGCGGGAAAAGGATCAGGAAAAACCAAAGCGCAAAGACTGGAGTCCTGACCGCGAATTCACCCCTTTGGAGCAGACACTCGAGGAGGTTTTGGAATATATGCTCACAAAGAATATGATTCGTCTGCCAAAAGCTGTCGATCCTCCAGTAATCTTGGGCAGCTCTGGAATATATGCTCACAAAGAATATGATTTGTCTGCCAAAAGTTGTCGATCCTCCAGTAATCTTGGGCAGCTTCAAAGAACAATTCTGCAAGTATCACCGAGCAGTGAAGCATGACACAGAGCACTGTTTTGTTCTGAAAAATATCATCCAGGACTGCATCAATAAACATCTTTTGATAGAGGATGAAGACAAAGAGCAACCCGCCGTCCTCACCAAGCCTTTCCCTGATCATTCAAAAAGCCGATGATACTAGAATCTTTTCTGCTTTCCTCCATTTTCTTTACCAACCATCCTGTAAGGGCAAGTCAGCCCGAGTCTTTTGCGACCTTTTGGTCAAAGATACTTGTAAATATTTCAGTCTTTGCTATCAGTTTTGCTTATAAATGAAATGTCAATTTCCTTCCTATCTTTAAGGTTCAATTCTTATTTCTTTCGCAATATTGGGGCATCTTTTATTTACACTTCAAAATATTCTTTTGCCATCAGATTCCTATTCTTTTCAAAATGCGGGACAATCCTGACATCATTCATGAGAGAAATGATATTACCTATGAGGGTCTTTCAAAAATTATGAAATTTTGAAAATTTTTGCAAAATCTTCGTCATGATAACCAAAAAGTTCAAATATTTTGGTCCAACCTTTTTCAAAGATCAACCCTCGTGTTGATCTCATTTTCCAAAAAAATTGGTTTCGAACCATGGCATTCAATGATCAACCCTCGTGTTGATCATATTTTTCCAAAAATTGGTTTCGAACCATTGCATTCAAAGATCAACCCTCGTGTTGATCATATTTTCCAAAAATTGATTTCAAACCATTATATTCTAAAAATCAACCCTCGTGTTGATCATATTTTCCAAAAAATTGGTCTCGAACCATTGCATTCAAAGATCAATCCTCGTGTTGATCGTGTTTTCCAAACCATTGCATTCAAAAATCAACACTCGTGTTGATCTTATTTTCCAAACATTAGGTTTTCAAACCATTGGCTTCAAAAAATTGACCCTCATGATGATCTCTCGTGATTGATTCCTTTTTCAAAGATCAGCTCTCATGCTGATCATTTTTCTCACGGTTGATCTTCCTTCCAAAAAATGATTTTCTCATATTCTTCTCTCACTTTAAAGATCCCACATGCAAGCAGGATCAAACAAACTCTTTTTCTCAACTTTTATCAAATTTTTTTTGTTTATCAATCTTTATCAGTCTTATCATTTTTCTTCATTTTTTATCAATTTTTATCAAATTTATTGATTTTTCATCCATTTTTATTAATTCTTTTTGTCAATTCTTATTTAAAAAAAAATGCCCTTTCAGGCTAAGGGATAAACCTGATGCCTCCTTTTAATGAGGTATTCTTTTTATTATTTTTCTTTCCCCTTCAGGTTAAGGGATAAACCTCATGCCTCCTGCTAACGAGGTATTTCTTTCCTTCCTTCCCCGTTTAGGATAAGGGGCAATCTTGAAAACCGGACCATATACAGCTAACTATGATGGTCTATTTCAATCCACAAGTTGAATCCTTTCTTCTTAAATTGAGATCTTTAGGTTGAATTCCTATAGAATCAAAAGCCCGTAGGATGAACCCCTGTCAAACCAATATGGCTCATAGGTTAAATCCCTTCTTAAACCAAAATTTCTTCTTAACCCGGTCGATCTTTAGGTTAAACTCCTACTGATCAACGATCTTTAGGTTGAACTCCTACTGATTCGCAGTCCTTAGGTTGAACCCCTTTAGGACCTTTCCTTCCATCGATCTTTAGGTTGAACTCCTACTGATCAACGAGCTTTAGGTTGAACTCCTACTGAGTCGCAGTCCTTAGGATGAACCCCTTTAGGATCCTTTCCTTCCAACGATCTTTAGGTTGAACTCCTACTGATCAGCGAGCTTTAGGTTGAACTCCTACTGAGTCGCAGTCCTTAGGTTGAACCCCTTTAGGGTCCTTTCCTTCCATCGATCTTTAGTTTGAACTCCTACTGATCAGTGAGCTTTAGGTTGAACTTCTACTGAGTCGCAGTCCTTAGGTTGAACACCTTTAGGATCCTTTTCTTTCAACGATCTTTAGGTTGAACAACTACTGAGTCGCAGTCCTTAGGTTGAACCCCTTTAGGATCCTTTCCTTCCATCGATCTTTAGTTTGAACTCCTACTGATCAGCGAGGTTTAGGTTGAACTCCTACTGAGTCGCAGTCCTTACGTTGAACCCCTTTAGGGTCCTTTCCTTCCATCGATCTTTAGTTTGAACTCCTACTGATCAGCGAGCTTTAGGTTAAACTCCTACTGAGTCGCAGTCCTTAGGTTGAACCCCTTCAGGATCCTTTCCTTCCAACGATCTTTAGGTTGAACTCCTAATGATCAGCGAGCTTTAGGTTGAACTCCTACTGAGTCGCAGTCCTTAGGTTGAACCCCTTTAGGATCCTTTCCTTCCATCGATCTTTAGTTTGAACTCCTACTAAGCAGTGAGCTTTAGGTTGAACTTCTACTGAGTCACAGTCCTTAGGTTGAACCCCTTTAGGATCCTTTCCTTCCATCGATCTTTAGTTTGAACTCCTACTGATCAAGGAGCTTTATGTTGAACTCCTCCTGAGTCGCAGTCCTTAGGTTGAACCCCTTTAGGATCCTTTTCTTCCATCGATCTTTAGTTTGAACTCCTACTGATCAGCGAGCTTTAGGTTGAACTCCTACTGAGTCGCAGTCCTTAGGTTGAAACCCTTTAGGATCCTTTCCTTCCATCGATCTTTAGGTTGAACTCATACTGATCAGCGAGCTTTAGGTTGAACTCCTACTGGTCCGCAGTCCTTAGGATGAGCCCCTTTAAGACCATTCCGTCCATCAATCTTTAGGTTGAACTCCTACTGATTCGCAGTCCTTATTTTGAACCCCTTTCGGACCATTCAAAGTTGATCTTTAGGTCGAATTCCTACTGATCAAGGCCCTTAGTTTGAACTCTTTTTGGACCAATTTTTCCTTCAAAAAGTCGAACTTTAGGTTGAATTCCTACTGATCAAAACCCTTAGGTTGAATTCCTTTTGGACCTATGCTTTTCAAAAGTCAATATTCAGGTTGAATTTCTGTTGATCTTCGGCCCTTAGGTTGAACTCCTTCCAAACCAATGTCATCCTTCAAAAATTCGATCTGTATGTTGAATTCCAACTGATCTGAGATTCTTAGGTTGAATTCCTTTTGAACCGATGTCATTTTTCAAAAAATCAATCTGTAGGTTGAATTCCTACTGATCTCTATCTTTTTTTTGCGGTTCTCGGGTTGAATTCATATTGAACCAAACTCATTCTTTAAAAATTCAATTTGTAGGTTGAATTCCTACTGATCTATATTCTTTGGCAATTCTCAGGTTGAATTCCTATTGAACCAAACTCATTCTTTAAAAATTCAATCTGTAGGTTGAATTCCTACTGATCTATATTATTTGGCAATTCTCGGGTTGAATTCCTATTGAACCAAACTCATTCTTTAAAAACTCAATCTCTAGGTTGAATTCCTACTGATCTATATTCTTTGGCAATTCTTAGGTTGAATTCCTATTTAACCAAACTCATTCTTCAACACTTCAATCCGTAGGATGAATCCCTACTGATCCAATATTCTTTTGCGGTTCTTAGGTTGAATTCTTATTGAACCAAATTCATTTCTTCAAAAAGCCAATCTGTAGGTTGAATTCCTACCGATCCATCTGTCTTTTGCGGTTCTTAGGTTGAATTCCTACTGATCTATATTCTTTCACGGTTCTTAGGCTAGATTCCTATCTAACCAAGTCCATTTATTCACAAAGTTAATTTGTAAGATGAATCCTTACTGATTTATATTCTTTCACGGTTCTTAGGTTGAATTCCTATCGAACCAAATTCATTTTTTTTCAAAAAGTAAATCTGTAGGTTGAATTTCTACTAATCTTTATTCTTTGGCGGTTCTTAGGTTGAATTCCTATTGAACCAAAATTCATTTTTCAAAATTTTAGTTTGTAGGTTGAATTCCTACCGATCAAATATGCTTTTTCGGCTCTTAGGTTGAATTCCTATTGAACCAAATTCATTCTTCAACATTTCAAATTGTAGGTTGAATTCCTACTAATCTATATTCTTTTGCAGTTCTTAGGTTGGTTGAATTCCTATTGAACCAAATTCATTTTTCAAAAAATTCAGTCTGTAGGATGAATCCCTACGGATCTAGTATTCTTTGCGGCTCTTAGGTTGAGTCCCTGTCGAGCCAATGTTGTTTGATAAAACCAATAATTCTATGTTCTTTTCTTCCAAATTTCAGCTAAAGGTCCTATCAAAATCTATATTGAGTGATTATTTCACAAAAGGATTCTCAAAAGCTTTGCCAATATGCTAAAAATGTGTTGATTCCAATATTTTAGTGCACAAAAGAATCACCTCAGATTACCTCTAGTATTTTTTTCAAAAGGGTGAAACTTTTTGCGAAAAAAGGGATAAAATTTAAATTTTCTCTCTGTTGATCGACCAAGAGGATGTAAGAAATATCCTTGGTATGATTAGCAAAAGAAATATTCAATGATGTTGAAAAGCTAGAAGCGAATCGATATTGATCATAGCTATGGCGCATGTTTTAAGATGGTTTTCTGGCAATCAGGCAGTGGAAATATCCTGAGCAATAAAAAGAATCCACTCAATCCATATCTCCTCATTCATTTAAGCTACAATCAAATATCCGCAAAGGAGATCTCTCAATTGTCGTCAAGTTGAAGGCGAATATGCGAGCTAGACCACCGGGGCCAAAGAAAATTCGAATCATCTCCAAGATGAAGGAGTTTGTGACGGATTTTTCCAGAGAACGTTAAGATCACCGTCAAGATGAAGGCGACTGCGTTGAACCTCCCGACAAACCCTAAAAGATATTTGATTGCCGCTATCATCTAGAGATTTTTTACCACTAAGCCAATATAATTCTTGAGAAAAAGAAGGATCGGAGCATCTCCAAGATGAAGGAGTTTGTGACGTACCCCTCTCCGAAAAAAAAAAAAGCCAGGACATCTCCAAAATGAAGGATGGTGTAATAAACTTCCCCCGGAAACCCAAGAAAGCTCAATGTCTCAAAAACAGTGCCAGAAAGATCATTATGGGAAAAGCCTCAGGATATCAAATTGCTAAAATTGTCAGAAATCATCTTTTCTTATGCGAAATTCTTTCATCCTACTTGCTTTTATGAAACTAAGAGTATTTCTTCTCTATTCATATCAAGGAAATGGATAACTTCCTTAAAGAAAATCAACAACATAAAAGTTTGAATCTGACTCTGAAATCCAAGGAGTTAACCTCATTGAAGGAAATACTTTAGGTAAAAAGAGGAAGCATCTTTCGCACATACATGCACGCTCTCAAAGCATTTAAATCAATTGCAATTTTCATCTCATTGGCAAAATTTTCTAGTTATCCAAAAATAAAATAAATACTCAATATCTATTTGATTCAACCTAGCATTTGTATTTTTCAAAGAAAGTTGCCTCGGTGAGGTATTTCTCCCAGTCCCATCATGGTTTTCCCCATCAAGGAACCCATGCTTTGTATATCCATTCAAATAAAGATTATACCTGAACCTCGTCTCACAAGGTATTTTTCAAAATGTCCCATCCAGGTTAAGGGCTAAACCTGAGTCTTTTAAAAAATCCTTACTTTTGTCTCAGCCATGAGACTTCTTCAAAACCTCTTCTTTTACCATTTCGGGATATTCATCCCAAAGTCCCATCTCGATTTCCTCATTTTCTTCTGTCCAAATTACTTCCTTCTCGAGGACTTCGTTTTTCTTTCCAAAACCTTTCAGGATAAGATACAGAACCTGAAAAATAAAGCTTTGCAAGAACAAATTCTTCCACACCCAGTTCAGACCTTTTGACTCGGGCATTTTAAGAAAATTTGGCGTGTCTTCTTTGCCACTAAGCTCGGCTTACAACCGGCTTAGCAGCAAAGAGGGACATCTGTGAACACCCCAAATTTTCTAAAAAAACCAAAAATTTCGTCTTTGCCCCTGACCTCCATCTTTTGAATACTTGGATCAATTTTTAAACCAAAATCCCATTCATTTCAAGGATTCGCTGGAATTTAAACTTAATTTTCATCTTTAACCCATTTTCTGAAAGATTTTCCAAAGAACAACGTTAAAACTCTCGAAAAACCATTCCTTTGTAAATATTTTCAAGTTTTACAAATATTTCAAGAATCCTTTTGCTTTATGGCAAGTTTCAGAGTTTTATCTTAAAAACACGAAAAAAATGTAGAAAACGCCAAAAGAAAACAACAAAAAAATCCAAAAAATCAGAAAATATGTAGTTCAAGCCCTTTTTTTGAAACTTGTTTTGCTAAAAACCTCATTTGAAAAACCATTTTATGAAAAATCCTTTCTGAAGGAGCCTCTTTTTGGAAATTGGGGAAAATTGTAACGGCCCCCTCCTGCTCTCGAACTCTCTCTCCCTCTCGCTGGCTCTCTCCATCCTCCATCATCATCCTCACCTCCTCCTCCGCTCATCTCCAACTAACCCATCCTCCCGAACCTTCTTCCCCCTCCTCTTTAAAAAGGATACACAAGGGAACCCTCAGACCATCGCTTCTTCACCCCTCCACCCGATCTTCTTTATTTTCTCCTCTCCCTTTCTTATTAGCCTAGTTCTTCCCCAGACGATTGAAAGGAGTCTATCAATCCCAAAAGCTGCAGGCCTTCTTCTCCTTCTCCCTCTCTCTGATTCTCTTCTCCATTGATTGAAGGAATTCGATCGTATAGCAGAGAGCCACAACGTTAATGGCTCAGGAACATAACTTTGTCGAATCCATTGTGGACAGGATTGATTCATAATAGACTTCGATTGAGGAATCAAATTGGGAACATTCTAAATAACCCAGAAGCTGATAGCCATCAGGTTCTAGAAATTCCTCATCTCAAAATTTTGAGGTAAGTCTTCCTTCCTCCCTTTTCTGATTTTCTGTGAAATATTTCTTTATTTACAATGTTTCTTTGTTTTAAATGTCATTCTTTATTTTTTTTTTATCATAAGGCATAGATGGTAGGGTCGACCTGCATATAGCAGTGTCGACCCACCTGTTGCTACACTATTGGAATGCTTGCATTCCAACATCTTCTCTTTTCTCTATTTATGAAAATTCACTGGTTGTGTACATTTGGATGGAGTCGGTTTTTCCTATCATCTTACCCTTTCATTTTGATTTTTCTGTAAGAATGTTATTTTACTGCATTCTTCCCTTTTTAGTTTCTGCTCTTCTTCATTTTTTTTTAGGCATCAAGGGTCTGATCGACCTTCACATAGCAGGATCGATTCAGTTAGAAACCATTTCTTCACTCTATTATCAAACTCATCTCAGAAACACTTGGAGATTTCCAAATCATTTTTTCAAAAAGAGCATACATCCTTGTATTGCACAAACATGATTCTTTATGCATTTAGACTTAGAATAAATTCTTAGATTATATTTCAGCAAAGCAAAAAGGCATAAATTCGACCCTTGGTTCGATTACCCCTGGTAAAGGCGTCAGGAACGATCGAACCTTGTACCGACGAGCGAGCCCCGTCTCCCAATTTTCTCGCAATATTTTTAAAAACGGAGGCGAGTAATCTTTTAAAATCTTTTCAAAATTAAGGTCAAGTGAGACCTTCGCAGAAGATTTCCTCTCTCTCTCTTCTTTCTTTTCTTTTCTCTTCTCTCTTTTTTTCTGTCTTTTATTTTCTCCCTTCAAAAAGGAGGAAAATAGAGGTTGGAAAGGAAAAGAGAAGGAAGAGAGAGAAACACTAAGAGAGGAAAAATTTTGCGATGATCACAACGGGGTCACTACTCTTGCGAGCCGGTGAGAAATCAACCACGACAATCCATTTGTGCAAATCATAGCATTTATAACACGATATGCATCTAATAACATAATTAACTAGAGCAATAGCACAAGTGAATTTATCATGACAGAACAGGTAAAATATCACAATCATTGCATATATACATGTGAACATATATGTGCATCATGGTGAGACAATTAACATAATTGAAGTGATTAAATAAGTGTAACTGCAATAAGTAGAGAATAATGCCAAGAAATAAACAACAATGTCAACCACTAACATACTTAGACAGTAACATTAAATATCTAGCAAGTGAGCAAGAAAGATACAGCTCTAGCATTATGATCAAAGATAAACAGTACGATCATGATCAATCAACTAACATAATTAACATTAGCATTCAACAATGAATATTTCATTAATTATCTAACCAAAGGAAGACATCTCTAGAATTATATCACATGAGATATTCATAAGAAAGAAAGTATGGGTAATTGCACATTTCTGACATAAGTGAGCTCAACTCACAAGGTGGGTTCATTGCCCACACTAACTCGCCACTGAGTTTTTAACATTTTATAAAATCTCACAGACAAATGCACCCTTACAAGGTACCTCGAGTCCCCTTTATACTTACGGGACAGATCAAGTGCCCAAAGGTGAATCGTGTGATCATTGCAAACGTACAAGAAACACAATCAAATATTCATTAAATACTAGGACACTTGAATTATCAATACGGTTCATGCAATTAAAATAAGTTTGGTGACATGATGTGCAAGTGGAAGTACTTATTCGTGTTGTAGCATTTATGTCACATTGTTCTCATGTAGTGTGTAAGTATACATAAATCAAAATAATACGAGCATAATATCGCATGCTAGCTAATCTAAATTTTGACTATATTAGATGGTAAACAAGCTTAACCAGGCCGTTTGAGTTCAATGACTTGGTGTCTCAGCTGGGCCGTACCCAACTCGGCTCCAAAAGGAGAGAGATTTAAAACAAGTTAAAAGTAAATCATGATTTTTTATAATCAGCAGAAAGATTGATATTTTTAAGATGTTTAGGTGAAGCTTCAGCCCTAATTTTAAACACAAAAGTTGTAGAGTTATCCCTTAGCTTTCCACAGAACCAAACCAATCGAATTTTCATGAAGGAAGTTAGGAGAAAGCTCAAAAATACGGAACACTGTCCAGAGCATTCTGGACTGAACAAGGACTAACAAAAATCTGAATATTCTATATTTTGATAGAGGATTTGGGGGACCTTCCAGACCGAATCAAGAAATGTCGTCAACTAAAAAGTTGAAGGACTGTGTCTTAGATTTCTAAAATGTCTAAGAACACTGAAATATGACATGTATCCAAGGAGATATAGTTGGTTTATCAGATATATCTTTGACAACTCTGGATTCGGGAAAAACTAATGCATGCAAAAATGACATTATTAACAGAGATTTTAGAGAATCATACGGACCGAACCATACCAAACCTTTAACTACAAAGTTAGAGGTTTGCATATGAGATTTTCATAATATCTAAGAACACCAAAAGCAGACATGTATCTAGAGCGATACAGTCAATTTATCTCAGGTGTCTCTGACAACTCTGGATTTAGGAAAAACCAATGCATGCAAAAATGATATTTTTAACAAAGATTTTAGAGGACTATAAGGATCGAATCAGACCAAACCGTCAACTACAAAGTTATAGATTTGCATCTGAAATTTCCAGAATGTCCAAGAACACCAAAATCAAATATATATCTAGAGCGATACAGTCAATTTATCAGAGATATCTCTGACAACTCTAGATTCGGGAAAGATCCAATACAAGCAAAAACAACATATTTGAGAAAGATTTTAAAAGACCATGCGTACTGAATCAGGCCAAATTTTCAACTACAAAGTTAAAGGGCTACGTTGTAGCTTTCCAGAACATCTAAGAAAACCAAAATCGAACCTGTATCTAGAGCAATACAATCTATTTATCATAGGTGTCTCTGACAACTCTAGATTCAAGAAAGAATCAATGCATTCTAAAACAATTTTTTTGATAGAGATTTTAGAAGATCCTACGAACTAAATCAGGCTAAACCTTTAACTACAAAGTTAGAGGTCTAAGTTTGTTCTTTCCATAATGTCTAAGAACACTAAAATCAAACTTGTATCAAGAGTGATACAGTCGATTTATCAGAGGTGTCTCTGACAACTCTGGATTCGGGAAAAACTAATGTATGCAAAAAAAGATATTTTTGATAGAGCTTTTAGAGAACTTTACATTCTGAATCTGAAAAAGTCATCAACTACAAAGTTGTAGGACTAGGTCTGGGATTTCCATAATGTTTAAAACACCAAAATCTGACCCGTATCTATGGAGATACG
The DNA here is from genome assembly GCF_984573655.1 of Nuphar pumila. Classification (NCBI taxonomy): domain Eukaryota; kingdom Viridiplantae; phylum Streptophyta; class Magnoliopsida; order Nymphaeales; family Nymphaeaceae; genus Nuphar; species Nuphar pumila. The sequence goes on along the minus strand of NC_143249.1, from coordinate 83,277,769 downwards.
ATTGAATCTTTGAAGGTGTTTTTGACAACTCTAGATTCGGGAAACTCGTTTTGACAAATACATATATATTTGTTTGAAACATAAGTGTGTGCATGTGACGTATCTCACAAAAGTGCTATGAACTAAATATAAGGAACAACACACAAATTTAATATACATGCAACTCACACACATGCATTTGAGAAATCTGGTTTCATGAAGAAAGAAAATACAAATGAACAATGAAAGAAATCTCACCTTCAATGGCTTCCGGAATGATGGAGGGGATCTCCACTTGCTTGGGTGTGTAGGATGGAGTCCCACGTGGTACCCAACCCTACACACTAGCAAGGTGGAGAGAAAGAAGGTTGGCTATGGTGGGAGCCCCACAATTTTAGGAGAGAGAGAGAGGGGAGAAAGAAAGAAGAGGAGAGAATGACTTTCTCTCTCTTCTCAAAGGTTAAATATGCTAGGGTTTTAAGTGGATGGTTGAGATTAAAAGTTAGAAATGAATGACTAGGATGTATGTCACACCCTTCTAGGTGATGGCACACTTGTAATACTTTAGTTCTACTTTTCCAGCACCAATAGACTTATTTCATTTGAATTCTCTAAAAAGTCTTTCAAGAATGCCATTAATTAAGGTCTATTATGCCCTCTTGCCTTTAAAATTTTTCAAGAAGTGTCCCATGGCTGGAACCAATTAGAATCATTTATGAGAAAAGTTTTTCCTTAAATTACAAAATAGCCACCTCCTAGCTTGGTCAACTTGACCAGCTGGTCTCCAGGGTTATCCATGTCCACCTTTGGTCGACCATGGGCTAGGTCAACCCCGCCCTAGTTGGTCTCAAACCCGACAAAAATTCAAATATAACCTGAATGCCAAAATATATTCTAAATTATTATTTTTCATGAAAAACCATCTTCGATATGACCCATACCTCTTTAAAATTTACATTCCTTATTAATTTACATAAAATGATGAGGTTTTAACATTGTTTAAATTTCTCGATTTTAGATCTGATTGATCTCATGTAATTTGGATAAAACTTAGAGTTTTAATGACCGATGCATCGAAATATGCATGCATATGCATTTATTTCAATATGTATATAAACACTTGTCCACATTAGCGTTTCTGATATATATATACGAATGCACATACACACATACATATGCATATACATATTTATGTACAAATACATAGATAATGACAACTATGAAATTTCATCTTCTATTGGATAATTTTTCTCAAAAAATTTACGGGTCTTACATTCTACCCTCCTTAAAAAGGATTTTGTCCGCGAAATCACAAAACACCAAACAACGACAAAATGGTCAGATCTCCTCTGATAGTGCCTAATCGGTAACAACTGAGTCTCTAGTAGACTTTCTTGGACAAAACTTTGCAATATGCCCAGTTGTCTACACTTGAAACACTTGCCATCATAGAGAGGGCAAGCTCCAAAAGGATGATCTTTATCGCATCGTCGACACCTCCGCTGGACATTCGGTCGTTGAGATTGCCTTTGTTGGCGGTTTTGATATGCTTCCTGACGCTTTCGCTTCCTAGTAGGTAGCGAGGACTCCTTTCTACTGGGATTCTTCTCACTCGCAATCGCAAAAACCTTGGTCTGCTGCTTGGCTTGGTCTTCTTCCAATAGAGTAGCTACCTCAATAGCCTCTTCGAGCGACTTTGGCCCGCTAGTGAACACCTTGGTTCTCAGAGTAGGCCTCAAACCATGAGCGAACTTCATTGCTCGTTGCTTTTCTGCGACATAAACATTTGGAGAATATCGCTCCAAATAACGAAACTTAGTAATATAGTCAGACATGGTTGTCGGCCCCTATTGTAGGTCTAGGAATTCTTGCATCTTCTTACTTCGTTCATGCTTAGGAAAATACGTCGAGTTAAAAACTTCGACAAATTCATCCCACGTAACATTCGTGTCTTTGAATTTAACCGATGAGATCGTGTCCCACCACTTCTCAGCGTGGTTTTTCAAACGATAGGTACCGAAGTTCACCTTCAGTTCCTCTGGGACATCCAAAACATGAAAAATATGTTCTATCTCACGTATCCATGATTCTGCAGCTTCAGGGTCCGTCTTACCCTCAAAAGCAGGAGGATCCAATTCCATGAAATGCTTATAGGTAACTGTACTTATGTTCTGCCCACTTTGGGCTACGCATTGAAGGTTTGCACCCATCTGTTGCATTGCAACCACTTGTTGTTGCACAACCTCCGCAAGGTTGCTCACAGTGCCCATAATATCATTGCATCTGGTCTTCCAAGTCATCTATCATGACAAAAAGACATAATAATTAATCGATAGGTCAGACAATCATGCTCACTAAACGATAATCGCAACAATCATTCAAAAATTATCGTGCGCACTACACATATTTCAAGCAAAATACACCATAACTTAATCGTGCAACAACACGACATATAAACACGTTCTTCGAACAACCTCGAGCGACACACACAAGTTCGCTATCGCTAGAAAGTCACCATTCTAGACGACCAACGTTAGACAATTACTACTCTAACACAATAAAACAAAGAGAATTGTTACTCATATGACATCGTTCGGAAATCACCACCCTAGCGACATCATTAGAGAATCTCCACTTTAACAACATTGTTGAAGAGTCACCACTTCAACAACATCATTAGGGAATCACCACCCTAATGGAATCGTCAGAGAATCACCACCATGAAGGCATTACTAGGGAATCACCACCCCAACAGCATCATTAGAGCATCACTACCCTAATGGCATCGTTAGAGAGTCACCACCCTGACGGCATTACTGGAGAATCACTACCCCCGTAATTAGAGCATCACCACCCTAATGGCATCGTCAGAGAATCACCACCCTGGCGACATCGTTAGAGAATCACCACTCTAACTACATCGCTGAAGAGTCACCACTCCAACGGTGTCACTAGAGAATCACCACTCCAACAACCTTCATTAGAGAATCACCACTCTAATGGCATCGCTAGAGAATCACCACCCCAGCGGCATTACTGGAGAATCACCACTCCAGTAGCATCATTAGGGAATCACCACCCTAATGGCATCATTAGAGAATCACCACCCTAACGGTATTACTGAAGAATCACCACTTCAGTAGCATCATTAGAGAATCACCACCCAAATGGCATCGTTAGGGAATCACCACCCTAACGGCATCACTGAAGAGTCACTACTCCAATGGCATAATTGGCACTACCAGGAATCACTACCTGAGCCAACTCACCACAATCCTCCCGACTGTGGTTGGGAAACAAGAATTCCCACAGCGCTCTCTCAAGAGCAACAACACCTTGATGTCCGGTGTTAAGTTGTCCCCAAGAATGACCCTCTCAGGAGTCAATTGCCATCATTGACAACACAAAAGCCATAGGCTAGGCGCTCATTATCATACACATTCTCATCACCGAGAACGATTGGGGATCAACAACATCCACCAACGAGGAACTCAAAGGCTCAACCGGCACAGACAAGGCTTTCGCCTCCTGTCCGAAGATCACACTTGAAGAGATACCCTTCATTCAAGACAGGGTCACGAACATCTCTAACGAAGTTGGAGAAGGAAAAACACGAACTTAGAGCCTCATCCGACGATTCTCATCAAAACCACATTGTCTTTAACACGATTGGTGCAACAGTTCGATATTCATTACAATTCATCCATCGTCTCCACTCAAGTAAGATGGAACGAGAAGGTGAAATACGCAAGAGGTCTCTGGGTTAGATCAACGACTTCAACTCTCACAGGAGTTGACATGAACTAGCTTGGGCAACTATATCCGCAAGCGTAAAAGCACTATCGTTCATGAATTTCTATACCGACTTCAACTGATACTTAATCTCTAAGTGTCACCTCAGGCCACAATAGGCACGTATACTCAATTCACCAAGATAGATTCACCTCACAAATCTATCTTACATAATAGTCTGAACCCCTTGGTTCCGACACTCGATACCTTGAGCCAAAACATATATAAGTGTGATCATCGCAAAAATTTTCCTCTCTTGTGGTTTCTCTCTCTTCCTTCTCTTTTCCTTTTCTAACCTCTATTTTCCTCCTTTTTGAAAGGCGGAAAATAAAAGAAAGAAAAGAAAGAGAGAAGAGAAAAGAAAGAAAGAAGGAGAGAAAAGGAACTCTTTTGCGGGTCTCACTTGACCTTAATTTTGAAATAACTCGCCTCCGTTTTTGAAATATTTGCGAGAAAACTGGGAGAGATGGGATCCGCTCGTCGGTACGAGGTTCGACCGTTCCTGGCACCTTTACCAGGGGTAATCGAACCAAGGGTCGAATTTATGCCTTTTGCTTTGCTAAGAAATTATCTAAGAATTATATTTCTAAGTCTAAATGTACAAAGAATCATGCTTGTGCAATGCAAAAATGTATGCTCTCTTTGAAAGATATTTTGAAGATTTCCAAGTATTCTGAGATGAACTTAGTAATGGAGTGAAGAAATGTTTGAATCTTAACTTTTAGAACCTGAGATAGATCGAAGAAGTTCTAAGTCTTTGAAGTAAATCAGAGTTGTAGAAGAATTTTTTATTTTGAGAAAAGAATGATTTAAAGCTTTGAAATGAAAGAAGACGAAATTTCAAAGTCGGAAATAGACTCTGAATTTTGAACTTTTGAATTTAGGAAAGGAAATGAATGCTTGAGATGGAATTGAATTTAGATTTTGAAGTTTGAAATTGGAATGAACTGAGAAAATCAAATGGTATTTAAGAATAGAAATGGATTTAAGAGATTCAGATTAGATCCGAAAAATGGAATCGAAATCTAGAATTGGAATTGGATTCCGGATCCTAAACAGAATGAGATCCGAGATTTGGAATCCAAGAGCGACTTGAGTTTTGGATCCTAAAGTGGAGTGGATCTGAAGTCTGAGATCCAAATATAGAATTGGGTTCTGCATCCTAGAATGGATTTGGATCTGAAGTCTAAGATCCAAAGTAGAATTGGGTTCTGAGCTCTAAGAAGGAATTGGATCTGAAGTCTGAGATCCGAGGTAGAGTTGGACTCTGGACCCTAAGATGGATTTTGGATCTGAAGTGTGAGATCCAAAATGAAATTGAATTCTGGATCCTAAATGGAATTGAATCTAAGATCTGAGATTCAAAGTAGAATTGGGTTCTGGATCCTAAAATGGATTTGGATCTGAAGTATGAGATCCAATGTAGAGTTGGACTCTGGACCCTAATATGGATTTTGGATCTGAAGTCTGAGATCCAAAGTGAAATTGGGTTCTGGATCCTAGAATGGAATTGGATCCGAAGTCTGAGATCCAAAGTAGAATTGGGTTCTGGATCCTAGAATGGATTTTGGATCTAAAATCTGAGATCCAAAGTAGAATTGAAATCTGGATCCTAGAATGGATTTGGATCTGAAATCTGAGATCCAAAGTAGAATGATACTTGGAAATCTGGATCCTAAAATGGAATTCGGATCTGTAATTTGAGATCCCAAAGTAGAATTGGGATCTAGATCCTGAATAGAATTTGGATCTTAAGCCTGAGACCCAAAGTGGAGATTGATACTTGGAAATCTGGATCCAAGTTGAGATTAGAATCTAACTCTGGATTTTTGGAATTTCAAAAATTGATTTTGAGAATGAATTTCAAAGTCAAATTGGACTTTGAACTTGAATTTGGAATTTATAAAATGAATAAAGTTGAATTTTAAACTTTGAATTTGATTTCAAAGTTTGGATTTTAAGAAATGAGATAGAATTGATAAATTGAAATAGGAATTGGAAGAAGAGATATTCAATCACGTGGAGTTTTGAAAAAGGAATTTTTGAAAATATGATGCAATTCTATCCTAAATGATGAATGAATTTGAATAAGTTTGAAATTGGATTTGAAAATCATATTTCATTCTTCAAATGAATTTAAATAAGATTAATGATATAATACACTCCTGACTATGGTCATTGAATGTATTATATAATAGTCATATCTAAATTCAAATGAAGAATAAAATATCTTTTTGGTGCTTTTATAGAATTTAAGATGAAATTAATTCTCAATATACCCTGACTATGGTCATTGGTATATATATTGAATTAATTTTAGATAAAATTCTGATAAAAGAGGAAAATATTTAAAGAAAATATGATGATTTTTTGAAAAGGATCCAGTGTGGATCCAGTGTTATTTTGTAAAAGATAAAAATACTAAGTTTTGTTTACATCCCGACTATGGACGTTGATGTAAATCATCAACTTAGGATTAATTTATCTCTTACGAAATGGTGCACGTGCCATTCGTGTGGCCATTTGTGAGATTTTGAGAAATAGAGAAAAATGCATGAAAACAAGTAATTCATGATATTTATAATGCTCATTCATTCTATCTAAACCAGGAAATGTAAATTCTCATTAAGGCCTAACTTATTACAATAATTAGAATTGAAAATACAAATCCTAAGTAATGACATTTTCCACATATTCCCTGCAAAACAGGATTAGCATAAAGCAAGATGCAACATATGAAAAAATATAGGAAATGTTATGTTAAGAACTCATATGCATATGGTCATAACTGGGATAATGAAAAAATGTATGTTGGAATGTGTGTATAATGCACCAAGCTAATGAGAAAGCATATATACAATAATGATGGAAATGTAACAGTGTATGGAACTGTTATGGGAGACATGAAATCACGGCAATTTGGTCACAATATAACCATGACCTTTGGCCATATGCAAATGGATATCATAGCCGGACTGTCGTGATATGCCTATGAGATTGTATTAAGCCAATGAAGTCCTAGTGATTCATCGAGCTGTTGTGTAATATACATGAAATCACAACAGTTTGCAAACTGTTTGTGAATGCCAAAGGGGCCGCAGTTTTATTTTAGGAACACAACATTACTATATCATGAAATCACAATGTTTATTGTGCTTATGAAGACATAACAAACTGTAGTGTGGCTGTTGTGCATTTGTGGAGTGCAAGATAGATATGATAAGAGGTATGAAGATATTATGCAGTGGTGGGATGAGGCAGTGAGTGATGCTAAATGTTATGAAGTGGAAAATTTCATAAGGTGAGATACTGTGCAGTGAGATATGCAGTAAGCACAGAAACAATGGACATATTAAATCTACAAAAAGTGGTTATCATGATATATGAAAAGGATCAAATGTTGAATAAATGAATGGACACAGGTAAAAAAAATATGTGGGCATGACCACTGCGGTGATTGTAACAGCAAAAGGAGTTTTGAAGGGATGCTGTGAAATAATAACAAAATAAAATTCTGATAAGCAATATCATTTGCAGAAAAAGTTGTTTAAACAGCAAGTGTACAATGTGAGCCGAATGCCATATGCTGAGCATTGATGGGGTTGGAATGAAGTGGAATTATGACTGCATCCATACTTGCTGCTGGGTTTGCACCTGTGAATTTCTCACAACAGTTGGAGCATTCACCACAACTGGTTGTAAATCATTATCAGCCAACAACCCAAGCAGTGCTGAAAGAAAAATAGACCTCTCCTGTTCTACCACCAATAAGTTTTGAATCAGTCTCAGGTTTTCTTGAGAAAGTACTCTTGAAGCAGCAGTTATTGGTTCATTCTGCTGTTGGTCCAATGCTTGTTGCTCAAAAGCCTTTGTAACATAAGGACCATCACAGAAAAAGATCCCACCAGGCCTTTACAATGTTTTTGCTTTTTTTTTTTTTAAGAGAGAAGTGTACTGACCATGCGCATACCAGCAAATTTTTTTCTCTAAAACATGATTTTTGTTCAATAATTGTAACCCCTTAATAGAAGCACCTGCAAATTTCGTTTGCAGCTGCACTAATTCCTGCTTTTGGGTTTTAAATTTGAGCCCTTTCAGTGCCCTTCTCACTGGTCTCGTGGAGGTGCATGAGATGGTGGTTTGCCCTCAGGGATTTGAAAGAAAGATATGCCAATGTGCAGAAATATAACACAGAAGTATAGTTAGGGTATATTGTTCTATCACCAAGGCTAAAATATATGTTGGACTGGCTCGGGGCAGAGGCAACGAAAGGAGATGCATAAAAAAAAAAAAAAAACAGAGAATGCAATATACCTCTTGACATTGATGGTAGATCAAATATCATAAACCTCAAAACTAAGCACTATCTAGTATTAAAATGTAGGATTTAAACCACAAAAATATATATATATATATATATATATATATATATATATATAGGGAACAGTGTCTACAGCAAAATGTAAATCTAAAATGTAAATAAATAAATAAAAAATGTGGATGGGTAATGCTAAAACATGTGAAGGTAATGAAGATGCAGATTATGATGCTGAAAAGAAAAGAAAAGAAAAAAATAATGTATAGATGCTGGTACCTTCAACATGATAATATCCTAAACATACAGATGGGAATGTCTTAAGCAAAAATGCAACGATATGGAACAAAAGGATATGAACCGATACAAAATAGGCATAAATCCAACACCGGATTCAGATTAAACAAGCTGAAATTAAGTGGTGTGCAGTGTTGGTGAAATAAGAATAGATGGAATAACTGCAAAAATCGAAAGGATGTTGCTAAGGTGCTGAGGATTGGTTATCAGGAGGCTGAAGACAATGTGCTGCATATATATATATATATATATAAAAAAAACTAAAATGCAGAACATGGTTATGGTGCTGGACCTAATAATTACAGAGAAAATTCAAAAGATGCATAGCCAACTCAAGAACAACTACACGATAATGATGTTATGTGATATCGGAGGGAAGAAAACCTGTAAGAACAGCAAGCATAAGTCAAACTAGATAATAAAATTTAAACACCATTGCTCAAATTCAAAAACATATAAGACCGAAATCAATTGATATGGGGTATCAATAAAATGGGACAGGAAAGCAATGGGGATACTAAGTGGTCAATAGCAGTACGTAACTGCTGTATGAGGTGTGAGGGATTGAAGAAAACCTGCAAGTGTACAGATGAGGTTCTTGAGCACAAGCAAGCCAATTGATGTACTCATGCTGAGTCTTGCAGATGGAGGTTCATCTTTACTCACCGTGACACTGATATCATCAGAATTTACTTACAAAGATCGGGTGTTAAGAATATTATTAGAAACTAAGGGGTACAACGCACAAGGTAATGGTTACATATTCAGGTTGCAGGACAAATGGAATCAATAGATCGCTGGTGATCTATATGATCCCTATATTGAAATGAGAATTTGATGGAGGTGTATAGATGATTCTAAGGACCTTAAACATAGATGACGCCTATGGAGAACTACTGATTTAGACAGATGGGATTGATCCAACTATGTACTAGTACAAAGTATGTGGGACACGAATCAGGATGACCTCTGCTGAATGCCTTGCAAATCGGATTTTACTGAACTGTGTATTCGGAAAGGAGTGGGAGGCAATCCTTTCTGTTTGAATTGTGAATCTCATTGATGGTTACATGAGATTTCTGAAGCGTCAAAAGATAGACAGGTAAAGTGTTATTCGATGAAACCATCGAATGCAATGAAACGAGGGATACGCTAAATATGATGGGTAAAGAAAGCAACTCGTAAATGACAAGATATTATATCAGATCGATGGTTTGCAATGCATGCTATAGATAAATCGAGACTGTACATCTAAGCAAAACGATAAATTGTGGAATACAAATGAGACATCAACAATACCCCAGGTAATTGAGTGAAATGAATTTCATCACCATGGAATAAGTAAAATGTATTAAATAAAATGATCAGAAATCAAATTGAGAGCCAGATGAATTGTCAAAGACTATGGAATCTAAATGGTATGAACATATGAATAGATTGCAGAGGTTGGAAAAATCTGAAACAAATTATGAAGAGAGGCAATGTAGGAATGCGAACATTCCGGTAATATTGCCCTGGCGTGGATTGATATTGCGATGAGCAATTCAATATCACGAGGGGCTTTTGACTGGTTCATGAATTAAGGAAAGAAAACCAATAAAAAAAAGGGGAATAACTGAAAAGGAGGTCCCTTACTTTGTTGGCGGTGGCTCTGAGGTCAGAGAGAGAGTTGCGGTTTCTTCAGTAGCCTGGAAAGCTTCTGTTGCTCTGCTGATGGGTGGTGTTTTCTCCAAATTCGTCACTGCAGGGGTTCAACGAAACTATACAAGAGAGGACTCTTTCCTCTTGCTTCTGTGATAGCGGACGATCCTTTCTTCGATTGGTTGGCTTGTATTGCCGGAGCTGAAGACCCTTCGGTTGATCAAAAGATAAATTTGTGGCCTCGCTGCAGGGATAATCACCTTGCTTTGGCCAACTCCGAGGAATCAAGAGGGGGCGGCTGAGAGCTTTGCTGTGGGATTTAACGAAGAAGAAGGAGACATAGTCTTGCTGCCAGGATGATCGGCTTCCTTCAGCCAAATGAGTGAAAAACCAGAGAAATTAGAAGAGAAAGAAGAAGAGGAAAAGGGGAGAAAGAAGAAAGAAGCAGAGGAAAAATAAGTGTCGAGATGGAGGGGTGAAAGGCGATGAAGATGAGAGTCCCCTGCGTGATTTCTTTAAAGGAGGAGAAGGATGGTTCGAGAGAGATAGGTTAGTTGGGGATGAGCGGAGGAAGGAAGCTCGATTATGATCGGGCGGCTGAGCAGGAGGGTTCAGAAGGGGAGCAAAAAGGATCCCTCTAGAAGGAGGGTTTGCGAAAGAGGCGCCCTCTTTCTTTTCTCACAAAGGGTTTTTCAAAGAAACCCTAAAAACTGATCTTCAAAAGAGCTCCTTTTATTTTTGGGATTTTACAAAAGAGGGGGTTTTTAACAAACATGTTTTCATAAAACTTGAAAAAGGTGTTTTTCAAAAGGTTTTTGTAAAAGAATGGTTTTTAAAAGTGTTTTTTTTGTTCAAAACCAATTTTTTTGTTTCTTTTCTATTTTTATTTTCATTTTTTTGTATTTTTAGAATAAAATCCTAAAATTTGTGAGAAAACAAAGATTAAAACTAATTTTTTGTGTTTTTGCAAAAATATTTACAAAAAGGAATTTTTCTGAGAATTTAAAAGCTATTTTGAGAAAATTTCTTCAAAAATGGGTTTGGATCCGGATTTTGAGGAAATATGGATTTAAAACACTGGATTCGGATCCGGAATCAAGTTGGATACATTAATATGGAATTTATTTCAGAAAATCTGAAGAATAGCCAAATTTTGGCTTTGAAATTGCTTTTATCTTCTCAGAGAATGAGGGCCAGGGGCAAAAGGGTCATTTTGAAAACCTTTGAAAAATTTGGGGTGTTCACAGATGCCCCTCTTTGCTACTAAGCCGGTTAATAGCCGAGCTTAGTGGCAAAGATAACACTCCAAATTTTGAAAATGCCCCAGTCAGCAGATCTGAACTGGGTATGAAAGGATTATTTTTAGAAACATGGCTTCTCAAGCTTAAAACCTTATCCTGAATGGTTTTGGGGAGACGAAATCCTCGAAGATGATATGATTGAGTAAAAGATGAGAAAATCGTGATGGGACTTTGGATGAAAATCCCGAAATGGTGGAAAATCAGGATTTTGATCAGGTCTCATGGGTGAGACGAGATACTCTTTTTGGAATGGTTCAGGTTTAGCCCTTAACCTGGATGGGACGAAGATATATCAAGATAAATTTGAAATGAGGAAAGGAATACATGAGAACCTTGATAGGACATCTTTGGAGAATGCCTCGCAAAATGCAGTTTAAGTAAAATCCTTTCTTGGATGAATATATGAAGCACGGATTCCTCGATGGGAAGGGCCATGATGGGACTGGAAAGAAAATATTTTGTCAAAACAAGGGATCTCGTTAGAACGAGACTCAGGTTTAACCCAAACCTGTAAGGAAGATACCTCGCGAAGCGAGGTTCCAGGTTAACTCTTAATCTGAATAGGAAATCTACCATATGGGATTCTCAAATGGAGAAACCATAATGGGACCTTTGGAATTTGGACGAACAAATCCGAAAGGGGTTTTTGCGAAAGGAGAAATATAGGGTTCCCTAAAGCTTTGAAAAGGGGACGAAATTGGGCGTCTCATTGTTGAGACTGAAATAGCTTTTGAAATTAAATGATCTTTCGCAAATGGTTCAGGTTTGACCCTTATCCTGAGTGGGTCGTTCATACGGAATTCCTTAATGAGAAAACCGTGATGGGACAGGAAAAGATACTTCCTTCAGAGGCAACTCTTTTGGGAAATATAAACAACGCTAGGTTGCATCAAAATGGATATTGAATGTTTATTTCATTCTTGGAATAACTAGAAAATTTTGCCAATAAAATAAAATTATAGCTGATTCAAATGCTTGGAAATGTGCACGTATGTGCAAAAGATATTCCCTCTTTTACCTAGAGTGTTTCCCCCAAATGAGGTTAACTCCTCAGTTCTAAGAGTCAGATTCAAATTTTTAGCGTTGATGATTTTCTTCAAGGAAGCTATCCATTTTCTTGATATGAGAATAGAAGAAATATTCTTAATTTCATAAAAGCAAGTAATGAAAAGATATTGATGAAAGAATTTTGCATGAGAAAAGATGACTTCTGGCAACTTCGGCAGCTTGATATCTTGGTGTTTTCCCACGATGATCTTTTTGCACTCTTTTTAAGTCATTGGGCTTTCTCGTTTTTTTCACATCATCCTTCATTTGGATGTCCTGACTTTTCTCTCTTTTTCAGGGAAGGGTACGTCACAAACTCCTTCATCTTGGAGATGTTCCGATCCTTCTTTTTCTCAGGGATTATATAAGATATTGGCTAAAAAGGTCTTTAGATGTAGCAGAAATCAAATATCTTTTAGGGTTTGTCGGTAGGTTCATCGCATCTGCCTTCATCTCGACAGTGATCCGAACTTTCCCTGGAAGGATCCGTCACAAACTCCGTCATCTTGGAGATGTTTCAAATCTTTTTTGGCCCCGGGGGTCTACTCGCTTAATTCGCCTTCATCTTGACGACAATTGAGAGATCCCTTTTGCAGATATTTGATTGCAGCTTTAGAAATGAGAAGATATGGATTAGGTGGATTCTTTTATGGCTCAAGATATTTCCACTGCCCAGAAAGTCATTTTAAAACATGCGCCATAGCTAAGATCAATATCAATTCACTTCTGGCTTTTCAACATCATTGAAGATTTCTTTCATTGATCATATCGAGGATATTTCTTACATCCTTTTGGTCGATCAACAGGAAAAAGATTTGAATTTTACCTCCTTTTCGCAAAAAGTTTCACCTTTTGGAAGGAAATACTGGAGGTAATCTGAGAAAAATTCTTTTTGTGCAAAAATATTGGAATCAACACATCTTTAGCAAATTGGCATAATGTTCAAGATTTCTCTTATGAAGTAATCACTCAATATAGATTTTGATGAGAACTTGAGTTGCAATCTTCGATTTTGGAAATACATGACCAGCAAAAGCTGGGACCTTTGAAATACATGACTAGCGAAAGCTGGACTCTTCAAAATACATGACCAGCGAAAGCTGGAACCTTTTCGAAATACATGACCAGCGAAAGCTGGAACCTTTTGGAATACATGACAAATAGATGTCGAGATCTTTTTGAAATACCTGTCCAGCGAAAGCCGGAACCTTTGAAATACGTGACCAGCGAGGAGCTGGAACCTTTTGAAATACGTGACCAGCGAGGGGCTGGAACCTTTTGAAATACTTGACCAGTAAAACTGGAACGTTTAAGATACATGACTAGCGATAATGCTGGAACATTTTGGAAATACATGACCAACGAGTGTTGGGTCTTTTGGGAAATACACGAATGGTTATGAAAAACTGGGTTTTTAATAAAAAGGGGTCTGAAGGTTTTGAGGATAATCGAAATTGGGGGATTATAACCCGAGGGTTGAGAAAATGGTGAAATTTTGAAAATATTGCACCCAGAGGTTTGGAGAATTGATAGAATTGAGAGATTTAGAGATATGAAGGTTTTGGAAACGATAGATTTTGAGAGATTGAAACCCGAAGGTTTGGTAATGAGAGATTGGGGAAATCGCAACCTGAAGGTTTGATTTATGAAATAGGTTGAGTTTGGGAGCTCGACAATTGTGAGCTGGGACTTTTTGAAGTACATGACTAGCGAGAGCGGGGTCTTTTGGAAATACACGACCAAAAGCTGAGTCCTTTTTGGGAATGCATGACCAGCAAAGCTAGAACGTTTGAAATGCGCGACCAGCGAAAAGCTGGAACGTTTGAAATACCTGACCAGCGAAAAGCTGGAACGTTTAAAATACATGACCAACGAGTGTTGGATCTTTTTTTGGAAATACCTGACCAGCGAAAGCTGGGACGTTTGAAATACCTGACCAGCGAGAAGCTGGAACGCTTGAAATACACGCCCAACGAGTGTTGGATCTTTTGAAATACCTGACCAGCAAAAGCTGGGACGTTTGAAATACCTGACCAGCGAGAAGCTGGAACGTTTGAAATATATGACCAACGAGTGTTGGATCTTTTCGGAAATACCTGACCAGTAAAAGCTGGAACGTTTGAAATACCTGACCAGCAAGAAGCTGGAACGTTTGAAATACTTGCCCAACGAGTGTTGGATCTTTTGAAATACCTGACCAGCAAAAGCTGGGACGTTTGAAATACCTGACCAGCGAGAAGCTGGAACGTTTGAAATATATGACCAACGAGTGTTGGATCTTTTCGGAAATACCTGACCAGTAAAAAGCTGGAACGTTTGAAATACCTGACCAGCAAGAAGCTGGGATGTTTGAAATATATGCCCAACGAGTGTTGGATCTTTTGAAATACCTGACCAGCAAAAGCTGGGACGTTTGAAATACCTGACCAGCGAGAAGCTGGAACGTTTGAAATATATGACCAACGAGTGTTGGATCTTTTCGGAAATACCTGACCAGTAAAAGCTGGGACGTTTGAAATACCTGACCAGTAAAAACTGGGACGTTTGAAATACATCAGCTTTTGGGAGGTCAGAACTTGAATTTTGTAAAAGAAAAGATTTTGATCAAAAAGATTAAATGTAGAAAGTCATTGGTGTGAGGGTCGGATCCTCCAAATGAGCTCAATATATGATTGAAGATTTTGGGAAATACCCTAGTGCGAGGACTGGGTTGTAAAGATGAGCTAGACAAAGTGAAATTTTTAGAGAATAAAGATTCTTTGGTAAAATTTAATGGACCATCATAGTTTAATTGCATGTGGTCGACTTTCAGGACTTTGTTCCCTTGTCTTGAACGGGGAAATAAAAGAATACCTCATTGAAAGGAGGCATCAGGTTTATCCCTTAACCTGAAGGGGTAAATTTTAAAGATAAAGGTAGATGAAAATTTTAATAAGATTGATGAAAATTTGTTTAAAACTTGACATAAATGAGCAATAGCTTGAAGAACATTTGCTCAAACCAAAAAGTAAATCAAATGAAATGAAAATAAAGATCATAAGATCAAAACGAGAATTAACAAAATTTGAGAAAAAGAGCTTTCGTCTAATCCTGCCTGCATATAATGAAAGAAGATGATTATAGATCAAAATAAAATGCCCCAGTATCATGGAGAGGAATGTAAGAATAGAAGATCATTATTTTATTGAAATGGCTCTTTCGAAGAGTACAAAGGCTTTAGCATGAATATTTCAGGTATAAAACTTCTTCAAATGCAGAGCATTGATGGGATCTGGCATTTCCACTCCATCTGCGTTGATTAGACGATACAAATTACGAGGAAGTGCTTCCTTAACCACATAAGGGCCTTCCCAATTGGGTGACCACTTGCCCCGTGGTCGATGCTTGAGATGAGCTGTCGATCTGAGCACCAAATCGTTAACTCGAAATTTTCTCTCAATGACAGATTTGGCATAATGTCGAGCTATCCTCTGCCGATAAGCTTGAGTATGCTCTGCTGCTTTGAGCCTCTTTTCGTCCAGTAAATCTAGCTGCACCAATCTCTGCTGCTGATACTGATCAAGTGGCAATTCTATGAGAGAAGCGAATTTGAGAGCGGGCTTTTGGACATGAAGAGGCAATACTACTTCAGTTCCGTAAACAAGTTCTGAAGGAGTGGCATTAGTCGGAGTCTGAATGGTGGTCTGATATGCCCAAAGTGCGTCATGAATTTTCTCATGCCAATCTCGACCTGTCTTCACAGTCCTTTCCAAAATACGGATCAAAATTTTATTGGTGGCCTCTGCTTGGCCATTCCCTTGAGGATAATAAGGAGCAGAGAAATGATGGGAAATTCTGAATTTAGAACAAAAGGTTTTCATCCTCTCATTTTTAAAGTGAGTTCCATTGTCTGAAACAATGTCATGTGGTATGCCGAAGCGGCAAAGAATGTTCTTGTGAATGAAAGAAACCACATGGCGGCCTTCTACTGTGCGTAGAGTAACAGCTTCAACCCATTTTGTGAAGTACTCTGTCGCAGCCAGAAAGTATTTGTGGCCGTTGGAAGCAGAAGGAGTAATCGGGCCGACGACGTCAAAAGCCCACATAGAAAATGGCCAAGGAGAAACAACTGATTGTAGATATGCGGCCGGAGCATGAATATAAGGTGCGTGCAATTGGCACTTGACACACTTTCGCACAAATCGATGGCAGTCCTGCTGCATGGTGTTCTAGTAGTATCCTGCTCGGACGATCTGCTTGACGAGAGTTTGATAGCCAGCATGGCCACCACAAATCCCCTCATGCGCCTCTTGGATAACTTCCATAGCCTCTTCTTTGTCTAAGCACCTTGAATACTCAGAACTGAACCCACGGCGGTAGAGGACGTTGGCAAGAATGAAATATCGGGTAGACATACGCTGAATTGCACGTTGCTCCCTTTTTGGCATCTCTGGTGGAAATTCACCAGTCTCAATGAAATTTTTGATGCTTTGGTACCAAGGCTTCTCCTTCTGATCGACCTGGTTTACTTGCATAATTGAATCGTAAGCAGGTTGCTCAAGTCTGCCAACTTCGAAAGAACGACATGATTCACCACCTTTGAAGGATAGAATGGAGCCTAAACTGGCTAAACCATCAGCTATCTGATTATGCTCTCTTCTGATGTGACTGAGCTGAAATTCTTCGAAGCTGTCCACAAGAGCTAAGACGATCTTCTGATACGGAATCAATTTTGGATCTTTTACTTGCCATTCAGTGTTAACTTGACTGACAACAAGTAAAGAGTCGCCAAAAGCATGTACTTTCTTGACATTGAAACTTTGCAGAATTTTGAGGCCTTGTATTAAAGCTTCATACTCGGCCATGTTATGAGTGCATTGGAAACCAAGCTTGAGGGAATAAGGGATCATTTCTTTTTCTGGAGTAATTAACAAGACTCCAATCCCGATGCCAGACATGTTTTTAGAGCCATCGAAGAACAAGTTCCAAACTGGGAGCTGTTGGATATTACAGATATGCTCATCAGGAAAATCATCTTCTGCTTTAATTTCTTCTGTCAGAGGGAAATCTGCCAACTGATCTGCGATCGCTTGGCCTTTAATCGACTTTTGAGAGACATACTCTAAGTCATATTGCATTAGCAGGACTTGCCATTTTGCCATTCGTCCAGTGAGAAATGGTTGTTCCAAAATGTATCTGAGAGGATTGAGTTTCGATAGGAACTTGATTTCAGAAGCCAACAAGTAATGTCTTAACTTCTGGCACATCCAAACTAGAGCCAGACAAGTTTTCTCCATCTGAGAATACTTCTTTTCATAATCAATGAATGTTTTGCTCACGTAGTAGATGGCGTGCTCTATCAGACTGCCTTCTTCATATTGAGCGAGGAATCCACCACAGGCATTCTGATTGACAGAAATGTATAGTAAGAGAGGCTTTCTCAGCTTAGGCGGCTTCAAAACTGGTGGATTAAGGAGATACTGCTTGATGCGCTCGAACGAGAGCTGGCATTCTGATCCCCATTCAAATTTAACTCCTTTTCTCAGCAAGTGGTTAAAAGGCTCACATCTCATAGCCAAATTGGAGATGAACCTGCGAATAGACTGAATACGCCCTTGAAGGCTTCGCAGTTCCCTGAGATTAGTTGGAGGCGGCATATCAATAATGGCTTTTGCCTTGGCCGGATCCACTTCGATCCCTTTCTTGCTGATGATGAAGCCGAGCAGTTTGCCAGACTCCACTCCAAAAACACATTTCTGAGGGTTAAGTCTTAATTTGTAAAGAATAAGTCTTTCAAAAACTTGACTAAGAGCATCGAGGTGATCCTCTTCTTCTTTAGACTTAACCAAAATATCATCCACATATGCATCCATATTCCTATGCATTTGATCGTGGAAAATGACGACCATCGCCCTTTGATAGGTGGCCCCGGCATTCTTGAGCCCAAATGGCATCACTGTATAGCAGAAGGTTCCCCATGGGGTAGTAAATGAAGTCTTTGACTGATCACGAACGACCAACTTGATCTGATTATAACCTGAATATCCATCCATGAAAGAAAATATGGCATGACCTGCTGTACTATCGATCAACAGGTCAATATTGGGAAGCGGATAATCATCTTTCGGGGTAGCCTTATTGAGATCCCTGAAATCAATGCAAATCCGAACTTTTCCGTTCTTTTTAGGGACTGCTACGATATTTGCCAACCAATCCGGATAATCAATGGCTCGGATAAAGCCTGCTTTTAGCAAATCTTCAAGTCCTTCCTTGACTTGCTGCTCAATTCGAGGGTCTAATTTCCTCAGTTTCTGCTTGATTGGTCTGGCCTCTGGTTTCAACTTGAGTCGATGCTCAACCAGCTTGATATCCAATCCTGGCATATCTTCGTAAGTCCAGGCGAATACTTCTTGATGCTTTTTGAGGAATTGGATGAGTCTAGCTTTCTCAATTTCACTTAGACTCGACCCGATTTTGAGAATTTTTGGATCATCTTCCGATCCAATGTTGACATCCTCAGTTGGATCTTGCACCAAAGATGAGGGTTCATCCTGCTTCTGAATGTGAGCGAATTCTGGTAAATCCTGAATAGTGGAATCAAATTCAGCTGGCTCTTTAGTCTGCTATGTTGCCTGACTGACCTCCGCTCTGTCTTTCATCTCGGGGAACCTTGCCAATTTCAGATATTTGGGATTGATAACGAATCTTGTCATTGATTCAGGAGTTAATGGTCTTGAAAATGCAAGAAAGGTTTTTATTTAAGAGAAAGTATGAGCCAAATCAAATTTTCGTATAAGTAAAGAACAATGATGTAGACAAAATATAAGAAGAAATGATAGATGCTCAAAATGTGAAGAGAAAGTTGATCTTTCATTGATTGGAAATGAAGTGTTTACAAGACGTTGACAAAAGATGGGATCGTGTTGTCCCTACAAGATTTAAACAAAGAAACAAGAGCAGAAAAAGCAGGAAAACTAAGGCATCATCTCTTCATTGTCTTCCTTTGACAAAAACTGTCCTTTTGCTGGAATCTTGGCCGGTGAACCCCAACCCTGAACTGTCCGCATGTCGAACTGGAATGATGGGTTCTATCATGCCATCTTCATCTTTCCCCATGCCTCGGAATGGCTGGTATCCATGTTTTATCAGCAGATCAAATCCCTTTCTGGCTTTAGAGAACTGAGGGAATAAAGGGTGATCTTTGAAGGAGGCGTAATCAATGCGTCCTCCTAGCTTGAAGAAACAAGGTCCCTGTCATTGGACCGTAGCTGCAACATTTTCCTCTTCCATGACATCTTTCAGTTTCAGCATCTCTAGACTGTCACTGAGATTGATCTCATCCTCTTCTCGGATGCTTGGAATATCAGCTGTAAATGTTGGACGGGGAATCATAGGCTGTGGAAGCCTTTCTTCAGGATCTTCACCCAAAATGGTAGTGATCATTCCACCTTTGGACCATTTAGTGCACTGGTGGAGAGTTGATGGAACGGCATTGGCATTGTGGATCCATGTTCGTCCCAACAAAAGATTGTATGTTGGCGGCACATTGACGACATGGAATAGCACCGTATGGACTGAGTAGTTAATAAAAATTTCCAGAAAGATCTTGCCCTTGGCGGTCTGCCCGTGATTGTCAAAACCGTAAATAGTGATGGGGTCCGGCACGTACTCTTCTTCTTTTAATCCCAGAGCCTTTGCTGTCATTTCTGGGCAAATGTTCAAGCTGCTGCCCCCATCAACAAGAACATGTGGGACAATCATGCCTCTGGTCCTGACCACAATATACAGTGCATTGTTATGAAATGAATGAGGTTTAGGCAAATCCTCATCAGAGAAGGTGATAGGCGCATTAGTCATCGCTTGATTTACTATTTGCGCCATATCCTCGGGTGTGGTGCCCGGCTTCACCTTGATCTTTCTTAACAGATCATTCAACTTTTCCTGATGCTTGGGAGAATCATGAGTTAATTCGAAGATGGAAATGTTGGAGAGTGCCGTAATGGGCTTCTGGAAATCATCAGCCTGTTCCTCTGCTGCTTTAGAGGTTTCTGCCTTCTCCGCGCAGGCTTTTTTCTTAAGAAAGCTCTTGGGGAAGATTCAGATCCTTTCATTCTTGACTGGCACACTAGCTTGGTCGAGAAGCGAGAAGATATCTATCTTCTGATACACAGGCTGATCCTGATGTAGAACCATTACCTGATGCTGGAGTTTTAGCTCTTCACTAGAGCATGGGTGGATATGACTCTGGGGAAGGATAGGGTGTTCGGAGATGGTTGATGCCGAGTGTTTCGGGAATGGAGCAGACAATATTTCCATTTTGCCTTCCTCTTCATCTTCTACGAGGATGCTTTTGTCGATACAGTCTTGGACCAAATGCTTCAAGACGAAGCAGTGTTCTGTATCATGTCCCATGGCTCTATGGAACTTGCAGTATTGCTCTCTGTACTTACCCATAAACACTGGAGGATCCGCAATTTTGGGCAATTTTACCATCTCATGGGATAGCAGGTATTCCAGCACTTTCTCCAGAGGCTGGTCCAAGGGAGTGAATTTCCTATCTTTGCTCCAATTGATGTGTTTTGGTTTTTCTTGAAAGTCCCCTTTTTGTTGAGGACCGGTTGGGAGAGATTTGTCATTGCTCTTGAAGAATTTGCCCTTTCTTCCCCTGTTCTGCTCAGGTTTCAACCCGCTGCCACTGTCATTCCTGTTGCTGCTGCCCGGATGGTCTTCGGGGATATCAGCCGAGTAGGTAAAATGGGCCTTCTTCTTTGGGTCCAAGATGTTCTTTGCTGAAGAGACACCTTCGTACAACCCATTTTCTACCCCCATTTCGAGCCATTCTGCTCGCTCGGTTAATTCGATGAAGGACTTGGAGGGATATGGGAAGAGGAGGCTTTTGAGGGGCTGACAGAAATTGTTGAGGATGACCTGGAGGGCATGTTCCTCAGAAATGGGATTCCTCATCTTATTGCAAATACTTCTCCACTTATGGATGAAATCCCTGGCCTTCTCATTGGGATCTTGCTTCAAGTTGCACAGGTGGTTTAGAGTAGGCAGAGCCTCTGTGTTGAACAGGAAGCGTTCAACAAACATATTAACAACTTTATCAAAATCCCTCAATTCGATGGGATTAACATGTTCAGCGTACCACTTAGCCGCTATCCCGTCCAAGCTGCGGGGAAAACAGAGAAAAAGGGCGCGGTTATCCTCACTGAACCGGTCGCATTCTGCGAAGAACATTGCCAAATGGGCTTTCGGGTCGCCGGTTCCATCAAACTTGATGAACTTCCGGGGGAGGTTCTCCAGATTCTTGTCCCCTTCCAATCCGAGATAGAAGTCCTGCCTGGTGTACGACCTCTTTCCTTTGTCACGGATTTGCAGGTCCTTGACTATCTTGGTTAAAGCTTGAATTGAATCCTCTGCGGGGGGCCCATACTTGGGCTTGTTTACTGATACTGGCCTCTTAGACTACCGTAGGTGCTTTGGAATGTAGATCAACTGTTCTTCTTCTTCAGAGACTTCTCCAGCTGACCCAGAATCCTCAGAAGTACTGTCACGCTGCTTTTTCTGCTTGCTGATCTTGACTGGCTTCTTTATGGGCTTTTTCTTCGCTTTGCTCTTAGAAGCTGCTTTCTTGGGAGCAACTTTGGCCTGCTCAGCCATCATCTTAGTCATCATTTTTTGAAAGATCTGATACATGGCCGGATCAAAGTCGCTTTCATCTCCGGAGTTATTCTTCTTAGACAATCTAGGAGAATTCACCTCCTCTGACTCGTTGTTACTGTGCTGTTGAGCAGCCCTTTTGTCAGCCCTTGTCTGGACCATTTTTCAGATGCCTAAGCTTGCTGCAGAATATGGGAATGGTTAGAGTATGGAGAAGCCTTTTTGAAAATCACAATTTCTTTGAAAAAAAGCAAGAAATGAGGGGATTTGGTAGACAATTTCAAGAGATTATCCCATTACCCGGGATTTGGGTCATCACACGATTTGTGATAATTGTGTTACCATTTGATGATAACAGAGAAATGTGCCTTGTTACCTAGGCGAGGTCGTCAACCATGATAAGATATTTTGAAGAAATGCGGAAGGAATATCCCTTTTACCCGGGATTAGGTCGTCATCCAAAATTTGTGACTTTTATTTGTGCTATAAACAAAATACAGAAAACAACATTTTGGCCAAAAAGTAAATTTTTATTGATATTTTTAACATTCAAAGACAAAGAGAGGGTGGACAGACAGTTTGCCACCACTCTTGATATTCAGATGATACATTTGGTCCAAGAAATATGGACAGAGAAATAAAGGAGTTCCAGGTATATTTAGCGACATGATATGCCCCAGACCACTGATCCGACTGCAGGTTGAATTTTGACACGTTGCCTGTCGGGAAACGGGTGTTGGCACGGACCTGTCGCTGCGAAAACTGCCTCAGACATCGCTTCGGCTGATAATCAACACAAAAGAAGGGTTCCATCAATTTGTAGCACTTGTCACGAGCATAAGTGTATCGAGGAACAGTCTCTCTTCTGTCAAAGAAATCCCAGGTGATCTGCTCCTGATGCAGCTTCTCGATCAGAGCTCCGCATTGGATGACTGTCTTCGGCTGCTTACTGTTGAATCTGAAAGAACTGGCCTTCGAAGGAACGTGTCGCAGGAACCACGACTGCAAGGCGTAAGTGCATCCCGCTACCAGAATGGTCTCCCCAAGAGCAAATCGAGCCAAGCCTCTGTAAAGAAAGGCTAATGCGGCCATGGAAACTGAAAGTTGACGGGTTTGCTTGCTTCCCCATCTTCGAAAGAGCTGGGCGACTCTGATATCTATGAAATTCTGACCATCTTGGAAGAAAGTTAATCCTACTGTGCACAGGATCATGGCATGCTGAATTCTGTCCTTCGCTGCTCGAGACAGAGTGTCAACCTCTTTGTAGGCTCCACACTTTTGATATAGTTCAAATAGGTCGATGAACTGATTCCCACTTATCTCAATAAGGGGCCAGGATCTGCTCCCCGTTGCTCTTGCTAAGGCTTCTCGAACATCCACCCCTTTGATGTTGATCAAAAACTGTTGCTCGACAGGATCATCTGGTTGACCAGCTGGTT
This sequence comes from Nuphar pumila, assembly GCF_984573655.1. Lineage (NCBI taxonomy): Eukaryota > Viridiplantae > Streptophyta > Magnoliopsida > Nymphaeales > Nymphaeaceae > Nuphar > Nuphar pumila. The sequence goes on along the minus strand of NC_143249.1, from coordinate 83,254,316 downwards.
CGGGCAATCCCATAATATCATTGAATTCATCCATAAGCAGAGTCATCTCTCCCCAAGGAAACCAGAATGTGCAGGTACGTGGATTCCACCGTTCTGCCATGACCTGAATCAGAGCTCCGTTGATGGTTCGCTTGCCTACTGCTGATGCCATCTCCAACCCACAGTCATCCAAGTGGTCTGGGAACATTCGTGAGAAGGTGGCGAACCAAGAATAATACCACCGAGGGAAGAAAGGACGAGACTGGATGACCCACAGATCCAGAGGTCCATCCTGAATCTGATAGAAGACATGATCTTGGGGAAAGACAGCCTCGAGGGAATTTGACGCCATTGAGAGGATACTGGGTAAAAGAAGAAATGAGGAGAGTTAGATAGAATGCAGGACTTATGGATAGACTCTTTAAAGAATCAACCTGGAAATTTTGAAAAAGTTTGATAAAATTTTAAAGGAATTTTCCAAGGTTTTGAAGAAAATTTGATCTAAAAGAGAAAAAAGAAATGTAGGTAGATAGAAATATACACCTGGGGTTTTTGAAAATAAATGTAAGTTTTGAATAATACACCCAGGGTTTTTGAAAAAGGTTTGATACATATATGAGAGAATAAGAGAAAATATCACACAACCAAAGCTGCACAAACAAGGATGCGCATACAGCACTCCCTAAAGGCTGACTCTAAATGCAATATTTGAAATGGCTTGTAGGACCTTAATCCTAAATCTAGGGTTTAGATCATCTGATCCCAATCAAGATACGCCAATATACCCAAGCCGAAGCTTGAAGTACGTGGCATAGAAATATTTCTCCGGTTCTAAGGTAATGGCTTCCCAACATCCTTGAGCACCTACCGATATACCCCGGACTATGGCCCTTAGGTACGTGGTAGGGGGGCGCGAACCCAAATAAGTGGTCCAGTTGTGAGGCTCTCCCCCGAACTATGGTTCAGTGAGACAGCCCAGCAACGTGAAGACCGGGTCAATATAGGTAAGGAGGTTTTCAAAAATATGTCCAACATGCAATAAATCAGATGGCTCTAATGCAAGTCCTAAAGAGATAGATTTAAAATGAAGAGAAGCACACACTTGCATACATTGTTTTGCATTCAATCCCTAGAATTGAGGAGAGTTGTATTTAAGACCTAAGTCTAATGTGAACATGAATAATCTCCTCAATATGGTCCTACCAAACCATACTTAAATCCTATATGCAATGATGTCAGCTTAGGACAAAATCTAGGCTCCTAAGGGTTGCATGGAAATGAAGCTGACATATGTAGAATAAAGACTTAGATAATATCAAAGCAAAAGAAAAGGCATAATTCGACCGGACGGAGACGTGTCCCATCACGGTCGCCAAACCTGTGATCATCGCAAAAATTTTCCTCTCTTGTGGTTTCTCTCTCTTCCTTCTCTTTTCCTTTTCTAACCTCTATTTTCCTCCTTTTTGAAGGGCGGAAAATAAAAGAAAGAAAAGAAAGAGAGAAGAGAAAAGAAAGAAAGAAAGGAGAGAAGAGGAACTCTTTTGCGGGTCTCACTTGACCTTAATTTTGAAATAACTCGCCTCCGTTTTTTAAATATTTGCGGGAAAACTAGGAGAGACGGGATCCGCTCGTCGGTACGAGGTTCGACCGTTCCTGGCACCTTTACTAGGGGTAATCGAACCAAGGGTCGAATTTATGCCTTTTGCTTTGCTAAGAAATTATCTAAGAATTATATTTCTAAGTCTAAATGTACAAAGAATCATGCTTGTGCAATGCAAAAATGTATGCTCTCTTTGAAAGATATTTTGAAGATTTCCAAGTATTCTGAGATGAACTTAGTAATGGAGTGAAGAAATGTTTGAATCTTAACTTTTAGAACCTGAGATAGATCAGAGAAGTTCTAAGTCTTTGAAGTAAATCAGAGTTTTAGAAGAATTTTTTATTTTGAGAAAAGAATGATTTAAAGCTTTGAAATGAAAGAAGACGAAATTTCAAAGTCGGAAATAGACTCTGAATTTTGAACTTTTGAATTTAGGAAAGGAAATGAATGCTTGAGATGGAATTGAATTTAGATTTTGAAGTTTGAAATTGGAATGAACTGAGAAAATCAAATGGTATTTAAGAATAGAAATGGATTTAAGAGATTCAGATTAGATCCGAAAAATGGAATCGAAATCTAGAATTGGAATTGGATTCCGGATCCTAAACAGAATGAGATCCGAGATTTGGAATCCAAGAGCGACTTGAGTTTTGGATCCTAAAGTGGAGTGGATCTGAAGTCTGAGATCCAAATGTAGAATTGGGTTCTGGATCCTAGAATGGATTTGGATCTGAAGTCTAAGATCCAAAGTAGAATTGGGTTCTGAGCTCTAAGAAGGAATTGGATCTGAAGTCTGAGATCCGAGGTAGAGTTGGACTCTGGACCCTAAGATGGATTTTGGATCTGAAGTGTGAGATCCAAAATGAAATTGGATTCTGGATCCTAAATGGAATTGAATCTAAGATCTGAGATTCAAAGTAGAATTGGGTTCTGGATCCTAAAATGGATTTGGATCTGAAGTATGAGATCCAATGTAGAGTTGGACTCTGGACCCTAATATGGATTTTGGATCTGAAGTCTGAGATCCAAAGTGAAATTGGGTTCTGGATCCTAGAATGGAATTGGATCCGAAGTCTAAGATCCAAAGTAGAATTGGGTTCTGGATCCTAGAATGGATTTTGGATCTAAAATCTGAGATCCAAAGTAGAATTGAAATCTGGATCTTAGAATGAATTTGGATCTGAAATCTGAGATCCAAAGTAGAATGATACTTGGAAATCTGGATCCTAAAATGGAATTCGGATCTGTAATTTGAGATCCCAAAGTAGAATTGGGATCTAGATCCTAAATAGAATTTGGATCTTAAGCCTGAGACCCAAAGTGGAGATTGATACATGGAAATCTGGATCCAAGTTGAGATTAGAATCTAACTCTGGATTTTTGGAATTTCAAAAATTGATTTTGAGAATGAATTTCAAAGTCAAATTGGACTTTGAACTTGAATTTGGAATTTATAAAATGAATCAAGTTGAATTTTAAACTTTGAATTTGATTTTAAAGTTTGGATTTTAAGAAATGAGATAGAATTGATAAATTGAAATAGGAATTGGAAGAAGAGATATTCAATCACGTGGAGTTTTGAAAAAGGAATTTTTGAAAATATGATGTAATTCTATCCTAAATGATGAATGAATTTGAATAAGTTTGAAATTGGATTTGAAAATCATATTTCATTCTTCAAATGAATTTAAATAAGATTAATGATATAATACACTCCTGACTATGGTCATTGAATGTATTATATAATAGTCATATCTAAATTCAAATGAAGAATAAAATATCTTTTTGGTGCTTTTATAGAATTTAAGATGAAATTAATTCTCAATATACCCTGACTATGGTCATTGGTATATATATTGAATTAATTTTAGATTAAATTCTGATAAAAGAGGAAAATATTTAAAGAAAATATGATGATTTTTTGAAAAGGATCCAGTGTGGATCCAATGTTATTTTGTAAAAGATAAAAATACTAAGTTTTGTTTACATCCCGACTATGGCCGTTGATGTAAATCATCAACTTAGGATTAATTTATCTCTTACGAAATGGTGCATGTGCCATTCGTGTGGCCATTTGTGAGATTTTGAGAAATAGAGAAAAATGCTTGAAAACAAGTAATTCATGATATTTATAATGCTCATTCATTCTATCTAAACCAAGAAATGTAAATTCTCATTAAGGCCTAACTTATTACAATAATTAGAATTGAAAATACAAATCCTAAGTAATGACATTTTCCACATATTCCCTGCAAAACAGGATTAGCATAAAGCAAGATGCAACATATGAAAAAATATAGGAAATGTTATGTTAAGAACTCATATGCATATGGTCATGCCTGGGATAATGAAAAAATGTATGTTGGAATGTGTGTATAATGCACCAAGCTAATGAGAAAGCATATATACAATAATGATGGAAATGTAACAGTGTATGGAACTGTTATGGGAGACATGAAATCACGGCAATTTGGTCACAATATAACCATGACCGTTGGCCATATGCAAATGGATATCATAGCCGGACTGTCGTGATATGCCTATGAGATTGTATTAAGCCAATGAAGTCCTAGTGATTCATCGAGCTGTTGTGTAATATACATGAAATCACAACAATTTGCAAACTGTTTGTGAATGCCAAAGGGGCCGCAGTTTTATTTTAGGAACACAACATTACTATATCATGAAATCACAATATTTATTGTGCTTATGAAGACATAACAAACTGTAGTGTGGCTGTTGTGCATTTGTGGAGTGCAAGATAGATATGATAAGAGGTATGAAGATATTATGCAGTGGTGGGATGAGGCAGTGAGTGATGCTAAATATTATGAAGTGGAAAATTCATAAGGTGAGATACTGTGCAGTGAGATATGCAGTAAGCACAGAAACAATGGACATATTAAATCTACAAAAAGTGGTTATCATGATATATGAAAAGGATCAAATGTTGAATAAATGAATGGACACAGGTAAAAAAAATATGTGGGCATGACCACTGCGGTGATTGTAACAGCAAAAGGAGTTTTGAAGGGATGCTGTGAAATAATAACAAAATAAAATTCTGATAAGCAATATCATTTGCAGAAAAAGTTGTTTAAACAGCAAGTGTACAATGTGAGCCGAATGCCATATGCTGAGCATTGATGGGGTTGGAATGAAGTGGAATTATGACTGCATCCATACTTGCTGCTAGGTTTGCACCTGTGAATTTCTCACAACAGTTGGAGCATTCACCACAACTGGTTGTAAATCATTATCAGCCAACAACCCAAGCAGTGCTGAAAGAAAAATAGACTTCTCCTGTTCTACCACCAATAAGTTTTGAATCAGTCTCAGGTTTTCTTCAGAAAGTACTCTTGAAGCAGCAGTTATTGGTTCATTCTGCTGTTGGTCCAATGCTTGTTGCTCAAAAGCCTTTGTAACATAAGGACCATCACAGAAAAAGATCCCACCAGGCCTTTACAATGTTTTTGCTTTTTTTTTTTTTTTTTAAGAGAGAAGTATACTGACCATGCGCATACCAGCAAAATTTTTTCTCTAAAACATGATTTTTGTTCAATAATTGTAACCCCTTAATAGAAGCACCTGCAAATTTCCTCTGCAGCTGCACTAATTCCTGCTTTTGGGTTTTAAATTTGAGCCCTTTCAGTGCCCTTCTCACTGGTCTCGTGGAGGTGCATGAGATGGTGGTTTGCCCTCAGGGATTTGAAAGAAAGATATGCCAATGTGCAGAAATATAACACAGAAGTATAGTTAGGGTATATTGTTCTATCACCAAGGCTAAAATATATGTTGGACTGGCTCGGGGCAGAGGCAACGAAAGGAGATGCATAAAAAAAAAAAAAAAACAGAGAATGCAATATACCTCTTGACATTGATGGTAGATCAAATATCATAAACCTCAAAACTAAGCACTATCTAGTATTAAAATGTAGGATTTAAACCACAGAAATATATATATATATATATATATATATATATATATATATATATATATATATATATATATATATATATATATATATATATATAGGGAACAGTGTCTACAACAAAATGTAAATCTAAAATGTAAATAAAAAAATAAAAAATGTGGATGGGTAATGCTAAAACATGTGAAGGTAATGAAGATGCAGATTATGATGCTGAAAAGAAAAGAAAAGAAAAAAATAATGTATAGATGCTGGTACTTTCAACATGATAATATCCTAAACATACAGATGGGAGTGTCTTAAGCAAAAATGCAACGATATGGAACAAAAGGATATGAACCGATACAAAATAGGCATAAGTCCAACACCGGATTCAGATTAAACAAGCTGAAATTAAGTGGTGTGCAGTGTTGGTGAAATAAGAATAGATGGAATAACTGCAAAAATCGAAAGGATGTTGCTAAGGTGCTGAGGATTGGTTATCAGGAGGCTGAAGACAATGTGCTGCATATATATATATATAAAAAAAAACTAAAATGCAGAACATGGTTATGGTGCTGGACCTAATAATTACAGAGAAAATTCAAAAGATGCATAGCCAACTCAAGAACAACTACACGATAATGATGTTATGTGATATCGGAGGGAAGAAAACCTGTAAGAACAGCAAGCATAAGTCAGACTAGATAATAAAATTTAAACACCATTGCTCAAATTCAAAAACATACAAGACTGAAATCAATTGATATGGGGTATCAATAAAATGGGACAGGAAAGCAATGGGGATGCTAAGTGGTCAATAGCAGTACGTAACTGTTGTATGAGGTGTGAGGGATTGAAGAAAACCTGCAAGTGTACAGATGAGGTTCTTGAGCACAAGCAAGCCAATTGATGTACTCATGCTGAGTCTTGCAGATGGAGGTTCATCTTTACTCACCGTGACACTGATATCATCAGAATTTACTTACAAAGATCGGGTGTTAAGAATATTATTAGAAACTAAGGGGTACAACGCACAAGGTAATGGTTACATATTCAGGTTGCAGGACAAATGGAATCAATAGATCGCTGGTGATCTATATGATCCCTATATTGAAATGAGAATTTGATGGAGGTGTATAGATGATTCTAAGGACCTTAAACATAGAGGACGCCTATGGAGAACTACTGATTTAGACAGATGGGATTGATCCAACTATGTACTAGTACAAAGTATGTGGGACACGAATCAGGATGACCTCTGCTGAATGCCTTGCAAATCGGATTTTACTGAACTGTGTATTCGGAAAGGAGTGGGAGGCAATCCTTTCTGTTTGAATTGTGAATCTCATTGATGGTTACATGAGATTTCTGAAGCGTCAAAAGATGGACAGGTAAAGTGTTATTCGATGAAACCATCGAATGCAATGAAACGAGGGATAAGCTAAATATGATGGGTAAAGAAAGCAACTCGTAAATGGCAAGATATTATATCAGATCGATGGTTTGCAATGCATGCTATAGATAAATCGAGACTGTACATCTAAGCAAAACGATAAATTGTGGAATACAAACGAGACATCAACAATACCCCAGGTAATTGAGTGAAATGAATTTCATCACCATGGAATAAGTAAAATGTATTAAATAAAATGATTAGAAATCAAATTGAGAGCCAGATGAATTGTCAAAGACTATGGAATCTAAATGGTATGAACATATGAATAGATTGCAGAGGTTGGAAAAATCTGAAACAAATTATGAAGAGAGGCAATGTAGGAATGCGAACATTCCGGTAATATTGCCCTGGCGTGGATTGATATTGCGATGAGCAATTCAATATCACGAGGGGCTTTTGACTGGTTCATGAATTAAGGAAAGAAAACCAATAAAAAAAAGGGGAATAACTGAAAAGGAGGTCCCTTACTTTGTTGGCGGTGGCTCTGAGGTCAGAGAGAGAGTTGCGGTTTCTTCAGTAGCCTGGAAAGCTTCTGCTGCTCTGTTGATGGGTGGTGTTTTCTCCAAATTCGTCACTGCAGGGGTTCAACGAAACTATACAAGAGAGGACTCTTTCCTCTTGCTTCTGTGATAGCGGACGATCCTTTCTTCGATTGGTTGGCTTGTATTGCCGGAGCTGAAGACCCTTCGGTTGATCAAAAGATAAATTCGTGGCCTCGCTGTAGGGATAATCACCTTGCTTTGGCCAACTCCGAGGAATCAAGAGGGGGCGGCTGAGAGCTTTGCTGTGGGATTTAACGAAGAAGAAGGAGACAAGTCTTGCTGCCAGGATGATCGGCTTCCTTCAGCCAAATGAGTGAAAAACCAGAGAAATTAGAAGAGAAAGAAGAAGAGGAAAAGAGGAGAAAGAAGAAAGAAGCAGAGGAAAAATAAGTGTCGAGATGGAGGGGTGAAAGGCGATGAAGATGAGAGTCCCCTGCGTGATTTCTTTAAAGGAGGAGAAGGATGGTTCGAGAGAGATAGGTTAGTTGGGGATGAGCGGAGGAAGGAAGCTCGATTATGATCGGGCGGCTGAGCAGGAGGGTTCAGAAGGGGAGCGAAAAGGATCCCTCTAGAAGGAGGGTTTGCGAAAGAGGCGCCCTCTCTCTTTTCTCACAAAGGGTTTTTCAAAGAAACCCTAAAAACTGATCTTCAAAAGAGCTCCTTTTATTTTTGGGATTTTACAAAAGAGGGGGTTTTTAACAAACATGTTTTCATAAAACTTGAAAAAGGTGTTTTTCAAAAGGTTTTTGTAAAAGAATGGTTTTTAAAAGTGTTTTTTTTTTTTCAAAACCAATTTTTTTGTTTCTTTTCTATTTTTATTTTCATTTTTTTGTATTTTTAGAATAAAATCCTAAAATTTGTGAGAAAACAAAGATTAAAACTAATTTTTTGTGTTTTTGCAAAAATATTTACAAAAAAGAATTTTTCTGAGAATTTAAAAGCTATTTTGAGAAAATTTCTTCAGAAATGGGTTTGGATCCGGATTTTGAGGAAATATGGATTTAAAACACTGGATTCGGATCCGGAATCAAGTTGGATACATTAATATGGAATTTATTTCAGAAAATCTGAAGAATAGCCAAATTTTGGCTTTGAAATTGCTTTTATCTTCTCAGAGAATGAGGGCCAGGGGCAAAAGGGTCATTTTGAAAACCTTTGAAAAATTTGGGGTGTTCACAATAAGTCTTTAAACATAAAATCGTGTCTCGCATCGGACAACAATCGCAATATCATACAAATTTATCTAAACATGTATGAAAAGCAATAAAGCAACAAAAACTCAATTCTACTAAATTAAGCATACTTACAGTGCGATGATTGATGCATGCAGAGACTTGAACCACACTTCTAGAAAACCTAGCTCTGATACAAAAACTTGTAACGCCTCAGAATCCCAGCTTGGAAAATCCTTTAGATTTTTAGGGTAAATTTTTTTTTTGAAATACATTGTGCGAAGCGGAAAAACCGAAACGGAAAAATAAGTGGAAATTCTAGGTGGGTTACAAAGAACAACAAGATGAAACATTTTATTAACTACATTTTATAAGATGATACAATATTTTTCTTTTTACAAAAAAACCAACTGCCAAGATCTTTGACGTTCTAGAAGTGTGGGTTCAGTCCTCTACCGCATATCGAGCTCCATCACACCACGAGAAGTCGAAACACCTGTATCCCCATAAAACGGGGTCACTACTCTTACGAGCCGGTGAGAAATCAACCACGACAATCCATTTGCGCAAATCATAGCATTTATAACACGATATGCATCTAATAACATAATTAACTAGAGCAATAGCACAAGTGAATTTATCATGATAGAACAGGTAAAATATTACAATCAATGCATATATACAAGTGAACATATATGTGCATCGTGGTGAGACAATTAACATAATTGAAGTGATTAAATAAGTGTAACTGCAATAAGTAGAGAATAATGCCAAGAAATAAACAACAATGTCAACCACTAACATACTTAGACAGTAACATCAAATATCTAGCAAGTGAGCAAGAAAGATACAACTCTAGCATTATGATCAAAGATAAGCAGTACGATCATGATCAATCAACTAACATAATTAACATTAGCATTCAACAATGAATATTTCATTAATTATCTAACCAAAGAAAGACATCTCTAGAATTATATCACATGAGATGTTCATAAGAAAGAAAGTATGGGTAATTGCACATTTCTTGTAGTGCCCCCAGAATTCCCGACTTGTAAAATCCTTAAAATCTTGTGAATTTTTGAATAAATTTTTTTTTTAAAACAAGTGTGCAAACTCGGAAGTACAAAAAAGGGAAGAACACCAGTGGCGAACTCTGGGCGGGGCCGCAGGAGTGAACAACAAGACTTGCAAGAAACAACTGTTATTAAATACATTTACAAAGTGTACAACCACTCCCTTATACAAAAACCAACAACTGCCAAGATCCAACAAGTGTCAGAAGTGTGGGTTCAGAGTCCGCCGTAGCACATCGAGCTCCATCGCACGCCTAAGTAACACCTGTATCCCCATAAAATGGGGACAGTACTCTTTCGAGCTGGTGAGACAAACCAAACACAATATACCAATGTGTGAAAATTGAAAACAAGCTATCCAAGACAAACATAGCATGTTTAATTGCAGTAATTGAACAGTTACATCATAAGCAAGTGTACAGAACTACACATGGAGCAATAAGTGGAAATAACTAGCATGAATTTATGAGCAATAACTATGCTAATTCATTTCACAATCCATATTCATTAGTAAGTATGCATCAAGGAACATAAATAGCCAATATCATGCAGGACCTGTAAGTACAATAAACTTTCACAAGTGCTAAAAACAGGCAAGTGACCAAAGTAACAATAACGCAAGTAACTCAAACAATAACTGAGCTATAACAAGTGCTGGAAACGAGCAAGCAACTAAAGTAACCGTACAACAATTAACTAAAACAGCAAACTGAACTGTAACGAGAACTAAGCAGCCAACAACTATAGTAACAACTGAAGTAACTGTAAGGCAGGCACTCAAAGCAGTAACAGACTGTATCAAGTACTGAACAACATAGTAACCAAAGTAACAACTGAACAAGAAAGGCAACTGAGGTAACAGCTGAACAAGTGCAGTAACTGAAACACAGACTACAGAACAAGTAAAGAAGCAACTACAGTAAGTCAGCTGATTGGTTAGTCTTTAAGTTTTTCTAATTACTCATTCGAGTACACGAAGGAACCTCGCATTCTGTGAGACATGCACCCGACGTCTGTTATTCAAGTTCTAGTGTGGTAACTGGGAAAGCTACAAACCGAGTCAAACTCATGTGAGCAGCACACGGCTAGGAGAAAACACTCGCATAGGCAAGGATTGCAATCCATACTACTGCAGTAGTGAGGTCCTAAAAAGGTAACCCCGACCTCCCTGACTCTGAGTGGCTGAAGGCCAAAGGACGCTACAGCTCCTGTCAAAACACGTGTCGTAGTAACGACAAGTCACTATGGGTTGTACCATTGTTATCATCGCAAAATTTTACTTTTGCAAGTCAAACTAACCTTTGAAAAAGTTTTTGAAAATAACTCGCCTCCGTTTTAAATTACAGGATAATTCCGAAGAATGGGACTCACCTGTCGGTACGAGATTCAACCATTCCTGGCGCCTTTACCAGGGGTAATTGAACCAAAGATCAATTGTGTGCTTAGCTTTGCTCAATTTGTCTAAATCGTGTTCTATTTCCTAAATGCACAAAGAATCAGGCATGTGCCATGAATTTTCAGAAAATGCAGATTTGAAAACATGTTTGCTTCTGAGTTTTGAAATACTTGGAAAAAATGTCACTTGGAAAAATCACGGTTTAATCTTTTATTTTTTTGACAGGGTTCCCGAATCCCAAAACTTCTGATTTTTTTACAGTAGTTCACTGACATATCTGTGTATCACATATAAAAAAATCAGAAATTTACAATGAATATTTCAATACTAACTAACATGCTCTTTATTGATCTAAGCTTAAAACACACAGAAATTTAAGAAAACTTAATAAAACATGCATTAATCAATTAAAACAATAAAAAAAATATCCAAACAGTAAAACAAAATTAATTTATATGCTGGAACACATGTAATAAACATTAATATGTAAAAAAATAAATAAAACACTGCGAATCCATGGCTGGAATTGCTTTTACCCTTGAAACCATGGATTAATCCATTTAATCGGATAAATTTCATGTTTTCTTGATTAAGAATATAAAAAATAATGCAATAAACAATTCTAGTGGATTAGAATCATGGAAAACAGCATAGAATAGGGTTAGATCATCTTCTTGAATTAAACTTGAGGTTCTTGAGGTTGAATCCATGGTTTAATCCATGAAAGAGGAGGTGCCAATGGTGAAATCTAATATAAAATCATAAAAAAAATAATAAAATAATAATAATAATAAAAAAAAAAACTCACCTTGGGGTTGCAGCTTCAATGAAGAAATAAGAGGTGCTGGAGAGAGGAGGGAGACCACGAAAATTTTGAGAGAAAACCACCTTTTTTGACCCCTCTAAAGACCCATTTTTATAGTTTTTCAAAACCCATGTAATTAGGACTAATTAATACCTAACTTTGACTTTTTCAAATTCTATCTAAAACCAACAAGAGAGGATGATTTTTTGTGGTTTCCTAACCCTAAATGAACTCTAACTAAACCCTAATTAAACCCTAGAAAGTCCAAATGTGGCACCACCTAGTATGGACCCACATTTGGTTTTTAAAACTTGAATTTAAAACCTTTAAAAACCAATGGTTTAAAACTTAAATAAAATGGATTTTTAAAATTGCTTTTGACTCCTCTAAACTCCTAACCTAACTAGGACAATGACTAACCCTAGTCTAACCTTGACTTCTTCAAATGTGGCGCCACCCCGAGTGGGCCCCACTCGAATTTTCAAAATCGATTTTAAAACTTGAAATTGAGAGAATTTTCAAAAGATTTTCAAAAGTAGACTTTGAGATTAAAAGTTTTGAAATGGTACAGAGTCTTGACTGAGTCAGAAATCCTCTAGATATGCTGCCAACTGAGTGAGCCCCACATCAAAGTTTTGAAAAACTTGAAACAAAGACTGAAAATGATTTTGAAAAGGGGTTAAAATCACAGTTGAAATTCAAAGTTTTGAAAATAGAGATTTAAGCAAACTGGAACTCTGGACCAGAGTCCTGAACCAATTAGGACTCTGAGATTTTGGATTTTAAAAGCCAAATAAAGGAGTTTTTTGAAAGATTTTATCAAAAAATGGTAAAATAAGGCAGAAAATGCAGTCAGGGTTAGAGTCCTAACTCAACTAAAACTCTGAAATAGAGTTCTGAATCAACTGAGACTCTACAAAATAACTTAATTTTTGAAAAAAAAATGGAAAAGAGTAAAAATGGAAGAAAAAACAGACTCTAGAACAGACTCCTGACTGGATTAGGACTCTGAGACGGAGTCCTGATCGGACTGAAACTCTAGACTTTTTTTGGTATTTTCTGAAAAACAGATGAAAGAACTTGTGAAAATAGTGAAAACAATAACAAATATTGAAATAAAACAGAGTTCTGATTCAACTGAGACTCTGAGGACATAGTCCTAATTGAACTAGGACTCTCAGATTTTTGGATTTTCTGAGAAAACAAATCAGAGAATTTTGAAAAACAGTTAAAAATAGGATAAAATTGAAGTTTTGGTTTAGAACCCTGATCTGATTAGGACTCTGAGAAAGAGTCCTGATTTGACTAGGATTCTAAAAATTTTTGGTTTTCTGATAAGCAAATGATGAAATTTAAACAATCCTTTTGAAAACCAGTGAAAATGAAGTGCGAAAACCAACTTTGGATAGACTCCTGATTTGATCAAGACTCTGGGGCAGAGTCCTGATTCTATCAGGACTCTAGGATAAAATCCCAAAATTTTAAAATTCTTTGATAAAAGTGTAATAGTTTTGATAGATGGAAAGATTTTTGAAAGATTCTCTCAAAATTGAAATCAGGATCAGAGTCCTGATCCAACTAGGACTCTCTGAACAGAATCCTGTTTTGACTGAAACTTTGAGTTTTGACACATTATGAAGGATTTGGTTAAAAACAGGTAAAAATAGTGACAAAAGACAGAGTCCTAATCCGACTGAAACTCTGAAGAAGAGTCCTAATCCGACTGAGATTCTTGAAGTAGAGTCCTAATCCAACTAAGACTCTGGCATTTTGGCCAAAACGGAAGATTTTGAAAGGTTTTCTCCAAAAGAGGTAGAAAATGTAGTAAAAAGTAGAGTTCTGATCCGACTGGGACTCTGAAAAAAGAGTCCTGATCCAACTAAGATTTTGGAAAAAGAGTCTTCATTAGACTGAGATTCTAAAATTTTGGACAAAAATGACGAGAATGGGCAAGGATATGACAACAGCTAGTTTAAAATCAAAATGGTGTTTTAAAAATGTTCAAAAAGATGAAAATACAGAGTCCTGATCCAACTAGGACTCTGAAATTTTTGAGATTTTTGATAAATAAAGGGATCCAGAAGCGACACCACCTAAATGGGCCTTATCTGAGAATTGAAATCAATTGAAATTGAGTTTAAAATAAATCCAGATTATTTTCTGAGAAAAACACTTCAAAATATAAGGTCCTGGGGGTTGGCAAATGACAGAATGTTGATTAAAAACCTAGGTTTTAAATATGATTTTGAAAGAAAAGTTTTAAAACTCGAATCTGGATTAAATATTTTGAAAACAGGAGTGCTGGATCTCGAAAATGAGATGTAATGCCATGCAATGCAAAGAAATGGTATGCTGAATGCATGCAATGATATGCAATGACACATGAAATATATAAACACTGGATGAGGGTGAAAATTTGGGGTGTTTACAAATGCCCCTCTTTGCTACTAAGCCGGTATAGGGCCGAGCTTAGTGGCAAAGAAAAACACACCAAATTTGGACTATAAAAATGCCCCAGTTAGAAAAATCTGGCTGGGTGTGAAAGAATTAATTAAGATGATGATGGTAGATATGGAATGGAGAATAAAGAAGAAGATTCACCTCATCGAAATGAGGCTCAGGCTTAGCCCTTAACCTGGATGGGACAGGAAATGAAATACCTCATCAGAATGAGGCTCAGGTTTAACCCCTTGACCTGATCGGGGACGATACCTCATGGAAAAACAAGGCTCAGGCTTAACCCTTAACCTGAAGGGGGACGATACCTCATGGAAAAATGAGATTCAGGCTTAACCCTTAACCTGAAAGGGTACGATACCTCGTGGAAAAATGAGGCTCAGGCTTAACCCTTAACCTTAAAAAGGACAATAAACAGAATCCTCAAATGAAGAAACCATGATGGGACCTTCGAATTTTGCACAATAAATCCGAGAGGGGTTTGCAAAAGGAAGAAAGGGGGTTCCCTAAAGCTTGAAAAAGGATTGATCTTGGACATCTCATTGTTGAGACTGAATGGCTTTTAAGACAGATGACCTTTTGCAGAAAATTTCAGGTTTAACCCTTAACCTGAACGGGAACTGTCTATAGTGGGACAGTGGGGAGCACAAAGAAGTGTGCAAATCTGAGAGCCTAGGCACTCAGATCAAAACAAGAAGGGAAGGATCTTGAACAACTCCCATCATCTGATCCTAAAAGGGATAAAAACAACGCCTGGATACATCAAAATAGACATCAAGCTCTCACTTCATGTCAGGATAACTTGAAAAGATTGCCAATAAGATAAAAAGTGTAGTTGATTGAAAAATGATTGAAATGTAACTATATTTATATGAAAAATATTCTCTCTTTTCTACCTGAAGTATTACCTCCAACGGGACTTAACTTCGTTGAATTAAGATTTGAATTCAAATTGCTTGCAATTGACTTTCTTTCAAGGAGGCTATCAATTTTCTTGATATGAACGGAAAAGAGAGTATTCTTGATATTGTGAAAGCAATTGGTGAAAGGATATTGACAGAAGAATTTCACAAAATTAAAGAAGATCCTTGGTAGATTTAGTAGTTTGATATCCTGGGATTCTTTTCTCATGATGGTCTTTCTGCCTGTACTCTTTTTTTTTTCGACAAAATTGGAGCTCTCTTGGGTTTTTGGGGAATTCATTACATCATCCTTCATTTTGGAGATGTCCTCTCTTTTTAGAACGGTACGTCACAAACTCTTTCATCTTGGAGATGTTCGGATCCTCCTTTGCCTCAGGGATTATATTGACGGTATTGGCTCATTGGCTGGTGGTCTCTTGATGATAGCTAAAATTAAATATCTTTTAGGATTTGTCGGGAGTCTCATCGCAGTCGCCTTCATCTTGACGGTGCTCTGAACTTTCCCTGGAAGGATCCATCACAAACTCCTTCATCTCGGAGATGATCCAAATCTTCTTTGGCCCCGAGGGTCTAACTCGCATAATTCGTCTTCATCTTGACGACAATTGAGAGATCCCTTTTGCAGATATTGAATTGCAGCTTGGGTGATTGAGGAGATATAGGAATTGAATGGATTTTTCTGTATCACTCAGGATATTTTGACTGTCTTATCTTTACAAGAATGATCTTTAAAAATGTGTCATAGCTTTGATCAATATCAATCACTTATGGCTTCGCGACAACATTGAATTTTCTTTGCTGGTCATATCAAGGATTTATTCTTCATCCCTTTGGTTGGTCAATAGAAAGAATTTGGATTTTGGATCCTTTTTCGCAAAAGCTTCGCTCTTTTCGAAGTAATATTGAAGGTAACTTGAGATAATTCTTTTATGTAATAAAAGATTTTTGGAATCAACAACTATTTTTCATAACAAATTGGCAAAATATTCTTGAAATCCTTGGTGAAAGAAATCACTTGAGGTCTAAATGATACATCCGTGGCTAGATTCTCCTCTCCTTTCCCTAAAGGAGAGACTCAGGCTTGACCCTTACCTGAACGGGTAACAAAAAGATACTCCTCTCTTCCCTAAAGAGGAGGTGTTTGCAAAACGAACTTTCGAAGAGAAATAAAGTTTTCATCAAAACTCCCTACTTCTAGGCTTCTCTTATGGAAAGGGGGTCGCTAACAAAGGTTGGAAGGATATCATAAAGGAGTGAGTCCATCACACTCTCCCTGGAAAAAGGGTCCTCGACGATGGGGGTGGCCTAACAAAAGACATTTAGGGTTACAAGGAGAACGAGCTTCCGTCGAAACTCGCCCTGGAAAAAGGGTTCCTTGTGTGATAATAAAAATTGTTTTGCAAACTGTTCGGGAAACATGAGTCCCTTCAAACTCTCCCTAAAAA
Source organism: Nuphar pumila (assembly GCF_984573655.1). NCBI lineage: Eukaryota > Viridiplantae > Streptophyta > Magnoliopsida > Nymphaeales > Nymphaeaceae > Nuphar > Nuphar pumila. Next base: position 83,237,551 of record NC_143249.1, on the reverse strand, counting down.
AAGGGGTTCAACGAACGAACAATAAAGACATGCGAAAAGAACGAGCTCCCTCTTACTCTCCCTGGAAAAAGGGTCCCTCGCAAGAGAAAATGATTGATGATTGATTTTAAACCAATTGGCAGACGAATTCGACACAAAGGTCGAATCTTGAAGGACTATGATTGCAGGATATGACTCGAAGGTCAGACAAATATGATTGACATTGATAGAATTTGATAACCCAAAGGTTTGCTTGGTAAAACAGATAACCAGAGGTCTGACAAAATTGGTGACCCAAAGGTCAGACTAACAGAATGGAGTGACCCAAAGGTCTGATACAGATTATTTGGTTCGCAGATCTGAAGATTAACATTGATTCTTTACCCCAATGTGAGATTTATGTTGCGACCAGTATGAAGACTGAACTTTGACAAAGTACCAGTATGAGCACTGGATTTTTGAAAGATTATCAATACAAATACAAGATTTGGTAAAGCAACCAAGACGATGTTGGATTTCATAATAGGACCAATTTGAAAATTGGATTTAACCGGACCGGTGAAAAACTGGGTTCGGTCAGAAGCTTTGAATCGAAATTCAAATCTTCAAGGAAAGACTAGACGAAATGGATTTTGAAAGAGAATTCGAGTCGAAACTCAAATTTTCTAGACCAATTCTGAATTGGATTTGGAAGAAGATTCGAATCGAAATTCGGATCTTCTAGACCAATTCAAGACATTTGAAGGAAAGAAAACTAAATGAATTGGATTTGGAAGAAAATTTAAGTCGGGACTCAGATTTTTTAGACCAATTCTGAATTGGATTTGGAAGAAGATTCGAATCGGAATTCGGATCTTCTAGACCAATTCAAGACATTTGAAGGAAAGAAAATTAGATGAATTGGATTTGAAAGAAAATTTGAGTCAGGACTCAGATTTTCTAGACCAATTCTGAATTGGATTTGGAAGAAGATTCGAATCAGAATTTGGATCCTCTAGACCAATTCAAGACATTTGAAGGAAAAAAAACTAGATGAATTGGATTTGGAAGAAAATTTGAGTCGGAACTCGAATTTTCTAGACCAATTCTGAATTGGATTTAGAAGAAGATTCGAATTGGAATTTGGATCTTCTAGAGCAATTCTAAAATTTGAAAGGATGAAATTTAGAATTAGTTCAACTAGTGCGAGTATCATATTTTAAAGGAGTACCAGTACGAGCACTGGATTTTAAAAGATTACCAGTACGAGCATGTTTTCGTCGCGAAATTTTTCCCCGTCTTCCCTTCCTTGCGGAAGAGAAAGAGGGAAATGCTTTCGCGATTCAAACTTGACCGGATTTTGGAAAATGTTTTGAAATACTCGCCTCCGTTTTGAAAATTGCGGGAAAATCCATGGGATGGGGCTCGACCTGTCGGTACGAGGTTCGACCGTTCCTGCCGCCTTTAAAAGGGGTAATCGAACCAAGGACCAAAATTGTGCTTGACTTAGTTAAATCATCAAAATCGTGTTCTATCCTAAATGCACAGAGAATTCAGGCATGTGCTATGAGATTTTGGAGAATGCAGCTTGGGAAAACATGATGTATGCGTGGAAAATATTTGGAGTTGAAAAGAATCTCTCAGGAAAAAGATGAAAGTCAATTTCTCAGGAAACTCAGAAGAAAAGGGGTTTTTGAAAACATGAGAAAGCTCATAAAGATGTGGGAAAATCATGAATAGTCGAAAATCCTGGGAAAATGGAAGTGATTCTTGAGAAAAGGTGAACATTTGAAAAAGGGAAACACTTCTCAGGAAAACTCGGACTTCGAGAATTTTCTTAGGAAAATGATGGAAAATTTATAAAAAAACTCATTGAAGAAGGAAATTCAAACTTGGGAAATTGAAATCCTGGGAATTTTGCCCTTGAAAATTGATTTGTGATTCTTGAGAAAGATTGGGAAACTCCTTTTGAAAATCTTGAGAAAATAAACTTTTCCATAGAAAACTGTGGAAAAACTTGACTTGGGAAAACCGATTTTGGAAAATACTCAGAGTTTCTTGAGAAATCGATTTTCTTGAGAATAAAGTTTCTCTTAAGAAAATCGTGAGAAGACCAATGATTTCATGATGCAAATGATATGAGTGAATGAATGCACTTTGAAAGATTTTCTAAGAAATTTATTGGAAAATGTGTATTAAGTCAAAATAAATCCTTCACATATTCTGACTGTGGCCATGAATATGTACAGAGTTTAATTGATTTAATGCATAATGCTTTGAAAACATTGGAAGTATGATGTGCATTTTAAGATAGCCTAAGAGTGTAGGCTCAATGTGACTAGTAGAAAGATGATGGATCTGGGTCTCGTCCATATTCCGACTAGGGCCGTAAATATGTATTCCAACGAGTTCATCAACTCCCTAAGAGTTGGTGCACGTGCCATTCGTGAACATCCATAGTGCTTTTGAAATAACAATGCATGAATCATATAAGCAGGATATTGCATAAATTCAAACTATATGATATGCATTATAGTCTAAGCAGGAAATTAAATCTCTTATTCCAAAATTTACATTATTACATCACTAATCAAATGAAATAAATGGAAATTGCAGACTTCAGCTCCTTCTTTTGAATATCCCTGCCAAACTTGAAATAAGGTTAGCTCAAATATGTGGGTTTTTCCAAGATTTTCCAATAATATTATGAAATTATTGGACTTAATTGGATATAAACCCTATTCTCATGCTTCCTTGATATTTGAAATAATGTAAATGCAGAAAATTCAGTAGAAAAGAGTTTGAAATTTGAAATTGTGATCAAAATGACCAAAATACCCCTAATTATAAAGTTACACCTTTAAAATCAGGGTTTTTTGAAGGAAAACTTGGTAAAATTGAGATTTTGAAATTCAAATTGAATCAAATGATGATGAAATGCATGATGAGGCATTATGACATGCTGCTAAACTCATTAGGACTGTAAAATCAGAATTTGACATTTTGCAATTTATCCAAAATAATGAATTTCGCTTGTTTTTCGCTTGGATCCGGGTCCCGCGGGGCCCTGTTTTGATATTATGGCCAAACCGAACCTCAAATGGATTCTAAATTACACCAAATTCGGTATAAAGCATATTCCTACTCTGATAAACAGCCTAGAATGCTATAATTCACGAAATGATATGATTTAAATGCTAAAATTTGAAGAAAATCCTAAAAAGGGTGGATTTTACCTATGGATCCGAACCAAATGCAATGCTTAACATGATAATGCAAGATTTACACCATGAAAACTTTTGATATTTTTCAGACTGATAAAGGACCCGAAATGGAACATTTTTGGTTTTTACAGCCTCAGGATTTGAGCCATGGTGAGTTCGGTAACAGGGATTTGGTTCTGATGAAGGTAAAATCGACTTGATCGGATATAAAATACTAAAAAAAATAGAAAAAAGCCATGGAAATTTCTGATATTTAACATAGCTACTTACGACACCTACATGAACAACTTTTATGTTTATGACTTCCACATTTGATCAACAAAAACATAGATAAAAATATAACGTTTTATGCCTAAATTAACAGAACAAACAAATGTGACAAAACAGAGGGCTGACAAGAAAAATCCGAAGCAGGTATCACAAGTGTTCTAAAAATCCTAAGCTTTCAGATGCAAACAGAGGACATCTCGGACATAACTTTCATTTTTTACAGATTAGGATTTGGAGCAACACCCAAAGAGAACTCATAACCCTAAGTCGATCCAAAATCTCAGAGGCCCAAATCAGGCTCTGACACGTGTCCTGAACTCTCGGATTTTTGTCAGATATAAAAAAAATCAGAAACATCTTAGAAAATCAGGTTAAAAACTAGACATTCGCCCGAGTTCATAACATCTTTTGGATCGAACATCGGATCTCCCATGAGGGAGATCTCGATTTTACAAGTCGGCAAATGATTTTCAAAACGCATCCCGGGTAACAAAACCCGACTTGCCATTTTGAATGTTTACCATAGTAAACAAATTCAAATGCCTCCGAATTTTTGGCACAATTCTAGGGACACCTAAGGGCGCATTCCGTGATTTTTTTGGGATTTTTAATAAAATATAAATGCATAAAATTACGTATGGACTGACTGACAAAAACAGAGAACTACTGAAAATGAACAGAATTGAAATAAATGCTAAATTAATCCTAATTAATTCATGAAACGTGCTAAATTGATGAAATAAAATGCAAATTAAATCTAGCTAAATGCATGAATGTTAAAAATCATCAAGGAAGCATAATTATATATTTTTATATATGTCGTTTCATGAGAATAGCTCAATCCATCTCTCGGATGAGATCTTTCTTCAAACGACTCCCGAATCGAATTATGAGATCAAATGAAGAGGAAAAGAGGTGCACCTTGCTTCGTTAGGCAGCGTTGAAGCTCTTGAGAGGGACAGCTATCACGAGCTTCGTTCGTCCTTCGCTTCGGGCTTCGAATGATTCACCAAGATCGATCCACCGTGCCTTCTTCACTGAGCCAAAGGGGGCGTGAATTCCAAAGTGCAAAAATCGGATTTTCAGGAAGGCTAGGTCGAATTTCCAAGTTCACAAGAGCTAAAAAAAATGGTCTCCCTATGCTGGGCGTGGAGCCTTGTTTTTATAGATTTTCTGAAAAAATTTGAATTTCAAACAGGCTCAATCTGAGCCCTCCATGTGGTGCCATCTCAGGGGTGCTATTTTGATTTTTGAGAAAATAAAAATGAGATTTTTGTGGGTGAGACACCTCAGCAGGATTTGAAATTTTTTAAAATTTGGTTTGCTTGATTTTCTCTGCAGGAAGCTCCCAGATGGCGCCACCTCAGAGGGTGCTCTCTTGGAATTTGAAATTCAAACTTGCTTTTTGTAGGGAGTCCTCAGGTGGCGCCACCTCATGGTGGGCTACTTTTATTAAAAATAAAATAAAAAATAAAAATGAAGCCAAGTGGGAGCTCTGGAATGGTGCCACCTCAAAAGGTGTTTGACACATGTCAGAATAACAGAGCAGTGGGCTCAGAAGGTGCCACCTCAGAGGAGTTTGAATTCTACTTTTTCTGATAAAAGGAGATCTAGACATGTGGCAGTCCAGGATGGTTCCATACCTGACAAGTGTCAGCCTGCTGGAGGAGGTTCTTCAGATGGCGCCACCTCAGAGGGGGATTTGAATTTTAAATGGAGGCTGGCCCTGGAGGAATGGAGGGTGGCCATGTGGCGCCACCTCAGGGTGGCTCCTACAATGCCATGTGGCAAGAGGGAGGAAAAGGAGGGAAAGGGACACGTGGCACCATCTCACACAAAATAGAAAAGGTGAAGTTCAGGATTTGCGCCACCTCAGCCTGGAGTTTGAATATTTGAATTCTAGCTTTCTCTGAAGGAGGTAGAAAGTGACATGTGTCACTTGCTTTTTCTGAAGAAAGCAGAGAGAGACACGTGTCCCTTGCTTTTTCTGAGAAGAGCAGAGGGTGACATGTGTCACTTGCTTTTTCTGAGAAAAGCAGGGAGTGACATGTGTCTTCTACTTTTTCTAAAGGAAGCTGGAGATGACATGTGTCATCTACTTTTCTGAGAAAAATAGGAGGGAGACATGTGTCCTCTGCTTTTTCTAAAAGGAGCAGAGATTGACACGTGTCGCTTGCTTTTCCTGAGGAAAGGAGAGAGTGACATGTGTCACTTGCAGGAGACATAATTCAAATGGTGCCACCTCAGGGGAGACAAGTTCTACTTTTTCTGAACAGGACAACACATGATACGTGGCATCTCATGGTGACCTTGGAATGACACATGGCACAGGGTGAGGATGGTAGACATTGACACGTGGCATAAAATGAAGAGGATGTCTAATGACATGTGGCGGCATCTTAAGGTGGCTCCACACTGACACGTGTCAAAGGATGGCAGAAGAGAGAAGGTGACATGTGGCGCCAACTCTAGGTGAACCCTATGCTGACACATGGTCGGTAAATGGGAGGAGAGAGAAAGGACAAGTGGCGCCAATCCAGGGGACAAGGCTCCTATATTTTTGGGTTTTTCAAAATTCAAATTTTTAAAAGAAAAGCGTGTGTGACACCACCTCAGTGTGGGTCCCACATTGCTTCTTTATTGAAATAAAGACAAGACAATAAGCCTCTTTTTGGAATTTTCATAAAATCTGGACTAATTGGTAAAACAGGAAATTTTGGAAAGAGTTGGCCCCTATAGGGCGATTTTGTAAAAGGAAGATATTTGAAATTGTTTGACAAAAAGGCAAAATCTGAGTTGAATTGTATTGAAAATTATCCAGATTGTTTTCTTGAGGAAATATTTTGAAATTCAGAGCCCTGGGGGTAAAATCTGAAGAATTGATAATTTTGAAGACCCAGGGTTTTGAAATCAATTTTGAAAAGAGTTAAAATTCTAATCTGGATTGAAAATTTTGAAATCAAGAGTTCTGGACCTCGAAATGACATGTTGTGCAGTGCAGTGATATGAAATGCTCATGCAATGATATGCAATGTCATGTCTTATGCAATATAATCTTGAACCAAGACTTGGAGATTCCTGTCTTCTGTCAGGAACAAAATTTTGAACATCTGAGCTAAAAATAGAGGAATTTTGAGAGTTGCAGATGAAATTTAGACTTTTGCAAGGTCCGGGCTCAGAAAATGACCATTTTGCCCTTCGGCGATTTCAAAAAGGCTGGATGATGATGTTTGGTGGAAATGTCGGGTAGGTGAGTGAAAATTTGGGGTGTTTACAGAGCACGGATTTTTTTTTTTAAAACATTACCAACACGAGCACTGATTTCTAAAAGATTATCAATTGATTGTGATGGAAGATTTTTTATCTTCACTCTCACGATGACTTGGATGACTGTCGGGGCCTCAGGATTTATCCCTTATCCTGAATGGGTAATTCAGGTTTATCCCTTAACCTGAAGGGAAAGTGAATTCGATACATATGGATGCAAATGAATGCGAATGAATGCATGCAAATGCAAATGAATGCAAATATATGTAAATGAATTCAAAATGATGTAAATGGGTGCATATGTATGCAAAATATGAGATTTGTTTGATCCTGCTTGCATACAGAAAGTTTTGAAGACAATTTTCAAAGTAATGCCCCAGTGTAATGGGGGAGTAAGATATTGGACGAAAGGATGAATAATTGATATTTGAAGAACGCTCTCTGACTTTTGATTGATTCTAGAGGGACTCTGAAGAGATCATTCCTTATGAGAGATATCTTGCAAGAGAAATAAGGCAAATTGATGATTTATTGATATACTGGAAAAATAACTGATAAGAGAATTGGGACTACATCCTCTTTTCAAAATGACAAAAGTAAGATGGAAATGATGAGAGCATTAGTATCATCATTCTTCTTTGTATTCATGTAAGATAGCTGATTGATTTTCTGACTTAGCCCTTACAAGCAATCCTTTGTCGATGCAATCTTGCACGATGTTCTTGAAGTCAAAGCAATGTTCTATGTCATGCCCCAATGCTCGGTGATATTTGCAGAATTTATTCTTCCATTTTCCCGAAGTGACAGCAGGATCGGCAGCCTTTGGAAGTCTGACCATATTTTTGGGCAACATATACTCGATCATGCTCTCGAGTGTCTGATCTAATGGGGTAAATTGGCGGTCATATCTCCAACCTTCATGTTTTGGCTTCTTTTGAGTGTTTGCCTTCTGTTGGGAGTAGGATTGAAGGGATTTGGCCAAGATAGCCGGCTGGTCTGCTATTTTGTTTTCTCCTAAAATATTCTTATCAACGTAATCCTGGACAATGTTTTTGAGGATGAAACAATTTTCTGTGTCGTGTCCTATTGCACGATGAAACTTGCAAAACTGTTCTTTGAACCTACCCATGATTGCCGGAGGATCGATGACTTTTGGTAAATGAATCATGCCTTTTGCGAGCCAATTTTCTAGAACAGTCTCGAGCTTCTGGTCCGTAGGAGTGAACTTTCGATCAGTGCTCCAGTCTTTGTGTTTTGGCTTTTCCTGATTATTCTCTTTATGCTGAGGACTAGATTGAAGAGGCTTATCATTGTTGGAGATCTTTTCTTTTTGGTCCTCAGATCCTTTTGAATGGTCATCATGATTTTTCTGGTTACCCTTGCTATTGTTGGCAGAAAGAGTGAAGTATGCCTTCGAAGGTCTGACCATATCTTTTGTAAGCATGTATTCCAAGAAACTCTCAAGCATTTGATCCAATGGGGCCATCTTATGGTCTTGGTTTCGATTGTCATGTTGTACCTCTTGTCGAGTGCTTGAGTTCTGCTGAGACTTGGCCGAGACAACTGGTTGGCATTTTTTCTCATCCTCAACGAAGAAATTCTTATTGATATAGTCTTGGACGATGTTCTTGAAGACGAAACAATGTTCAATATCGTGCCCCGTTGTTCGGTGGAATTTGCATAATCGATCTTTCCATTTGCCTTTTGCGACAGGAGGATTAGCAATCTTTGGAAGTTTAACCATTTCCTTGACCAGCATGTATTCAAGGATCTTTTCGAGGGGTTGATTTAGAGGAGTAAATTCATGATCGTAACCCCAATCGTCATGTTTTTTCTTCTCTTTCTGTTGACTCAATTTTTCACTCTGCTTTGAAGATTTTTCTTTCTGATTTGTATGATTGCCTTTGTTATCTTTGCAATCATTGCGGTTGACATTGGCAAAGAAGGTGGAATTTGTCTTCTTTTCTGAATCTTGATTATTCCTGACGGGTGTGATGCCCTCATAGAGGTCTTTGCTCATGAAGACCTTTTTTCCCTTGTCACGGTCTTGCAAATCTTTAATCATCTTGGTCATTTCCTTCAGCTGCATTTGGACTGGATCATCAATTGTTTGATGTTTCAATTTATAGGTTGCCCCTTGTCTATGAGGGGATCTTTGAAATGCTTGCTGGACTTCATACTCTTCATCAGTGTCACCTACTGAATCCTCTTCATCTGTCGTATCAGTATTCTGAGCATGCTTCTTGGGTAGCTTTAAAACCTTTTTGACTACCTGACCTTTTGCCTTCTGCTTTCCTTGGGTCTGCTCTATATTGGCTTCAACTTGTTTTGTCAGCATCTTTGTCATCATCTTTTTAAACATGGCATATATTTGAGGATCGATGCCATCATCTACTTGCTTTCCCTGACTTTTAAATGACCGCGGGAAATCCATTTCTTCTTCTGAAGCGATTGAATATACGATACCCTCAACTGGTGCAGCTCTCTTTTCTGTCCTCGTCTCAACCATTAAATATCACGAACATTCTCTGCAAGGTAAAATTGATGGTTAGGTTTTTGAGAGAGATTTTGATTGGGAGAGAGAATTTTGGTAGACAATTGAAAGAATATCCCATTACTAGGGATTGAGTCGTCGTTGGGATTACGACAATTGTATTGTCATTCCTTTGCAAAGAAAATAAACAACTTAAAATTATGCCTTGTTACCTAGGCGAGGTCGTCAAACCAAGATAGGATGAAAAATAAAGGAATTTTATTGAAGGAAAAACATGATTTTATTAATAATACACTTGGCAAAGGGGAGGGGGACAAGCAATTTTTTACCACTCCTGATAATCAGAGGACACTCGAGGACCAGGAAAAATAGTGAGAGTAACAAAAGAATCCTAGCCATGTCTGGCAGAATGGTATGCTTCGGACCACTGATCTGATGTGAGATCGAACTCTGGCAAGATCCCTGATAGTAGACAAATTTTTATGCGCTTCTGTCTCTGAGAGAACTGCCTGGCACACCGCTCTGGATGGTTGTATGCGTAGAAGAATGGGCCAAGTAGCCTGAATCGCTTGCCATATGCATAAGTATATCTGAGAGGTGATTCCTAATGATCAAAATAGTCCCACACGACTTCTTCCTCCTGAAGGTTATCGATCAAGAATCAGTATCACGCAACTGGAAGAAGCTTTTCACCATTGTATCTGAATGAACTGGCTCAGGCTGGCACATACCAAAGGAACCAAGATTGCAATGTATAAGTGCACCCTTCGACTAAAATTGATTCTCCGAGCATAAAATGGGTCAACCCTCGATATAGGAAAGTGAGCGCGACCATGGCTATAGAGAGGCGGTTGGTCTGTCGACTTCCCCACCTTCGCAGAAGTTGAACTATCTTGATATCCACGTAATTTTGTCCATCTGGAAAGAGAGCTAATCCCACAGTGCATAAGACCATCGCATGTTGTATTCTTTCTCGAGTTGTTCGAGATAAGGAACTGACTTCCACAAATGCCCCATACTGTCTGTAGATTTCGAGCAGGTTCACATATTCATTTCCATTCTCTTCGATCAAGGGCCAAGACTTGTGTCTAGTCATGCGAGCTAAAGCGTCTCGGGGATCCAGACCCTTGACATTGATCAAAAACTGTTTCTCCAATGGATCTTCAGGCTGACCAGCTGGTTCAGGTAATCCCATAATCTTCGAGAATTCGTCCATCAATAAAGTCATTTCCCCCCATGGGAACCAGAAGGTACTAGTGCTCGGATTCCACCGCTCTGCCAGTGCGTGGATCAAATTGTCGTTAACTGTTTGCTTTCCCACTGCGGATGCCAGTTCCAATCCACAATCGCTCAAATGGTCCGGAAACATACGAGAAAAGTTCTTGAGCCATGAATAATACCATCGGGGAATGAAGTATCCGGTGTTGAGGACTCGATGTTCAGGAAGACCTTGTCGCACCTCGTAGGAGACGTGACCCTCAGGAAAGACTGAATCAAGTTGACTGGATGCCATCAGACTGGAAAACATGGAAAATTGGAATAAGACTTAGGAAAATATAAGGATTTTGAAAAAGATGCAAGCAGGATAAAAATGAAGCAGAAAATTCAAGATTCAGAAGAACGAAACGATGGAAAATCACCTGGAGTTTTGAAGAAAAATAGAGGAGAATTTGAAAAAATCGTCTAGGGTTTGAATAAAACATGAATTTTAGACAGTATATGGAAAAATTAGAGATTTTTTAAAATTGTCTAGTATTTTAGAAAACTTGTAGAAATATGGAAAATAAAAGGAAATGACTACAACATATTCAATCACATCCTATACAAATAAGTATGCACATACAACATTCCCTAAAAGCTGACTCTAGATGCATCAGTTTTGAAATAGCTTTAGGATCATAATCCTAACTCTAAGGTTCAGATCATCTGTGTCCAATCATGCTATGCCTATATACTCAAGCCGATGCTCGATGTACGTGGCATAAAATCAATTTCTCCGGTCCTAGGTTCAAGTTTTCTAACATCCTTGAGCGTCTGCCGATATACGTTGGACTATGGCCCTTGGTAGGTGGCAGGGGGGCGTTAACCCAAATAAGTGGCCCAGTTGTGAGGCTTTGTCCCAAACTATGGTTCTGGAAGAAAGCCCAGCAACGTGAAGACCGGGTAAAGATAGGTGGGGTGGTTTTTGAAAATATGATCACATGCAAGCAAACAGATGGCTCTAAGTCCTGAGGAGATAGAATTTTGAAATATTTGAAGAAGAAAACATTGTTTTTATACAATTCCTAGATTGAGGAGTGTTGTATTAAACCTAAGTCTATGTGAGCATGAATAATTCTCCTCAATATGGTCCTACCAAACCATGCCTAGTCTACATGCAATCCATGTCAGCTGGGTTCAAGTCTAGGCTCCTAGGTTCACATGATATCATGAAATAAAAGCTGACATTCCATGGAACATGATTTTGACAATTTGAACTAAGTTAAGCACACAATTGATCAGGCGAAGACAGGTCCCATCACGGTCGCCAAACCTGTTATCATTGCAAAATTTTACTTTTGCAAGTCAAACTGACCTTTGAAAAAGTTTTTAAAAATAACTTGCCTCTGTTTTAAAATGCAGGATAATTTCGAAGAATGGGACTCACCTGTCGGTACGAGGTTCAACCGTTCCTGGCGCCTTTACCAGGGGTAATTGAACCAAGGATCAATTGTGTGCTTAGCTTTGCTCAACTTGTCTAAATCGTATTCTATTTCTTAAATGCACAAAGAATCAGGCATGTGCTATGAATTTTCAGAAAATGCAGATTTGAAAACATGATGTTTGCTTCTGAGATTTGAAATACTTGGAAAAGATTGTCACTTGGAAAAATCGTGAATCCTGATTGAGAGAATGTTTCTGAGAAAATGAAAATCGATTTATGAAGAATCCAAGTGTTTTGTGAAAATGGATTTCTGAGGAATTTCAAGTAACTTTGGAAAACTTGATTTCTCTGAATTCAAACTTTGAAATAAAAAATATAACTTGGAAAATCGAATTTTGAACTTTGAAAAATACTTGAAATACTATTTGAAAGCTCAAGGTTTTCAGAAAATCACTTTCTGAATAAGACTTAGAAAATTTTGAGAAAATCGATTTCTCTTGATTAGAATTTGCAAATGAATGAAATGAATGAATATGGATTTGAAAGACTTGATTTTGAGGAATTGAGAAAATCTTTTTGTATTTTTGAGAAATGCAGTGCATTTTGAAGTTAGCCTAAGAGTGTAGGCTGAATGTGGCTAATACGAAGATCACAAATCTAGGTCTCATTCGTATTCTGACTATGGCCATAAATATGAACTGCACCGAGTTTGTCAACTCCATAAGAGCTTGTTCACATGCCATTTGTGTAGACCATGGTGAATTTGAAAAAATATGCACATGAATGACAAGCATAACAGTTATATATCAAAGTTCAAACTATATGCAATGCAAATCCTAATCTATGCAGGAATTGAAATTCTTATTCCAAATTTAATTACAATTTACATCACTAATTGAATTTAAATACAGGAAATTAAAGGAAAAAAAAGTCTTCAATGTTCCTGCAAAACTAGAAAAATGAATTAGTGAAGATATGTTGGCTTTTCTAGGTTTATCCAGCAATATTTGGAAATTGCTGGATTTTGCTAAATATAAGCCTTTTTCCATGATTCCTTGATATAAACTTAATGAAATATGAAATAAAATTGAATAAATAATAAAGATAAATAACTTTGAAATTCGAAATTTGAGGAAAAAAAGACAAAAATACCCCTGAAAACAAGATTATGGCCTTGAAATTAGGGTTTTCAGAAAGAAATTTTGTAAAATACAATTTTTGAAGTTCAAATGAGGATAAATCAAACATAAGATGACATGATATGATTAAAAATATGAAAATTAGGGTTTAGAATTTCGAAATTGATGTCAAATGACCAAAATGCCCCTGATAGCAAGACTACGGCCTTGAAATCAGGGTTTTTCACAAAATATTTTGGTAAAAACTTTGGGTTTAGGGTTTAAATGAAGTCAAATAAGCACAAAATTGATCATGAAGCATCCTAATATGATTCTAAACATGAACAAACCCTAAAAACATGAACTTATACACGAAAATCCAAAAAAATATCATGAAAATCATGATTTTAGCAGTGTTTCGGGATCCTGCGGGCACCCTGTTTTGAAATTTGATTCATTCAAGCATCAAATGGATTACAAAATTCATAAAAATTCGCACATGCACTTGTTATTACCCTAAAAACAGATTGGAATCATAAAAAGATATTTTTGACATTATTCCAATTCAAAAATTGCATTAAAACCCTAAAATAAGCTATTTTTACCCATGGTCACAGACCAGTTTCAGTGTTAGACCCGAATCAGGGGTCAATCCACCATGAAAATTTTTAAAATTTTATATAGGTAAACTAGACAGAAAAAAAAAGAATCTTTCTTTTACAGATCGGAAAAATTATCTCTGATGAAGGAGATACCCTTCCGGCAATCTGGACTTAAATATAACGAATCTAACATTAGTTAAAATATGTACTTTCGGTTGAAAATACAGAAACAAATAGCAGTGTTCATAAAAAATTCTTAAAATTTTAGCAGTGAACAGTAGACATAAAAATAATGAACTTTTGTTTTTACAGATCATGAATCGGATCTACAGTTTGAGATCTATGATCATTACAAGTTCGATTAGGGTTTTGGTAAACCCTAACGAGTTTTAAATTTTGAATCTGACTTTATGACAGAGGAAAAATACCAAACAGAAGCAAAAAATTATCAAAATTTTACAGTAAATAGTTCATATCAACATAACTTCACTGCACTTTATGGATCTCGAATTGGATATCGGATAAAAGAAATAACACAACTACAAATTACCTATGAATTTCAATAACGATTTCAAACGATTGAAAATTACGGTTTAATCTTTTATTTTTTTGACAGGGTTCCCGAATCCCAAAACTTCTGATCTTTTAGAGTAGTTCACTGACATATTCGTGTATCACATATAAAAAAATCAGAAATTTACAATGAATATTTCAATACGAACTAACATACTCTTTATTGATCTAAGCTTAAAACACACAGAAATTTAAGAAAACTTAATAAAACATGCATTAATCAATTAAAACAATAAAAAAAATATCCAAACAGTAAAACAAAATTAATTTCTATGCTGGAACACATGTAATAAACATTAATATGTAAAAAAATAAATAAAACACTGGGAATCCATGGCTGGAATTGCTTTTACCCTTGAAACCATGGATTTAATCCATTTAATCGGATAAATCTCATGTTTTCTTGGTTAAGAATATAAAAAACAATGTAATAAACAATTCTAATGGATTAGAATAATGGAAAACAGCATGGAATAGGGTTAGATCATCTTCTTGAATTAAACTTGAGGTTGAATCCATGGTTTAATCCATGAAAGGGGAGGTGCCAATGGTGAAATCTAATATAAAATCATAAAAACTAATAAAAAAAAAAAACTCACCTTGGGTTGCAGCTTCAATGAAGGAATAAAAGGTGCTGGAGAGAGGAGGGAGACCACGAAAATTTTGAGAGAAAACCACCTTTTTTGACCCCTCTAAAGACCCCTTTTTATAGTTTTTCAAAACCCATGTAATTAGGACTAATTAATACCTAACTTTGACTTTTTCAAATTCTATCTAAAACCACCAAGGGAGGACGATTTTTTGTGGTTTTCTAACCCTAAATGAACTCTAACTAAACCCTAATTAACACCTAATTAAACCCTAGAAATTCCAAATGTGGCACCACCTAGTATGTACCCACATTTGGTTTTTAAAACTTGAATTTAAAACCTTTAAAAACCAATGGTTTAAAACTTAAATAAAATGAATTTTTAAAATTGCTTTTGACTGCTCTAAACCCCTAACCTAACTAGGACAATGACTAACCCTAGTCTAACCTTGACTTCTTCAAATGTGGCGCCACCCCGAGTGGTCCCCACTTGAATTTTCAAAAATGATTTTAAAACTTGAAATTGAGAGAATTTTCAAAAGATTTTCAAAAGTAGACTTTGAGGTTAAAAGTTTTGAAATGGTACAGAGTCTTGACTGAGTCAGAACTCCTCCAGATATGGTGTCAACTGAGTGGGCCCCACATCGAAGTTTTGAAAAACTTGAAACAAAGACTGAAAATGATTTTGAAAAGGGGTTAAAATCACAGTTGAAATACAAAGTTTTGAAAATAGAGTTCTACGCAAACTGGAACTCTGGACCAGAGTCCTAAACCAATTAGGACTCTGAGATTTTGGATTTTAAAAGCCAAATGAAGGAGTTTTTTGAAAGATTTTATCAAAAAATGGTAAAATAAGGCAGAAAATGCAGTCAGGGTTAGAGTCTTAACTCAACTGAAACTCTGAAATAGAGTTCTGAATCAACTGGGACTCTACAAAATAACCTAATTTTTGAAAAACAAATTGAAAAGAGTAAAAATGGAAGAAAAAATAGACTCTAGAATAGACTCCTGACTGGATTAGGACTCTGGGACAGAGTCTTGATCGGACTGAAACTCTAGATTTTTTTTGGTATTTTCTGAAAAACAGATGAAAGAACTTGTGAAAACAGTGAAAACAATAACAAATATTGAAATAAAACAGAGTTCTGATTCAACTGAGACTCTGAGGACATAGTCCTAATTGATCTAGGACTCTCAGTTTTTTGGATTTTCTGAGAAAACAAATGAGAGAATTTTGAAAAATAGTTAAAAACAGGATAAAATTGAAGTTTTGGTTCAGAGTCCTGATTTGATTAGGACTTTGAGAAAGAGTCCTGATTCGACTAGGACTCTAAAATTTTTTGGTTTTCTGATAAGCAAATGATAAAATTTAAATAAAGCTTTTGAAAACCAGTGAAAATGAAGTGCGAAAACGAACTTTGGATAGAGTCGTGATTTGATCAGGACTCTGGGGCAGAGTCCTCATTCTATCAGGACTCTAGGATAAAATCCCAGAATTTTGAAATTCTTTGATAAAAGTGTAATAGTTTTGATAGATGGAAATATTTTTGAAAGATTCTCTTAAAATTAAAATCAGGATCAGAGTCCTGATCCTACTAGGACTCTCTGAAAAGAGTCTTGTTTTGACTGAAACTCTGAGTTTTGACTCATTTTGAAGGATTTGGTTAAAAACAGGTAAAAATAGTGACAAAAGACAGAGTCCTAATCAGACTAAAACTCTTAAGAAGAGTCCTAATCCGATTGGGATTCTTGAAGAAGAGTGCTAATCCAACTAAGACTCTGGCATTTTGGCCAAAATGAAAGATTTTGAAAGGTTTTCTCCAAAACAAGTAGAAAATATAGTAAAAAGTAGAGTTATAATCCGATTGGGACTCTGAAAAAAAAGTACTGATCCAACTAGGATTTTGTTAAAAGAGTCCTAATTAGACTAAGATTCTAAAATTTTGGACAAAAATGACAAGAATGGGCAAGGATATGACAACAGCTCGTTTAAAATCAGAATGGTGTTTTAAAAATGTTCAAAAAGATGAAAATACAGAGTCCTGATCCAACTAGGACTCTGAAATTTTTAAGATTTTTGATAAATAAAGGGATCCAGAAGCGACACCACCTAAATGGGCCTCATCTGAGAATTGAAATCAATTGAAATTGAGTTTAAAATAAATTCAGATTGTTTTCTGAGAAAAACACTTCAAAATATAAGGTCCTGGGGGTTGGCAAATGACAGAATGTTGATTAAAAACCCAGGTTTTAAAATTGATTTTGAAAGAAAAGTTTTAAAACTCGAATCTGGATTAAATATTTTGAAAACAGGAGTGTTGGATCTCGAAAATGAGATGTAATGACATGCAATGCAAAGAAATGGTATGCTGAATGCATGCAATGATATGCAATGACACATGAAATATATAAACACTAGATGAGGGTGAAAATTTGGGGTGTTTACAGCCATCCACCCTCTCCCAAGGTGAACCATTTTGTGAATGGGGCAAAGCAGGTTTATCTTTCTTAGGCTCATGTTCAGTCATACCTCTCAACGAGGAATTTGCCTCGTGGTCCCCGTAGGGTACGCAAAACGAGGACTTGGCCTGCCCATTCACGTGCTCAGCCACACACGGCCAACGGAGCACACTGCTCGTGAAAGCAGTCATAACACCATATTATTTATTTCTGTTCTAGAGTATATCAAACAAGAGTCCATTCACAACACAAGGGCCACCGCCCAAGGACTCCAACTGAGCCCATAACAAGTCATTTACATTCATACCCTATGGTGTTATATTTTCAGTGTTTTCATTTCATGAAGTAAGTGCACGTGGTGCGCTTACCAATGCCTCATGCAATGTACCTCCTTAGGGTACGCACTACTCAAAAACTGTGTCAGAATGTGCCAAGTACAAAGTGTAAGAGTATCACATGTTTCTATCTTTTGCACAAGTATAAACAACAGAGGCATTGCATATATCATTTCTGAGAGACAAATAAGTGTACGAGCAAATACACATTCACATGCATATGATAGTTCATCCACATTTCATTATACAAAGCATTGTCTCTAAAGCATTAACAATGGCACTTTGCATATTCACAAGCAAGGCGAAACAGTAACGAGTGCGTACTAAATAATCAAGCATGAACATGTATCATAATTCAATGCATTAGTATAAACTAAGCGAGCAAATCACAAGTGCAAGTAGTCTTGCATGAGCAGAATACGACAAGTACACGAACAAGCTAATTTAACATTGCAGGGCAATGTGCCTCACGATGAGACAGTTAGAAACATTTGGCCATGGTAGGGCAGCTCTCGAACAAATCAAGTGGTGTGCACAAGCATACAAAACATGTATCTTTAACATAAGCGAGCTCGTCTCGCAAAGTGGGTCTATAGCCCGAAAACTCGCCAAGGAATTCTACGTCATGAATACATAAGGTATTGTCGTACATACACTTAAATCTCGTGAATCCCATAACTGTACAACGAGATCATGTGCATCGGGAAATGTGCCAAGTACCAAGTGTCGTGAACACTTAGGTGGAGACTAAGTGTTCGAATCATCGAACCAAAGCTTTCAGATAAATTAATCTCGTGCAAGTCAATAAGCACACAGCTATATTGAATCGTATCATTTCAAGATTTACTTCGCCTTACATATATGCGAATCCTCAAAGTGCATAGAGTGCTTAACTCCAATGCATTTAACATGTTATTGCATGTATGATCAAAACGTATTTCTCTAACATATTTAATTATATACTTTCACTATCATGACAGCGACAAGGATATTTGTTTGCGAAAAGTGGCAACCATGTTGTGCAATAGGAATGTGCGGCTTAGTCAACTAGTTATTGATGCGAAGAGGCTGCGAAACCACAAAGGCAGGGCCTGCACGCTTACTGCCCCAAAACCGCAGCAGCAACCCAACTAGAATGCAACCAAAGTGTTGCAGCCACACAACTAGAGAACGAAGCTTCCAAAACACCATAAAGGTGCTACTGCCATGCGAGTCCATGTGGCCCGCTAGTCTGGACAACGGTACAGACCTAGGCAGCCGAAACATTGGGACCCATGCCATAGGCACTAATGCAGCCTCGCAGGCTGCAGTCCAGAACTCTGTATCGAAGTGGAAAGCAAGACGAAAGGGAGGAATATCCAACAGCTGTGTCCTAAGTGCGAGAGCTAGCCAAGTGACAATACAAACATTGCACGTTATGATGAGGCAGTTAGAAGCATTTTGCCACGGTAAAGCGTGACTCGCAAGCTGTGCCAAGGTTCTTAAACCATGTATTACAACCATAAGCGATCTCATCTCGCTAAGTGAAGCCATTGTCCGCAACAGGACTCTCCATGGAGTTTCAATTGTCGCATAAGTCTCACAAGACTGCGATATCCCTAAGTGTACCATAAACTCCCTTCATACTTAGGGAAAACACGTGTAATTTGCCAATGTAATTGTACATTCAAATATCACCAATGTGATCATACGTTTGCATTCATTAGTGCAAAGCTTACGTGCTAAAGTGTGTGTGGCAGTGCACGGCTTCTTCGTAACACTACGTTATGTAACACATTAAATATGTTTGAAATAGTTTGCGAAGTGGCAAGGTGCCAGCAACGTGTGACAAGCAAAAGCCTTATTTGCATTATTTCGTTTGACATGCGCCGTTGGTTCTAACTTATGCAACGACAATCTTACTTCATTTTAAAATATCACTTGTAGGCACTTCGCGTTCTATGCAAAACTGGATCCATTCACCTAAGTGGGAGCCCATACTACATCGCATCGATGGGTATAACCTTTCTTGTGCATAAACACCGTGTATAATGTACATTATTGCTTTGGGCAATATTTGTGATCCTCGTCTAAGTCATGATGAGTCATCGTTTAAGTCTAAGTTGGGTCATTGGAACCCGGGCCATAGGCACTTATGCAGCCTCATGGGCTGTGGTCCGGAGTTGCTAACGAAACAAGAAGCGTGGCAAAACTGAAGGAAACCACGGCTGGGCTGGAGTTGTCAAAACAAACCCACACCCGACCGGTGCCATGAAGCACCACACACACGCAGCAGTCCTGGCTCGGACAAGGCTACCGAACCGAAGCGCGGACAACAAACTTTGCTGTCACACCGCGCCTAAGTATCCCTGTTGCAAGGGCCGAAACAAAGAGCCCGCACCAAACTCACTGGCTGCAGCCACAAGGAAAAGGGCCCAGGTCTGGACCGACTGGTCCAGAGCCACAAACGGGCTGCTCTATCTTGAGCAGGGTCTGGACCAGAAGTCCAGACCACAAACCGTGGCCCACTAGCCACTAAAATGGGGCTCGGCCCATTTCCGAAACGCAGGGGGTGCAGGTTTTGTAGCTAGCACCCGAAGGCGACCCATCTGCTGCAACTTGGTTGCAGCAGGCTCACCCTACACGATCCCGGTCTGGAACGACTGGTCCAGACCTAAGATGGCTTCAGCCCACCGCCAAAGAGGGGGTGCAGGCCCAGCTGCCTGCACCTAGCTACAACCTAACCTCTGCAGGGCTGCAGCAAGGCTCGAATCAAAGCCCGAAAACAAAAGGGCTCAACGCCCCAGCCGAACAGGGTTCGGCCAAGGCCTTTGACAGGTCTAGGTTGAGTTAGTTCAGACCATGTCAGGCCCACTAGGACCCCCGGAAAGGTTGTGCCAAAAACTAGAAATGAAGGCGAAGAAGACGCCTCAACCAAATGAGCTATGGACACATCATTGACAGGTCTGGACCACATTCGGTCCAGACCGTGTCAGGGCAATCTGGGGTGTCCGACAACCACGAACCCAACATGGGTTTGGTTGTAGGTCGATCCAGACCTACAGGAAAGGGGAAAACGCCTAGACCAAGGTTCGGTTAGGGGCGTTAGGTACTGTTGGACATGTCCAGCAGTCCGGGCTTGGCCATCAAATCAGAAAAAAAAATGCAGATAAAAGGCCGAACAGAAAATAAGAAAATAGAAAGGGCCAAAATGAAGGAAGGCAGGTGCCTCCCAACATGGCTCGGCATGCATATCATAGGCCATCAGCACCCAAAAGGGTGAACCCGAATAGGTGGGTTGCTGGGCTTATGCCAATGCAATGCCTCCTTGCCAAACGCACCAAAACCTTGGAAGTTAAAACTTTGGCTGGCACAAAATGACCCAAGAACAAAATGCAACGTCCACCAAAAGAAAATGCATAAGTGTGAAATGGCTTCCAGCCATTGTGCAACCAAAGATACCTACGCAACGCATGACTAGTATATACGTTAAAACAGTAAATTTGAACCTATCTACTAGTAGCTCATGAAGAGGGTGCAGCAACTCAAGACGAAACACAAGAAACCTAAGAATGGCCTCAACCATTACAACCACTTGCTCAACAAGGAAAAACAGCTTCATAAGAACATGCTCAAACACGCAAAATCTGAAATGAACGCATGTAATGACAGCTCGCGAAAAAGGAAGTGCATGAACAATGAAAAAATCTCATTCAAAAATGAAACCCACAATTTATGCATGCAAAGAAAGCTCACGAGAATGCAAAAACGCCTAGAAATTGCTCAATCCAAAAACCACGTTTTGGACAAGTGACAGAGTGTCTCACCTTCGCGGCTTTCAAACGGTGGAAATGGAGATGCTGCTCACGGTTGGGAATCTCAACACGTATCACTCACACTTTCTACTCTCTTCTCTCACTCACGGTTTGGAGAAGGGAAGGAAGGGGAGAGAGAAGCTCCACCCCAAAATCGCCCAAGGTAGTATGCTCATTCTCTCATAAAATCTTAAATACTTAGGTTTACCAAAAAGGGACGGCTAGGATCTAAAGAGGAGTGATGGACGGCTGGGGTGCTGCACGCCCCCCCATAGCCATCTCACACCCAATGCATGTCATGCATTTAAAACTTTTGAAAAGGTTTTCAAATATGCCATTAAAAGAAGTTTCAAAAAGCCTTTTTAACTTAAAGGAATTACAAGGGCTGCCCCTAAGGCTAGCCAATCGGTTTTTGTTATTTGAAATCTTTTAAAAGTATTGCAAAAATGCCATGGGGCGCCAGCCCCATGCCTCTCTTTGAGAAGTGCTCCCCTCATGATGCTTCATCATGAGTCCTCTTGAAAAGAGCAAGGGCCAATCATGGCCTTCTTTTCAAAAAGCATGCAAAATATTTCAGAATCTCCACCCAGCTGGTCAAACCTGGACCAGCTGGTCCACCATGTCTAAAAACGTCCTCTAGGGAGGACGCCCAATGGATTTGGGTCCTCTCCTAGTTGATCTGGTCCAAATCCAAAAATCGCCATTTGTAATATTTCAAAACCATGCTTAATTAATGCATTAAACTACTAAATTAATTCCAATAAATCATTTAGTGCACTTCAAAACCTCAATTAGTATGGAATGCTTGATGCCTCTCAATAAAATTACCTTTCATTTGCAAGAATTAAGTGTATTACGATTCGGGTCCAATCGTTAAACAAAACTCGTAATTCACATGCACTAACGAGGTTTTTACATCGTATGGGTCCAAAATTCGAGGACAAGCTATAAAAATATATTATAAATTAACCCTTAAAATTTCAAAGATTAATTCATCCAGAATTAGGCACTTCTTATTTATGGAGTGTATTTACGCGATTTTTGGGTCGCGCGTACAAATCTAAATCACAAGGCATAGTAAAAATATACTTAATTACGCGATTAAACCTCATAACCACATGAAATATAAGCATATCAACTTAAAGCAGACAATAATTCCTCAGAAAATTCATGGGTCTTACATTCTACCCTCCTTAAAAAGGATTTCATCCGCGAAATCACAAAACATCTAACAACAACAAAATGGTCAGATCTCATCTGACAGCGTCTAATCGGCCACAACTAAGTCTCTCGTAGACTTCTTAGGACAGAACTTGGAAACGTGCCCAGGTTGTCCACACTTGAAACAGTTGCCATCGAAGACAGGACAAGTTCCAGAAGCGTGATCTTCGTCGCATCTTTGACACTTTCGCTGAACAATCGATCACTGGGATCGCTTACGCTGGCGGTTCTGAGATACTTTCTGACGCTTCCGCTCTCTCTCACGTATCAATGATTCGGCCGTCTCAGGGTCTGTCTTATCCTCACAAGCAGGAAGATTCAAATCTATGGATAGCCTATAGGTATCCGTACTATTATTCTGCTCACCTTGGGCTACGAGCTGAAGATTCGCACCCAACTGTTGAATCGCAACCGCTTGCTGTTGCACAACCTCTACAAGGTTGTTCACAACACCCAAAATATCGTTGCGTCTAGTCTCCCGAGTCATCTATCATGACAAAAAAACGTAACAAATCAATCGATAGGTCTAAGAACCAAGCTCGCTAAGCGATAATCGCCGCAATCATATAGAAATCACGAGCACCCAACACACATAAAATCAGGCAGCATTCATCACAATTCAAGCAAAGGTCACGTTGCAACACAATCATGCAACAACACAACATAGAAACGTGTACCACTAACGATCTCAAGCGACACCAAACAAGGCCGCTATCGCTAGAAAGTCAAACTTATAGGTCACAACTGGCTATATCCATCAATATCAGAAAATCAATGATGCTCACCATAACTCTTCATGGGAATCAAAATCACAAAAGTTACTCGCTGGATCGCCTGATCTGGGAAACGTACGACCTCACACAGATTTACCGCCCTAGATGGTATACCTGGTCTTAGACAGTACACTTCCTCACAGCTCACCGGCTCCGCGGCTACCCCGGTCTTGGACAGTGTATCCTCACAGAGATTCTACCACTCTAGCCAGGTTACCTGGTCTTGGTCATACTTACCCTGGCAGATACTCCACTGGAGATCAAATCCTCAACCAAGGCATCAAAACAATCGACTGATCAAAGCGATTGACCGTACTCAGAGTCAGAAGCCACTAACAAGGGCTCAAGCATATATACTAACAATACGCATCGTATCACTTCACATGGCAAATAAAGCACAGATTCACACATTCTTTCAACAAGGTTCCGCGAACCATGATCACGTATCACATTATATAGAGATTTACACTATGCAACTCATCACTGCCACTAGAAACATTACATTCTCAAATAGGACCTAATAACATGCGTAATCAAAACCATCTCACCTTTAACATGACTAGGTTATTAGCTCAATCAACGCTACGATATATCAATCGTTTCCACCAACACAATGTGGAACGAGAAGGGCGAACTACGCAAGTAGTCCCCTAGATCTCGAACAAGCGCTTCAACTCTCGCAAGAGTTTACACGAAACAACTTGGGAAACTAGGTCCACAAGTGCAAACGAACCCTCAGGTTCCGACAATCGATATCTTAAGCCCGATCTACAAGGCTTAAACATGAAATGGGGTCTCACATCGGACGACACTCGAAAAACACACAAGATCATCTAATCAAGCAGAACAAGTCATTAAACAACAAAAACTGAATTAGAAATACTTACAGTGCGATGGTTGATGCGTGTAGAGACTTGAACCACACTTTATCACTTTTAAAACACTGCCTTGATACCATATCTGTAGCGCCCCCAAAATTCCCGACTTGTAAAATCCTTAAAATCTTGTGGACTTTTTAATAAATTTTTTTTTTTGAAAACAAGTGCTCAAACTCGGAAGTACAAAAAAGGGAAGAACACCAGTGGCGAACTCTGGGCGGGGCCGCAGGAGTGAACAACAAGACTTGAAAGAAACAACTTTTATCAAGTACATTTACAAAGTGTACAACCACTCCCTTATACAAAAACCAACAACTGCCAAGATCCAACAAGTGTCAGAAGTGTGGGTTCAGAGTCCGCCGCAGCACAACAAGCTCCATCGCACGCCTAAGTAACACCTGTATCCCCATAAAATGGGGTCAGTACTCTTTCAAGCTGGTGAGACAAACCAAACACAATATACCAATGTGTGGAAATCGAAAACAAACTATCCAAGACATACATAGCATGTTTAATTGTAGTAATTGAACAGTTACATCATAAGCAAGTGTACAAGACTACACATGGAGCAATAAGTGGAAATAACTAGCATAACTTTATGAGCAATAACTATGCTAATTCATTTCACAATCCATATCCATTAGTAAGTATGCATCAAGGAACATAAATAGCCAATATCATGCAGGACCTATAAGTACAATAAACTTTCACAAGTGCTAAAAACAGGCAAGTGACCAAAGTAACAATAACGCAAGTAACTCAAACAATAACTGAGCTGTAACAAGTGTTGGAAACGAGCAAGCAACTAAAGTAACCGTACAACAAGTAACTAAAACAACAAACTGAACTGTAACAAGAACTAAGCAGCCAACAACTATAGTAACAACTAAAGTAACTGTAAGGCAAACACTCAAAGTAGTAACAGACTGTATCAAGTACTGAACAACACAGTAACCAAAGTAACAACTGAGGTAATAGCTGAATAAGTGCAGTAACTGAAACACAGACTACAAAACAAGTAAAGAAGCAACTACAGTAAGTCAGCTGATTGGTTAGTCTTTAAGTTCTTCTGATTACTCCTTCGGGTACGCGAAGGAACCTCGCATTCTGTGAGACATGCACCCGACGTCTGTTATTCAAGTTCTAGTGTGGTAACCGGGAAGCAACAGATCGAGTCAACCTCATGCGAGCAACACACGGCTAGGAGAAAACACTCGCATAGAAAAGGATTGCAATCCATACTACTGCAGTAGTGAGGTACTAAAAAGGTAACCCCGATGTTATCATCGCAAAATTTTTACTTTTGCAAATCAAACTGACCTTTGAAAAAGTTTTTGAAAATAACTCACCTCCGTTTTAAAATGCGGGATAATTCCGAAGAATGGGACTCGCCTGTCGGTATGAGGTTCAACCGTTCCTGGCGCCTTTACCAGGGGTAATTGAACCAAGGATCAATTGTGTGCTTAGCTTTGCTCAACTTGTCTAAATCATGTTCTATTTCCTAAATGCACAAAGAATCAGGCATGTGCTATGGCTTTCTGAAAATGCATATTTAAAAACATGATGTTGGATTTGAATATTGAAAAAAAATATTTGGAGATTCTTCGAAAAGATAACACTTGTAAAATCGCGAACCATGGTGAGAGAATATTTCTGAGGAAAATGAAAATCGATTTCTAGAAAATCCAGAGGTTTTATGAAAATCGATTTCTGAGAAAACCCCAATAACTTTGGAAAATTTGATTTCTCTGAATTAGAACTTGGGAATTGAAAATGTAACTTGAAAAATCAGAATTTTGAATTTGGGAAATGCTTGAAATATCATTGGAAAATCAATGTTTTGAGAAAATCAAATTCTAAATAAGACTTAGAAAATTTTGAGAAAATCGATTTTTCTGATTTGGAATTTGAACTTGCAAATGAATAAAATGAATGAATATGGACTTGAAAGGCTTGATTTTGAGGAATTAAGGAAATCCTTTTTGTATTTTTGAGAAATGCAGTGCATTTTGAAGTTAGCCTAAGAGTGTAGGCTGAATGTGGCTAATACAAAGATCACAAATCTGGGTCTCATTCGTATTCTGACTATGGCCATAAATACGAATTCCACCGAGTTTGTCAACTCTATAAGAGCTAGTGCACGTGCCATTCGTGTAGACCATAGTGAATTGGTAAAAATATGCATGAATTGGCATACATAGCAGTTATATATCAAAGTTTAAAACTATATGCAATGCATCCTATTCTATGCAGGAATTGAAATTCTTATTCCAAATTTACATTTAATTTACATCACTAATTGAATTTAAATACAAAAAAATAAAGTCTTCAATATCCCTGCAAAACTAGAAAACTTGTTTGTGAAGATATGTTGGCTTTTCTAGGTTTATCCAGTAATATCTAGAAATTGTTGGATTTTGCTAGATATAAGCCATTTTCCATGTGATTCCCTTATATAAACTTAATAAAATATGAAATAAGATGGAATAAATATGAAAATGAAATTTGAAATTTCAAAATTGGGGTCAAAATGACCAAAATACCCCTGATAGCAAGACTATGGCCTTGAAATCAGGGTTTTTAGAAACATATTTTGTAAAATGCAAGTTTTGAAATATAAATAATGATAAATTAACTTAAATATGATATGACATGATTAAAAATGAGAAAATTATGGTATAGAATTTCAAAATTGAGGTCAAATGACCAAATTATCCCTGATAGCAAGACTATGGCCTTGAAATCAGGGTTTTCTGAAATAGATTTTGATAAAACTTGAGATTTATGATTGAAATAAACACAAAATCAAACATGAAACACCCTAATATGATTCTAGACATGAGTAAACCCTAAAAACACACATTTATGCACGAAAATAAAGAAATATCACAAAAATTGTGATTTTGGCAGTGTTTCGGGATCCTACGAGGCCCTGTTTTGCAATTTGATCAATCTAGGCATCAAAAGGATTTCCAATTTCATAAAAATTGGTACCTGCACTTGTTATGTCTCTGAAATTAGATTACAATCATAAAAATAATTTTTTGACATTATTTTAATCCAAAAATTGCATTAAAACTCTAAAATATGCTATTTTTAACCTAAGTCACAAACCAGTTTCAGAGTTAGACCAGAATCAGGGGTCAATCTTCCATGAAAACTTTTGAATTTTTACATAGGAAAACTAGACATAAAAACAAAGGTTTTCCTTTTTACAGATCGGAAAAAGCATCTTTGGTTAGGGAGAAACCCTTCCGGAAATCTGAACTAAACTATAACAAATCTAACAGGGGTTAAAACAGATACTTCGGTTTGAAAATACAGAAATAATCAACAAACCTAATAAAAAATTTCTAACATTTTAGCAGTAAATAGTAGACAAAAAAATAATGAAACTCCTTTTTTACAGATCATGAATCAGATCTGTGGTTTGAGATCTATGGTCATTACAAGTCTGATTAGGGTTTTGGTAAACCCTAACGAGTTTTAAATTTAAAACCAGATTCTCTGACAGAGAAAAAATATCAAACAGAGGCAAAAATTATCAAAATTTCACAGTAAATAGACCATTTCAACACAAAACCACAGCACTTTACGGATCTTGAATCGGTTATCAGATGAGAAAAAAATCATAACAGCAAGTTACCCTTTTGATTTTAACAATGATTTTAAAGCTTGAAAAACTCGATTTGATGTCTGATTTTTCTGACAGAGTTTTCGAATCCCAAAACCTCTGATTTTTTTACAGTAGTTCATTTATACATCCATATATCATATATAAAAAAATCATAAATTAACAGTGAGTATTTAGATCCAAAATAGCATGCTCTTTTCTGTTCTAAACTAAAAACACAGAGAAATTTGATAAAACCTAATAAATCATGCTTTAACTAATGAAAATAATAATAAAAATATCAAACAGCAAAACAAAATTAATTTCTATGCTAAAACACATGTAATAAACATAACTAAGTAAAAAAATAAAATAAAAACAGGGAATCCATAGCTGGAACTTGATTTTACCTTTAAAACCATGGATTTAACCCATTAAAAGGGTAAATCTCATGTTTTATTGGTTAATAACGTAAAAAAATCATGATATAATCGATTCTAATGGATTAGAATCCCTGGAAAACACCAAAACAGAGTTAGATCATCTTCTTGAACCTCTCTTGAGGTTCTTGGACTTGAATCCATGGTTAAATCCATAAAATAGAAGGCACCAATGGCTAAAATTGATTTAAAACATGAAAAAGTATTGAATAAAACTAAAAAAATATAAAAATATTACCTTGATGCTTGCAGCAATGAAGGAAGGGCTGGAGAGGAGAGAGAATCTCCAAGAATCCTCAAGAGAAGAGTTGGTAAAATCATCCCCCCCTATGGCATCTATTTATAATAAAAAATTAGGTTTTAAAAATCAAGTCTTTTGAAAATTTTGGACTCTAACAAGGGGGGGCGATTTTGGGGTGGGGTTACCTATCTACCCCTAGTGTAAATTATCCTAATTAGTTCCTAATTAACCCCTATCTAATCCTAAAAAGCCCCCAAATGTGATGCCACTTGGCATTTTCTCACATTGGTTTTTAAAGTTTTAACTAAAACCTTTAAAAACAACAATTTAAAAATCAAATTTCAAAAGAGTTTTCAAAAATGGATTTTGACTCTTTTAAACTTCTAAAATTAACCAAGACACTGACTAACCCTAGTCTAGCCCTGACTTTCTCAAATGTGGCGCCACCTCGAGTGGACCCCACTTGAATTTTCAAAAACGACTTTAAAGCTTGAAATTGAGAGAATTTTCAAAAGATTTCCGAAGTAAACTTGAAATCAAAAGTTTTAAAAAGGCATAGAGTTCCAACTGAGTTAAAACTCCTCTGGATGTGGCGCCAACTGAGTGGGCCCACAAAAGGTTTTGAGAGGTTTAAAATCATCACTAAAAATAACTTTGAAAAGAGGTTAAAATCAATAATTGAAATTCAAAATCTTTGAAAATAGAGTCTCAGGCGAACTGGAACTCCGGGTTAGAGTCCTGGATTTTTAGGACTCTGAGATTTTGGGTTTTAAAAGCTAAATGAGGGAGTTTCTGAAAAGATTTTATCAAAATGATGACATAAGTCAGAAAATACTGTCAGGGTTAGACTCCTAACTCAATCAGGACTCTGAAATGGAGTCCTAGATTATCTGGACTCTACAAAATGACCTAAATTTTGAAAACAAATAGAAAAAAATGAAAATGGAAGTAAAAACAGACTTCAAAACAGACTCCTGACTGGACTAGGACTCCAGGATAGAGTCCTGATCGGACCGAAACTCTAGATTTTTTTGGTATTTTCTGAAAAACAGATGAAAGAATTTGTCAAAACAGTGAAAACAATAACAAATATTGGAATAAAACAGAGTTCTGATTCAACAAAGACTCTGAGGACAGAGTCCTAATTGAACTAGGACTCTCAGATTTTTGGATTTTCTGAGAAAACAAATGAGAGAATTAAAAAAAAAACAGT
This sequence comes from Nuphar pumila, assembly GCF_984573655.1. NCBI lineage: Eukaryota > Viridiplantae > Streptophyta > Magnoliopsida > Nymphaeales > Nymphaeaceae > Nuphar > Nuphar pumila. The sequence goes on along the minus strand of NC_143249.1, from coordinate 83,207,844 downwards.
TAAAAACTGGAAGAAATTGAAGTTTTGGTTCAGAGTCTTGATCTGATTAGGACTCTAAGAAAGAGTCCTGATTCGATCAGAACTCTAAGAATTTTGGTTTTCTGATAAGAAAATGATGAAATTTGGGCAAAGCTTTTGAAAACCAGTGAAAATGAAGTGAGAAAATCAATTTTGGATAGAGTCCTGATTCGATTAGGACTCTGGGGATAGAGTCCTGATTTGATAAGGACTCTGGGCTAAAACCTCAGAATTTTGAAATTCTTTGATAAAAGTATAATAGTTTTGGTAGATTGAAAGATTTCTGAAAGTTTCTCTCAAAATTGAAATCAGGATCAGAGTCCTGATCCAACTAGGACTCTCTGAACAGAGTCCTGTTCTGACTAAAACTCTGAGTTTCTGACTCATTTTGAAAGATTTGATTGAAAATAGATAAAATAGTTGTAAAAGATTAGAGTCCTAATCCGTTAAAACTCTGAAGAAGAGTCCTGATCCGACTGGACTCTTGAAGAAGAATCCTGATCCAACTAAGACTCTGAAATTTTGGCCAAAACAGAAGATTGTAAAAGGTTTTCTCCGAAAACAGGTAGAAAGGTAGTGAAAAGTAGAGTTCTGATCCGACTGGACTCTGGAAAAAGTGTCCTGATCCAACTAGGACTCTGAAATTTTTGGAGATTTTTGACAAGTAAAGGAATCCAAAAGCGACACCACCTAAATGGGTCTCATCTGAGAATTGAAATCAGTTGAAAATTGAGTTTAAAACAAATTCAGATTGTTTTCTGAGAGAAATACTTCAAAATATAAGGTCCTGGGGGTTGGCAAATGACAGAATGCTGATTAAAAACCCAGGTTTTAATAATTGATTTTGAAAGAAAAGTTTTAAAACCCGAATCTGGATTAAATATTTTGAAAACAGGAGTGCTGGATCTCGAAAATGAGATGTAATGACATGCAATGCCATGCAATGCAGTGAAATGACATGTCAAATGGATGAAATGATATTGCGATGATATATGAAATGTAAACACTAGATGAGGATGAAAATTTGGGGTGTTTATAGATGCCCCTCTTTGCTACTAAGCCGGTTGTAAGCCGAGCTTAGTGGCAAAGAAAACACACCAAATTTGGACTATATATATAAAAAAAATGCCCCAGTTAGGAGAATATGACCGGGTATGAAGGAATTAACTCTGACAATGATCATGATAGGTATGGGATGAAGAATAAAGAAGAAAGAATCACCTCATCGAAATGAGGCTCAGGCTTAGCCCTTAACCTGGATGGGACGGGAAATGAAATACCTCATGGAAAAATGAGGTTGAGGTTTTAACCCTTAACCTGAAAGGGGACGATACCTCGTGGAAAAACGAGGCTCAGGCTTGACCCTTAACCTGAAAGGGGACGATACCTCGTGGAAAAATGAGGTTCAGGCTTAACCCTTAACCTGAAAGGGGACGATACCTCGTGAAAAAATGAGGCTCAGGCTTAACCCTTAACCTGAAAGGGGACGATACCTCATGGAAAAATGAGGTTCAGGCTTAACCCTTAACCTGAAAGGGGACGATAACTCGTGGAAAAATGAGGCTCAGGCTTGACCCTTAACCTGAACGGGGACGATACCTTGTGGAAAAATGAGGCTCAGGCTTGACCCTTAACATGAAAGGGGATGATACCTCGTGGAAAAACGAGGTTCAGGCTTGACCCTTAACCTGAAAGGGGACGATACCTCGTGAAAAAACGAGGCTCAGGCTTAACCCTTAACCTGAAAGAGGACGATACCTCGTGGAAAAACGAGGTTCAGGCTTGACCCTTAACCTGAAAGGGGATGATACCTCATGGAAAAATGAGGCTCAGGCTTGACCCTTAACCTGAAAGGGGACGATAAACGGAATCCTCAAATTAAGAAACCATGATGGGACCTTCAAATTTTGCAAAATAAATCCGAGAGGGGTTGCAAAAGGAAGAAAGGAGGTTCCCTAAAGCTTGAAAAGGGATCAATCTTGGGTGTCTCATCGCTGAGACTGAATGGCTTTTAAGACAGATGACCTTTTTGCAGAAAATCCAGGTTTAACCCTTAACCTGAACGGGAACTGTCTATGGTGGGACAATGGGGAGCACAGGGAAGTGTGCGAATCTGAGAGCCCAGGCACTCAGATTAAAACAAGAAGGGAAGGATCTTGGACAACTCCCATCATCCGATCCTAAAAGGGATAACAACAACACCTGGATACATCAAAATAGACATCAAGTTCTCACTTCATGTCAGGATAACTTGAAAAGATTGCCAATAAGATAAAGATTGTAGTTAATTCAAGAATGATAGGCACATATATATATGAAAAATATTCCCTCTTGTCTACCTGAAGTATTACCTCTGACTGGACTTAACTCCGTAGAATCAAGATTCGAATTCGAATATCATTGCCCACTTTCTTTCAAGGAAGCTATCAATTTCCTTGATATGGATGGAAAAGAATGTATTCTTGATATTGCGAGAGCTATTGGTGAAAGAATATTGATAAAAGAATTTTACAAAATTAAAGGAGATTCTTGATAGATTCAGCAGTCTGATATCCTGGGATTCTTTTCTTATGATGATCTTTCTGCACTCTCTTTTTAACAGAATTGGAGCTCTCTTGGATTTTTTGAGAATTTCATCATCCTTCATTTTGGAGATGTCCTGACTTTTTTCTCTTTTTTTTTTGGAAGGGTACGTCACAAACTCCTTCATCTCAGAGATGTTCCAATCCTTCTTTTCTCTCAAGGATTATATTGACGGTTATTGGCTCTTTGGTTAAAAATCTCTTGGTGATAGCAGAAATTAAATACCTTTTAGGGATTGTCGGGAGGTTCATCGCATATACCTTCATCTCGACAATGCTTTGGGCTTTCCCTGGAAGGATCCATCACAAACTCTGTCATATTGGAGATGATCCAAATCTTCTTTGGCCCCGGGGGTCTACTCGCTTAATTCGCCTTCATCTTGATGACAATTGAGAGATCCCTTTTGCAGATATTTAATTGCAGCTTAGGTGATTGAGGAGATATGGAGATTGAGTGGACTTTTCTGTATCACCCAGGATATTTCGACTGCTTTAATTTCCCAAGAATAATCTTTAAAAGTGTGCCATTGACTGCGATCAATATCGACCACTCATGGCTTCGCAACAATCCTTGAATTTTCCTTACCGACCATATCGCGGATTTATTCTTCATCCTTTTGGTTGGACAATAGCAAGATTTTGAATTTTGAATCCTTTTTCGCAAAAGCTTTGTCCTTTCGGAAGTAATACTGAAGGTATTCTAAGGTACAATTTTATACGATAAAGATTTTGAAATCAACAACTATTTTTCATGGCAAACTGGCAAAATATTCCTGAAATCCTTGGTGAAAGAAATCACTTGAGATCTAAATGACCTATCCATGGCTAGATTCTCCTCTCCTTTCCTCAAAGGAGAGACTCAGGCTTGACCCTTACCTGAACGGGTAATAAAGAAGATACTCCTCTCTTCCCTAAAGAGGAGGTGTTTGCAAAATGAACTTTCGAAGAGAAATAAAGTTTTCATCAAAACTCCCTATTTCTAGGCTTCTCTTATGGAAAGGGGGTCGCTAACAAAGATTGAAAGGATATCATAGAGGAACAAGTTCATCACACTCTCCCAGAAAAAAGGGTCCTCGATGATGGGAGTGGCCTAACAAAAGACATTCAGGATTACAAGGAGGACGAGCTTCCGTCGAAACTCTCCCTGGAAAAAGGGTTCCTTGTATGACAATAAAGATTGTTTTGCAAACTGTTCGTGAAGCACGAGTCCCTTCAAATTCTCCCTAGAAAAAGGGGTTCAACGAACGAACAATAAAGACATGTGAGAAGAACGAGCTCCCTCAAACTCTCCCTGGAAAAAGGGTTCCTCGCAAGAGAAGATGATTGATGATGAACTAATTGGCAGACGAATTGGGCATAAAAGTCGAATCTTGAAAGACTATGATTGCAGGATACGACTCAAAGGTCGGACAAATATGATCAATATTGGTAAGATTTGATAACCCAAAGATTTGCTTGGTAAAATGGATGACCAGAGGTCTGACAAGATTGGTGACCCGAAGGTCAGATCAACAAAATGGAGTGACCTAAAGGTCTGGTAAGGATTGTTTGATTCACAGACCTGAAGATTGAGTCTGAACCTCAATGTGAGAGTTATGTTGTGACCAGTATGAAGACCGGACTTTGACAAAGTACCAATACGAATATTGTATTTTAAAAGATTGCCAGTACGAGCGCTGGATTTTAAAAGACCACCAACACGAGCACTGGATTTTAAAAGACTACCAGTGCAGGCACTGGGTTTTCGAGGATTACTAGTACGGGCACTGGATTTTAAAAAGGCTACCAGTACGAGCACTGGATTTTCAAAATATTACCAGTGCGAGCACTAGATTTCCAAAGATTACCAGTACGGGCACTGTATTTTAAAAGGCTACTAGTACGAGCAACGGGCTTTGGAAGATTATCAGTACGAGCACTGGGTTTTAAAAGATTATCAACTGACGATGACTTGAACGTCTTGCCGAGGTCTCAGGATTTATCCCTTATCCTGAATGGGTGAAAAAGCTTGATGTAAAATGAATGCCGATGAATGCAAATGCAAAGGATGCAACTGAGTGCACATGCGTGCAAAATGAGAGATTTATTAGATCCTGCCTACACACAAGTTGTTTTGAATAAAAGACAACTTCATAACAAGAATGCCCCAGTATATTCTGGGAATTATAGAAGAATAATTGATCATTTATTGAAAGGATTTTTTTGAAGCATACAAAATATAGAATAGAGATTTTCTAGGTGTAGAATTTCTTCAGATGTCGAGCATTAATGGGGTCGGATAGTTCTACCCCGTCTGCATTAATCAGACGATATGAATTACGGGGTAGCACTTCTTTCACCACGTAGGGACCTTCCCAGTTTGGTGACTATTTGCCACGCGGACGATGCTTGAGATGAGTCGTTGATCTAAGGACCAGGTCATTAACTTGGAATCTTCTTTCGATGACTGACTTGGCGTATTGCCTTGCTATCCTCTGACGATAAGACTGGGCATGCTCTGCTGCTTTAAGTCTTTTCTCATCTTGTAGATCTAACTGTATCAATCTCTGTTGCTGATACTGATCGAGTGGTAGCTCTAGAAGAGATGCAAATTTAAGAGCGGGTTTTTGAACATGAAGGGGTAGCACCACCTCGGTCCCATAAAAAAGTTCTAAAGGAGTTGCATTGGTTGGGGTTCGAATGGTGGTTTGATATGCTCAGAGTGCATCATGGATTTTCTCGTGCCAATCACGGCCCGTTTCAACGGTTCTTTCCAAGATGCGGATCAAACTTTTATTCGTCGCTTCTGCTTGGCCGTTCCCTTGGGGATAATAAGGGGCTGAAAAATGATGATGAATTCTGAATTTCGAACAAAAGATCTTCATTCTCTCATTCTTGAAATGAGTATCATTATCTGACACAATGTCGTGCGGTATACCGAAACGACAAAGAATGTTCTTATGAATGAACAAGACCACATGTCGACCTTCTACCGTACGCAGAGTGACAGCTTCAACCCATTTGGTGAAGTACTCTGTTGCGGCAAGAAAATATTTATGACCATTGGAAGCAGAAGGAGTGATGGATCCCACGACGTCGAAGGCCCACATAGAGAATGGCCATGGAGACACGACTGATTGCAAGTACATAGCTGGCGCATGAATGGAAGGTGCGTGCACCTGACACGGAACACACTTTTTTACAAAGCGATAACAATCTTGCTACATGGTTTTTCAATAATATCCTGCTCGAATGATTTGCTTAACAAGGGTTTGGTAGCCAACATGACCACCGCAAATGCCTTCATGCGCTTCTCGCACGACATCTTTGGCTTCTTCTTCATCTAAGCACCTAGAATATTCAGAACTGAACCCACGACGATAAAGAACATTGGCGAGAATAAAATAATGGGCCGACATATGCTGAATCGCTTTTTGCTCCTGCTTTGATAATTCTGGTGGAAGCTCCTCAGTTTCAATGAAATCTTTAATATCTTGGTACCAAGGTTTCCTTTTCTATTCCGCCTGGATAACTTGCATTACAAGAATAAAAGCAGGTTGATCAAGTATGCCAATTTCAAAAGAACGACATAATTCTCCGCTTCTGAAAGACATAATGGAGCCTAGGCTGGCCAAACCGTCGGCTATTTAATTAAACTCCCTTTTGATATGGAAAAGCTGAAATTCATCAAAATCGTTGACGAGGGCTAGGACAATTTTTTGATAAGGAAGCAACTTCTGGTCTTTTACCTGCCATTCAGCTTTGACTTGGCTGACGACGAGCAATGAATCACCGAAAGCGTGTACGCTCTTGACATTGAAGTCTTGCAAAATTCTCATACCTTGTATTAAAGCTTCATACTCAGCCATATTATGGGTACATTGAAAATCTAGTTTTAGAGAAAAGGGGATCATCTCTTTCTCTGGTGTGATTAGTAAGATGCTGATTCCTATGCCGGCCATATTCTTGGAACCATCAAAGAATAAGTTCCAAACTGGAGACTGCTGAACATTGTAGATCCGCTCATCGGGGAAATCATCCTCAGCTTTAACATCTTCTGCCAAAGGAAAATCTGCCAATTGGTCTGCAATTGCTTGGCCTTTGATAGATTGCTGAGAAACATATTTCAAGTCATACTGCATCAAAAGGACTTGCCACTTGGCAATCCGTCCACTGAGAAATGGTTGTTCGAGAATGTACTTGAGAGGATTAAGTTTTGAAAGAATCTTGACCTCTGATGCTAACAAGTAATGCCTTAACTTTTGACACATCCAAACCAGTGCTAGACATGTCTTCTCTATCTGGGAGTACTTCTTCTCGTAATGAATAAAAGTCTTGCTTACATAGTAGATGGCATGCTCAATCAGACTGCCTTCCTCGTACTGTGCCAAGAATCCACCACAAGCGACTTGGTTAACTGAAACATACAGTAAAAGAGGTTTTCCCAATTCCGGTGGCTTCAGAACAGGCGGGTTAAGAAGGTACTTCTTGAAACGATCAAATGATTGCTGACATTCTGGTCCCCACTCAAACTTCACTCCTTTTCTAAGCAAATGATTGAAAGGCTCACATCTCATGGCAAGATTGAATATGAATCTCCGAATTGATTGCATACGTCCCTGAAGACTACGCAATTCTTTGAGAGTAGTCAGGGGTGACATATCAATGATGGCCTTTGCTTTAGCGGGATCCACTTCTATCCCCTTTTTGCTGACCAAGAAGCCTAATAACTTGCCAGATTCAACTCCGAAGACACACTTCTGAGGGTTGAGTCTTAGCTTGTAAAGAATAAGTCGCTTGAAGACCTGACTTAAAGCATTGATATGGTCTTCTTCTTCCTTGGATTTGACTAGGATATCATCAACGTATGCATCCATGGTCTTGTGCATCTGGTCATGGAATATGGCAGCCATTGCGCATTGATAGGTTGCTCCGACATTCTTGAGCCCAAACGGCATGACTGTGTAACAGAAAGTGCCCCATGTGTAGTGAAGGATGTTTTGGATTGGTTACGAGCGGCCCGTTTGATTTGATTATATCCGGAGTATCCATCCATAAAAGAGAACATGGCATGACCAGCCGTGCTATCGACCAAGAGATCAATATTTGAGAGCGAATAGTCGTCCTTAGGAGTAGCCTTATTGAGATCACGGAAGTCGATACAGATTCGAACTTTACTATTCTTTTTGGGAACTGCTACGATATTTGCCAACCAATCCGGATAATCTATTGCTCGAATGAATCCTGCTTTAAGCAAATCCTCAAGTCCTTCCTTGACCTGCTGCTCGATTCGAGGATCCATCTTTCTTAATTTCTGCTTAACTGGCTTCGCATCAGGCTTCAGGACGAGGCGATGTTCCACCAATTTAGGATCTAACCCTGGCATATCCTCATAAGTCCATGCGAACACTTCTTGATATTGCTTGAGAAAATTGATGAGCTTTTCCTTCTCATCTGCGCTTAGACAAGAACCGATCTTGAGAATTTTAGGCTTATCTTCTGAACCAATATTGATGTCTTCAGTTGGATCCTGAATTAGGGTTGATGACTCATCCTGTTTCTGAATCGCTGCAAATTCTGGCAATTTTGGAAGCGCTGAATCAAATTCTGTCATTTCTTTTGGCTGCTTTGTGACCTTACTGTCCTCCGCTCTTGCCCTGACCCGATAAATCTTTGCAGGTTTTGATGTGATTGAAGAATTGATGACTAATCTCTTTATTGATTGGGAAGACATTCTGAAATTTCGAAAAGGAGTAGCTTTCAGAAAAAGTTCATTCATTATGGCATAAGTTGCATGAAATGGAAAAGGATAAGAACAATGAATTTTAAAGACAAATTGCAAAGGAGTAAGAGAAAGATGGCATCCAGATAGACGAGAAAATTGATAGCTATTTTGAAGACTTAAAATGGAATGATGACATAAACTGAAATGGGACATTGTCCCTACAAACTGCAGAAAATGACTGAAAAGAAGAAAGACAAATGGTAGAAGACTTTAATGAATCCCTTTAATGAAGACAGTATTTTTGTGAGATCCATTGCCCATGAACCCCAATCCTGCCCTGCGCGGATGATGGTCCGGGACCACTTGCTCTAGTCGACCATCTTCGTTCTTGCCCAAACCTTTAAAAGGCTGATAACCATGCTTTAGTAACAGGTCAAACCCTTTCTTGGCTCTTACAAACTGCGGGAAAAGAGGATGGTCTTTGAATGTGCTGTAATCGAGACGACCCCCGATTTTGAAGAAATGTGGCCCTTGCCATTGCACCATTGTTGTAGTATGCTTTGCTTCTGGTGCTGCCTTTAACTTTAACATTTTCAAACTTTCGCTAAGAACAACTTCTTCGCTCTCCCTGATGCTAGGAATATCAGTAGTATAGGTCGGCCGAGGAATCATAGGCTGGGGTAGCCTTTCTTCTGGATCTTCCCCGAGGACAGTAGTGATCATGCCACCTTTAGACCATTTAATACACTGGTGCAGGGTGGATGGCACCGCATTGGCATTGTGAATCCAGGTTCTTCCCAATAGAAGATTATACGTTGGCGGCACATTGACAACATGGAAAAGCACCGTGTGAACAGAGTAGTTGATGAATATTTCAAAAAAGATTTTGCCCTTTGCTGTCTGTCCATGATTATCAAATCCATAAATGGTGATTGGATCCGATGTGTATTCTTCTTCTTTTATGCCCAGAGCCTTGGCAGTCATTTCGGGGCAAATGTTAAAGCTACTGCCTTCATCTACAAGCACGTGGGGTACAGTCATTCCCCGGGTTCACACTACAATGTACAAAGCATTGTTATGAAACGTGTGAGGCTTGGGCAGATCCTCATCTGAGAAGGTTATGGGAGAATTGGTCATGGCCTGATTAACGATCTGGGCCATGCCTTCAGGTGTGGTGCCTGGCTTGACCTTGATTTTCCGCAATAAATCATCCAGGACTTGTTGATGCTTAGGAGAGGCACGCGCCAACTCAAGAATAGGGATATTAGAGAGGGCAGTGATTGGTCTTTGCACTGTATCGACCTGTTTTTCTGATGCTTTCTCTTTTTCTGAAACAGGTTTGATAAAGCCCTTGGGAAACCATGGCATTCTTTTGGCTACTTTTGGAGACACCCCAGCAGGCTCTTTTGAAACTTTCAGCTTATTGAGAGCTGAAACGAGGTCCATCTTCTGGGAATTCGACTGAACCTTATGTAACACTAACACCTGATGCTGTATATCGATATCACTGCTAGGACACGATTGGATGTGATCTTGTGGCTGAAAAGGATGATCAGATATCACTGCAGTTGAATGCTGGAGGAATGAATGATTTAGTATTTCTATTTTCTCACCTTCGGCCCCTTCCATCAACAGGTTTTTATCAATATAATCTTGTATAATATTTTTGAGAACGAAACAGTTCTCAGTGTCATGTCCCACTGTTTGGTGGAACTTGCAGAATCTGTCTTTCATTTTACCCATAACTGCTGGTGGATCGGCTACCCTTGGGAGCTTGATCATGTCACTACTGAGCATATATTCTAGGACCGTTTCAAGAGACTGATCTAGAGGAGTAAATTTGCGGTTATAACTCCACCCTTCACGCTTTGGCTTTTCTTGAGATTTCGACACTTGATCAAGAATCTGCTGTGGTTGTCTGTCATATTAAGGGATCGATTTGCCTTTCTGATCGCTTTTGTTGGGATTCGACCCTCCGGAACCATAGTTGTGATCTTTCCCATTTCCTTTATTTTGGTTCTTGTTGTTATTGGCAGAGTATGTGAAGTGGGTTTTCTTCTTCGATTCTTGCTGACCGCTGTTTTTACTGAACATGAAACCCTCATAAGAGCCATTTTTTATACTCAACTTGAGCCATTTGACTCGTTCTGTCAGTTCTATGAAGGTTTTTGATGGGGCGGTGGAAATTAATCCCCTTAGGGGTTGCGAGAAGTTACTCAGGATTAAGGATAGTGCGTGTTCGTCTGATATTGGATCACGCATCTTGTTACAAGCAGATCTCCATCTATGAATAAAATCCCTGGCTTTTTCATTTTCTTTCTGCTTCAGACCGCAGAGGTGGCTGAGAGTCGGGAGGGCTTCAACGTTGAATAAAAAGCGCTCAATAAACAAATTGACCACTTTATCAAACTCTTTCAGCTCTATGGGATTAATATGCTCTGAGTACCATTTTGCTGCAATACCCTCCAGACTGCGAGGGAAACAAAGGAATAAGGCTCGGTTATTCCTTCTGAACTTGGAACATTCTGCAAAGAAAAGGGCGAGGTGTGCCTTTGGGTCACCCGAACCATCAAATTTGATAAATTTCTTGGGGAGATTGTGAAAATCATCATCCCCATCCAGTCCGTCATAAAAGTCTTCTCTCGTAAAGACCCTTTTACCCTTGTCACGGGCCTGCAGATCCTTGACTATTTTCATCACATCTCAGAGTTGTGGCTGAGTAGGGTCATTGACTGACTGACTCCCAAATTTATAAGCTGACTCCTGCTTTTGAGTAGACCCTCTAAATGCCTGGTAAGTTTCATATTCGTCACCAGTAACTTCTGCTGATTCATCAGATGTTTCTTCGCGACGATTCTGCTTTCTGGTGATCTTCACACTCTTCTTCGTTGTTCGGCTTTTAACCTTTTTCTTATTATGCGCTTTTCCTGAACCAACCCCTGTTTCCTTAGACAATACTTTGCTCAGCATTCTCCGGAACAACGAATACATCTGTGGGTTGATGTCATCATTAGCTTGCTGACTTCCGTTTCTAGCAGATTGTGAAGAGGCCATTTCTTGTACTGAAGCTGACAGAGAACTGATAAGCTGGACTGGTGCGGTTTTCTTTCCGGACCTCGTCTGAACCATGTAAGGATGCAGGTGCTCTCTGCAGGGCAAAACTGAGGATTAGCTGCTGAAAATGGTTTTGAGTAGGAAATATTTGCTGAATATCTGGTAGACAATTTGAAGGACATCCCATTACTAGGGACTGAGTCGTCGTTGGAGTTACGACAATTGCGTTGCTATTCTTTGCAAAATAAACAACTGAAAATATGCCTTGTTACCTAGGCGAGGTCGTCAAACCAAGATAAAAAGTAAAGGAATTGTATTGAAGGAAAAACATGATTTTATTAATAATAAACTTGACAAAGGGGAGGGGGACGGACAATTTTCCACCACTCCTGATAATCAGAGGACACTCGAGGACCAGGAAAAATAGTGAGAGTGATAAAAGAATCCCAGCCATGTCTGGCAGAATGGTATGCTCCGGACCACTGATCTGATGTGAGATCGAACTCTGGCAAGATCCCTGATAGTGGGCGAATTTTTATGCGCTTCTGTCTCTGAGAGAACTGCCTGACACACCGCTCTGGATGGTAGTATGCGCAGAAGAATGGGCCAAGTAGCTTGAATCGCTTGCCATATGCATAAGTATATCTGGGAGGTGATTCCTGACGATCAAAGTAGTCCCATACGACTTCTTCCTCCTGAAGGTTGTCGATCAAGAACCGGTATCGAGCAACTGGAAGAAGCTTTTCACCATTGTATCTTAATGAACTGGCTCGGGCTGGCACATGCCGAAGGAACCAAGATTGCAATGCGTAAGTGCACCCTTCGACTAGAATTGATTCTCCAAGTGTGAAATGGGTCAACCCTCGGTATAGAAAAGCGAGTGCGGCCATGGCTATAGAGAAGCGGCTGGTCTGTCGACTTCCCCACCTTCGCAGAAGTTGAACTATCCTGATATCCATATAATTTTGTCCATCGGGAAAGAAACCTAATCCCACAGTACATAAGACCATCGCATGCTGGATTCTCTCTCGGGCTGTTCGAGATAAAGAACTGACTTCCACAAATGCTCCATACTATCTGTAGATTTCGAGCAGGTTCACATATTCATTTCCATTCTCCTCGATTAATGGCCAAGACTTGTGTCCTGTCATGCGAGCTAAAGCGTCTCGGGGATCCAGACCCTTGACATTGATCAAAAACTGTTTCTCCAATGGATCTCCAGGCTGACCAACTGGTTCAGGTAATCCTATAATCTCTAAGAATTCGTCCATCAACAAAGTCATTTCCTCCCATGGGAACCAGAAGGTACTAGTGCTCGGATTCCACCGCTCTGTCAGTGCGTGGATCAAATTGCCGTTGACCGTCTGTTTTCTCACTGCGGATGCCAGTTTCAATCCGCAATCGTCCAAATGGTCCGGAAACATACGAGAGAAGTTTTTTAGCCATGAATAATACCATCGGGGAAAGAAGGATCCGGTGCTGAGGACTCGATGTTCAGGAAGACCTTGTCTCACCTCATAGGAGATGTGACCCTCAGGAAAGACTGAATCAAGTTGACTGGATGCCATCAGAGTAGACTGGAAAACATGGAAGATTTGGAATAAGACTTGGGAAAATATAAGGATTTTAAAAAGATGCAGGCAGGATAAAAATAAAGCAGGAAATTCGAGATCCAGAAGAATGAAAGAATGGAAATCACCTGGAGTTTTGAAGAAAATAAGGAGAATTTGGAAAAATCGTCCAGGGTTTGAATAAAATAGGAAATTTCAGACAGTGTATGGAAACAGATGGAAAAATTTATGAAAATCGTCCAGTATTTTGGAAAACTTGTGAAAAATGTAATAAAATAGAATAAAAGAAGCTAACATTCAATCACATCCTGTACAATCAAATATGCACATACAACATTCCCTAAAAGCTGACTCTAGATGCACAAGTTTTGAAATAGCTGTAGGACCTTAATCCTAACTTTAAGGTTCAGATCATCTATGTCCAATCATGCTATGCCTATATACTCAAGCCAAGGCTCGATGTACGTGGCATAAAATCAATTTCTCCGGTTCTAGGTTCAAGTTTTCCAACATCCTTAAGCACCTGCCGATATACGTTGGACTATGACCCTTGGTACGTGGCAGGGGGGTTTTCACCCAAATAGGTGGCCTAGTTGTGAGGCTTTGTCCCGAACTATGGTTTTGGAAGAAAGCCCAGCAACGTGAAGACCGAGTAAAAGTAGGTGGGGTGGTTTTTGAAAACATGAGCACATGCAATCAAATCAGAAGGTTCTAAAACCTAAAGAGATAGAGATTTTGAAAATTTTGAAGAAGCAAACATTGTTTTCAATCAAACCTAGATTGAGGAGGGTTGTATTAGACCTAAGTCTATGTGAGCATGAAAATTTCCTCCTCAATATGGTCCTACCAAACCATACTTAGTCTATATGCAATTCATGTCAGCTGGGTTTGAGTCTAGGCTCCTAGGTTCACATAATAACAGAAAATAAAAGCTGACATTCCATGGAACACGATTTTGACAATTTGAACTAAGTTAAGCACACAATTGATCAGGCGAAGACAGGTCCCATCTCGGTCGCCAAACCTGTTATCATCACAAAATTTTTACTTTTGCAAATAAAACTGACCTTTGAAATAGTTTTTGAAAATAACTTGCCTCCGTTTTAAAATGCGGGATAATTCCGAAGAATGGGACTCGCCTGTCGGTACGAGGATCAACCGTTCCTGGCGCCTTTACCAGGGGTAATTGAACCAAGGATCAATTGTGTGCTTAGCTTTGCTCAACTTGTCTAAATCATGTTCTATTTCCTAAATGCACAAAGAATCAGGCATGTGCTATGGCTTTCTGAAAATGCAAATTTGAAAACATGATGTTGGATTTGAATATTGAAAAAAAATATTTGGAGATTCTTGGAAAAGATAACACTTGTAAAATCGTGAATCATGGTGAGAGAATATTTCTGAGGAAAATGAAAATCGATTTCTGGAAAATCCAGAGGTTTTATGAAAATCGATTTCTGAGAAAACCCCAATAACTTTGGAAAATTTGATTTCTCTGAATTAGAACTTTGGAATTGAAAATGTAACTTGAAAAATCAGAATTTTGAATTTGGGAAATGCTTGAAATATCATTGGAAAATCAATGTTTTGAGAAAATCAATTTCTAAATAAGACTTAGAAAATTTTGCGAAAATCGATTTTTCTGATTTGGAATTTGAACTTGCAAATGAATAAAATGAATGAATATGGACTTGAAAATCTTGATTTTGAGGAATTGAGGAAATCCTTTTTGTATTTTTGAGAAATGCAGTGCATTTTGAAGTTAGCCTAAGAGTGTAGGCTGAATGTGGCTAATACAAAGATCACAAATCTGGGTCTCATTCGTATTCTGACTATGGCCATAAATACGAATTCCACCGAGTTTGTCAACTCCATAAGAGCTAGTGCACGTGCCATTCGTGTAGACCATAGTGAATTGGTAAAAATATGCATAAAGTGGCATACATAGCAGTTATATATCAAAGTTTAAAACTATATGCAATGCATCCTATTCTATGCAGGAATTGAAATTCTTATTCCAAATTTACATTTAATTTACATCACTAATTGAATTTAAATACAAAAAAATAAAGTCTTCAATATCCCTGCAAAACTAGAAAACTTGTTTGTGAAGATATGTTGGCTTTTCTAGGTTTATCCAGTAATATCTAGAAATTGTTGGATTTTGCTAGATATAAGCCATTTTCCATGTGATTCCCTTATATAAACTTAATAAAATATGAAATAAGATGGAATAAATATGAAAATGAAATTTGAAATTTCGAAATTGGGGTCAAAATGACCAAAATACCCCTGATAGCAAGACTATGGCCTTGAAATCAGGGTTTTTAGAAACATATTTTGTAAAATGCAAGTTTTGAAATATAAATAATGATAAATTAACTTAAATATGATATGACATGATTAAAAATGAGAAAATTATGGTTTAGAATTTCAAAATTGAGGTCAAATGACCAAATTATCCCCGATAGCAAGACTATGGCCTTGAAATCAGGGTTTTCTGAAATAGATTTTGATAAAACTTGAGATTTATGATTGAAATAAACACAAAATCAAACATGAAACACCCTAATATGATTTTAGACATGAGTAAACCCTAAAAACACACATTTATGCACGAAAATAAAGAAATATCACAAAAATTGTAATTTTGGCAGTGTTTTGGGATCCTGCGGGGCCCTGTTTTGTATTTTTGAGAAATGCAGTGCATTTTGAAGTTAGCCTAAGAGTGTAGGCTGAATGTGGCTAATACGAAGATCACAAATCTGGGTCTCATTCGTATTCTGACTATGGCCATAAATACGAATTCCACCGAGTTTGTCAACTCCATAAGAGCTAGTGCACGTGCCATTCGTGTAGACCATAGTGAATTGGTAAAAATATGCATGAATTGGCATACATAGCAGTTATATATCAAAGTTTAAAACTATATGCAATGCATCCTATTCTATGCAGGAATTGAAATTCTTATTCCAAATTTACATTTAATTTACATCACTAATTGAATTTAAATACAGAAAAATAAAGGGAAGTAAAGTCTTCAATATCCCTACAAAACTAGAAAACTTGTTAGTGAAGATATGTTGGCTTTTCTAGGTTTATCCAGCAATATCTAGAAATTGCTGGATTTTGCTAGATATAAGCCATTTTCCATGTGATTCCCTTATATAAACTTAATAAAATATGAAATAAGATGGAATAAATATGAAAATGAAATTTGAAATTTCGAAATTAGGGTCAAAATGACCAAAATACCCCTGATAGCAAGACTATGGCCTTGAAATCAGGGTTTTTAGAAAGATATTTTGTAAAATGCAAGTTTTGAAATACAAATACTGATAAATTAACTTAAATATGATATGACATGATTAAAAATGAGAAAATTAGGGTTTAGAATTTCGAAATTGAGGTCAAATGACCAAATTACCCCTGATAGCAAGACTATGGCCTTGAAATCAGGGTTTTCTGAAATAGATTTTGATAAAACTTGAGATTTATGATTGAAATAAACACAAAATCAAACATGAAACACCCTAATATGATTCTGGACATGAGTAAACCCTAAAAACACACATTTATGCACGAAAATCAAGAAATATCACAAAAATTGTGATTTTGACAGTGTTTCAGGATCCTGCGGGGCCCTGTTTTGCAATTTGATCAATCTAGGTATCAAACGGATTCTAAATTTCATAAAAATTGGTACCTGCACTTGTTATGTCTCTGAAATCAGATTGAAATCATAAAAATATTTTTTTGACATTATTTTAATCCGAAAATTGCATTAAAACCCTAAAATATGCTATTTTGAACCTAAGACACAAACCAGTTTCAGAGTTAGACCCAAATCAGGGGTCAATCTTCCATGAAAACTTTTGAATTTTTACAAAGGCAAACTAGACATAAACACAGAGGTTTTTCTATTTACATATTGGAAAAAGCATCTCTGGTTAGGGAGAAACCCTTCCGGCAATCTGAACTAAACTATAACAAATCTAACAGGGGTTAAAACAGATACTTCGGTTTGAAAATACAGAAATAAATAACAAACCTAATCAAAAATTTCTAAAATTCTATCAGTGAATAGTAGACAACAAAATAATGAAACTCCTTTTTTACAGATCATGAATCAGATCTGTGGTTTGAGATCTATGGTCATTACAAGTCTGATTAGGGTTTTGGTAAACCTTAACGAGTTTTAAATTTAAAACCCGATTCTCTGACAGAGGAAAAATATCAAACAGAGGCAAAAAATTATCCAAATTTCACAGTAAATAGATCATCTCAACACAAAATCACAGCACTTTACGGATCTTGAATCAGATATTGGATGAGAAAAATATCATAACAGCAAGTTACCCTTTTGATTTTAACAATGATTTTAAAGCTTGAAAATCTCGATTTGATGTCTGATTTTTATGACAGAGTTTCCCAATCCCAAAACTCTGATTTTTTTATAGTAGTTCACTTACACATCCATATATCATATATAAAAAAATCATAAATTAACAGTGAGTATTTAGATCCAAAATAGCATGCTCTTTTCTGTTCTAAACTAAAAACACACAGAAATTTGATAAAACCTAATAAATCATGCTTTAACTAATGAAAATAATAATAAAAATATCAAACAGCAAAACGAAATTAATTTCTATGCTAAAACACATGTAATAAACATAACTAAGTAAAAAAATAAAATAAAAACAGGGAATCCATGGCTGGAACTTGATTTTACCTTTAAAACCATGGATTTAACCCATTAAAAGGGTAAATCTCATGTTTTATTGGTTAATAACGTAAAAAATCATGATATAATCGATTCTAATGGATTAGAATCCCTGGAAAAACACCAAAACAGAGTTAGATCATCTTCTTGAACCTCTCTTGAGGTTCTTGGACTTGAATCCATGGTTAAATCCATGAAATAGAAGGCACCAATAGCTAAAATTGATTTAAAACATGAAAAAGTATTGAATAAAACTAAAAAAATATAAAAATATTACCTTGATGCTTGCAGCAATGAAGGAAGGGCTGGAGAGGAGAGAGAAGCTCCAAGAATCCTCAAGAGAAGAGTTGGTAAAATCGTCCCCCCCTATGGCATCTATTTATAATAAAAAATTAGGTTTTAAAAATCAAGTCTTTTGAAAATTTTGGACTCTAACAAGGGGGGGCGATTTTGGGGTGGAGTTACCTATCTACCCCTAGTGTAAATTATCCTAATTAGTTCCTAATTAACCCCTAGCTAATCCTAAAAAGCCCCCAAATGTGATGCCACTTGGCATTTTCTCACATTGGTTTTTAAAGTTTTAACTAAAACCTTTAAAAACAACAATTTAAAAATCAAATTTCAAAAGGGTTTTCAAAAATGGATTTTGACTCTTTTAAACTTCTAAAACTAACCAAGAGACTGACTAACCCTAGTCTAGCCCTCACTTTCTCAAATGTGGCGCCACCTCGAGTGGACCCCACTTGAATTTTCAAAAACGATTTTAAAGCTTGAAATTGAGAGAATTTTCAAAAGATTTCTGAAAGTAAACTTGAAATCAAAAGTTTTAAAATGGCATAGAGTTCCAACTGGGTTAGAACTCCTCTAGATGTGGCGCCAACTGAGTGGGCCCACATCAGGTTTTGAGAAGTTTGAAATCATCACTGAAAACAGACTTCAAAACAGACTCCTAACTGGACTAGGACTCTAGGACAGAGTCCTGATCGGACCGAAACTCTAGATTTTTTTGGTATTTTCTGAAAAACAGATGAAAGAACTTGTCAAAATAGTGAAAACAATAACAAATATTGGAATAAAACAGAGTTCTGATTCAACAAAGACTCTGAGGACAGAGTCCTAATTGAACTAGGACTCTCATATTTTTGGATTTTCTGAGAAAACAAATAAGAGAATTTAAAAAAAAACAGTTAAAAACAGGAAGAAATTGAAGTTTTGGTTCAGAGTCCTGATCTGATTAGGACTCTAAGAAAGAGTCCTGATTCGATCAGAACTCTAAGAATTTTGGTTTTCTAATAAGCAAATGATGAAATTTGGGCAAAGCTTTTGAAAACCAGTGAAAATGAAGTGAGAAAATCAATTTTGGATAGAGTCCTGATTCGATTAGGACTCTAGGGATAGAGTCCTGATTTGATAAGGACTATGGGCTAAAACCTCAGAATTTTGAAATTCTTTGATAAAAGTATAATAGTTTTGGTAGATTGAAAGATTTCTGAAAGATTCTCTCAAAATTGAAATCAGGATCAGAGTCTTGATCCAACTAGGACTCTCTGAACAGAGTCCTGTTCTGACTAAAACTCTGAGTTTCTGACTCATTTTGAAAGATTTGATTGAAAATAAATAAAATAGCTGTAAAAGATTAGAGTCCTAATCCGTTAAAACTCTAAAGAAGAGTCCTGATCCGACTGAACTCTTGAAGCAGAGTCCTGATCCAACTAAGACTCTGAAATTTTGGCCAAAACAGAAGATTGTAAAAGGTTTTCTCCGAAAACAGGTAGAAAGGTAGTGAAAAGTATAGTTCTGATCCGACTGGACTCTGGAAAAAGAGTCCTGATCCAACTAGGACTCTGAAATTTTTGGAGATTTTTGACAAGTAAAGGAATCCAGAAGCGACACCACCTAAATGGGTCTCATCTGAGAATTGAAATCAGTTGAAAATTGAGTTTAAAACAAATCCAGATTGTTTTTTGAGAGAAATACTTCAAAATATAAGGTCCTGGGGGTTGGCAAATGACAAAATGCTGATTAAAAACCCAGGTTTTAACAATTGATTTTGAAAAAAAAGTTTTAAAACCCGAATCTGGATTAAATATTTTGAAAACAGGAGTGCTAGATCTAGGGATGGCAGTGGGGCGGGGCGTGGCGGGGGACAAGGTTTCCACCCCCGCCCCGCCTCAAAATTTTATCCTCCACCCCAGCCCCGCCTCCGCGGCGGGGATGGATTTTATCCTCCACCCCCGCCTCCATCCTTGTTTCATACCCTTCATCCCCGGTCCAAACGGGGCGAGGCGGGGCGGGGCCCCGCTTTCCCCCGGTCCACTGCCATCCCTAGCTGGATCTCGAAAATGAGATGTAATGACATGCAATGACATGCAATGCAGTGAAATGACATGTCAAATGGATGAAATGATATTGCGATGATATATGAAATGTAAACACTAGATGAGGATGAAAATTTGGGGTGTTTACACCCGACCTCCCTGACTCTGAGTGACTGGAGGCCAAAGGACGCTATAGCTTCTGTGAAAACACGTGTCATAGTAACCACAAGTCACTCAGGGTTGTACCATCCACCCTCTCCCAAGGTAAACCATTTTGTGAATGGGGCGAAGCAGGTTTATCTTTCTTAGGCTCATGTACGCACTACTCAATAACTGTGTCAGGATGTGCTAAGTGCAAAGTGTAAGAGTATCACATGTTTTTATCTTTTGCACAAGTATAAACAACAGAGGCATTGCATATATCAATTCTGAGAGACAAATAAGTGTACGAGCAAATACACATTCACATGCATATGATAGTTCATCCACATTTCATTATACGAAGCATTGTCTCTAAAGCATTAACAATGGCACTTTGCATATTCACAAGCAAGGCGAAACAGTAACGAGTGCGTACTAAATAATCAAGCGTGAACATGTATCATAATTCAATGCATTAGTATGAACTAAGCGAGCAAATCACAAGTACAAGTAGTCTTGCATGAGCAGAATATGACAAGTACACGAACAAGCTAATTTAACATTGCAGGGCAATGTGCCTAACGATGAGACAGTGAGAAACATTTGGCCATGGTAGGGCAGCTCTCGAAAAAATCAAGTGGTGTGCACAAGCATACAAAACATGTATCTTTAACATAAGCGAGCTCGTCTCGCAAAGTGGGTCTATAGCCCGAAAACTCGCCAAGGAATTCTATGTCATGAATACATAAGGTATTGTCGTACATACACTTAAATCTCGTGAATCCCATAACTGTACAACGAGATCATGTGCATCGGGAAATGTGACAAGTACCAAGTGTCGTGAACACTTAGGTGGAGACCAAGTGTTCGAATCATCGAACCAAAGCTTTCAGATAAATTAATCTCGTGCAAGTCAATAAGCACACAGCTATATTGAATCATATCATTTCAAGATTTACTTCACCTTACATATATGTGAATCCTCAAAGTGCATAGAGTGCTAAACTCCAATGCATTTAACATGTTATTGCACGTACGATCAAAATGTATTTCTCTAACATATTTAATTATATACTTTCACTATCATGACAGCGACAAGGATATTTGTTTGCGAAAAGTGGCAACCATGTTGTGCAATAGGAATGTGCGGCTTAGTCAACTAGTTATCGATGCGAAGAGGTTGCGAAACCACAAAGGCAGGGCCTGCACGCTTGCTGCCCCAAAACCGCAGCAGCAACCCAACTAGAATGCAACCACAGTGTTGTAGCCACACAACTAGAGAACGAAGCTTCCAAAACACCATAAAGGTGCTACTGCCATGCGAGTCCATGTGGCCCGCTAGTCTGGACAACGGTACAGACCTAGGCAGCCGAAACATTGGGACTTGTGCCGTAGGCACTAATGCAGCCCCACAGGCTGCAGTCTGAAACTCTGTATCGAAGTGGAAAGCAAGACGAAAGGGAGGAATATCCAACAGCTGTATTGGAACAGTTCCCAAAAAGGCCGACAACCTTATCAACCATACTGGTGAAAAAGAGCACCAAGCGCACACAAACAAGCCCAGTTGGGGTTGTGCTGCCGAATTGCGGCAACACCCACGACGAGGTGACAACAAACCATAAGGACCCAATTGACGAAAAAGACGGAGATGGACAACAAGTTGTATTGTCCCACAACCTGCATACTGCTGGGATCGAATCCCTGGACCAAGTGGGTTTGGCCCCGGAAGAACCACCAATGATGGTCACGACAACAAGAAGAGGTATGCTAAACGGAACATAAAGTTATTGATGTAACATCATGAATTGTGTACAGATACAAGGGGACATGTATGTGCATCATGTCCTAAGTGCGAGAGCTAGCCAAGTGACAATACAAACATTGCACGTTATGATGAGACAGATAGAAGCATTTTGCCACGGTAAAGCGTGACTCGCAAGATGTGCCAAGGTTCTTAAACCATGTATTACAACCATAAGCGAGCTCATCTCGCTAAGTGGGGTCATTGCCCGCAACAGGACTCGCCAAGGAGTTCCAATTGTCGCATAAGTCTCACAAGATTGCGATATCCCTAAGTGTACCATAAACTCCCTTCATACTTAGGGAAAACACGTGTAATTTTCCAATGTAATTGTACATTCAAATATCACCAATGTGATCATACGTTTGCATTCATTAGTGCAAAGCTTACGTGCTAAAGTGTGTGTGGCAGTGCACGGCTTCTTCGTGACACTACATTACGTAACACATTAAATATGTTTGAAATAGTTTGCGAAGTGGCAAGGTGCCAGTAACGTGTGACAAGCAAAAGCCTTATTTGCATTATTTCGTTTGACATGCGCCGTTGGTTCTAACTTATGCAACGACAATCTTACTTCATTTTAAAATATCACTTGTAGGCACTTCGCATTCTATGCAAAACTGGACCCATTCACCTAAGTGGGAGCCCATACTACATCGCATCGATGGGTATAACCTTTCTTGTGCATAAACATCATGTATAATGTACATTATTGCTTCGGGCAATATTTGTGATCCTCGTCTAAGTCATGATGAGTCATCGTTTAAGTCTTAGTCGGGTCATTGGAACTCGGGCCATAGGCACTTATGCAGCCTCATGGGCTGCGGTCCGGAGTTGCTAACGAAACAAGAAGCGTGGCGAAACGAAAGGAAACCACGGCTGGGCTGGAGCTGTCAAAACAAACCCACACCCGACCGGTGCCATGGAGCACCACACGCACACAGCAGTCCTGGCTCGGACAAGGCTACCAAACCGAAGCACGGACAACAGACTTTGCTGTCACACCGCGCCTAAGTATCCCTGTTGCAAGGGCCGAAACAAAGAGCCCGCACCAAACTCACCGACTGCAGCCACAAGGAAAAGGGCCCAGGTCTAGACTGACTAGTCTAGACCCACAAACGGGCTGCTCTATCTTGAGCAGGGTCTGAACCAGAAGTCCAGACCCCAAACTGTGGCCCACTAGCCACTAAAATGGGGCTCGGCCCATTTCCGAAATGCAGGGGGTGTAGGCTTTGTAGCTTGCACCCGAACGTGACCCACCTGCTACAACTTGGTTGCAGCAGGCTCACCCAACATGATCCAGGTCTGGACCGACTGGTTCAGACCTAAGTTGGCTTCAGCCAACCGCCAAAGAGGGGGTACAGGCCCAGGTGCCTGCACCTAGCTGCAGCCTAACCACTGCAGGGCTGCAACAAGGCTCGAATCAAAGCCCAAAAACAAAAGGGCTCAATGCCCCAGCCGAACAGGGTTCGGCCAAGGCCTTTGATAGGTCTGGGCTGAGTTAGTACAGACCATGTCAGGCCCACTAGGACCCCCGGAAAGGTTGCGCTAAAAACTGGAAATGAAGGCGAAGAAGACACCTCAACCGAATGAGCTATGGACACATCATTGACAGGTCTGGACCACATTCGGTCCAGACCGTGTCAGGGCAATCTGGGGTGTTCGACAACCACGAACCCAACATGGGTTCGGCTGTAGGTCGGTCCAGACCTACAGGAAAGGGGAAAACGCCCAGACCAAGGTTCAGTTAGGGGTGTTAGGTACTGCTGGACATGTCCAGCAGTCCGGACTAGGCCATCGAATCAGAAAAAAATGCAGATAAAAGGCCAAACAAAAAATAAGAAAATAGAAAGGGCCAAAACGAAGGAAGGTCGGTGCCTCCCAACATGGCTCGGCATGCATATCATAGGCCATCAGCACCCAAAAGGGTGAACCCGAATAGGTGGGTTGCTGGGCTTGTGCCAATGCAATGCCTCCTTGCCAAACGCACCAAAACCTTGGAAGTTAAAACTTTGGCTAGCACAAAATGACCCAAGAACAAAATGCAACATCCACCAAAAGAAAATGCATAAGTGTGAAATGGCTTCCAGCCATTGTGCAACCAAAGATACTTACGCAACGCATGACTAGTATATACGTTAAAACAGTAAATCTGAACCTATCTACTAGTAGCTCATGAAGAGGGTGCATCAACTCAAGACGAAACACAAGAAACCTAAGAATGGCCTCAACCATTACAACCACTTGCTCAACAAGGAAAAACAACTTCATAAAAACATGCTCAAACATGCAAATACTGAAATGAATGCATGTAATGACAGCTCGCGCAAAAGGAAGTGCATGAACAAGGAAGAAATCTCGTTCAAAAACGAAACCCACAATTTATGCATGCAAAGAAAGTTCACGAGAATGCAAAAACGCCTAGAAATTGCTCAATCTGAAAACCACATTTTGGACAACTGACAGAGTGTCTCACCTTCGCGGCTTTCAAACGGTGGAAATGGAGATGCTGCTCACGGTTGGGAGTCTCAACACGTATCACTCACACTTTCTACTCTCTTCTCTCACTCACGGTTTGGAGAAGGGAAGGAAGGGGAGAGAGAAGCTCCACCCCAAAATCGCCCAAGGTAGTATGCTTATTCCCTCTCATAAAATCTTAAATACTTAGGTTTACCAAAAAGGGACGGCTAGGATCTAAAGAGGAGTGATGGACGGCTGGGGTGCTACATGCCCCCCATAGCCAGCCCACACCCAATGCATGTCATGCATTTAAAACTTTTGAAAAGGTTTTCAAATATGCCATTAAAAGGAGTTTCAAAAGCCTTTATAACTTAAAGGAATTACAAGGGCTGCCTCTAAGGCTAGCCAATTGGTTTTTGTTATTTGAAATCTTTCAAAAGTATTGCAAAAATGCCATGGGGCGCCAGCCCCATGCCTCTCTTTGAGAATTGCGCCCCTCATGATGCTTCATCATGAGTCCTTTTGAAAAGACCAAGGGCCAATCATGGCCTTCTTTTCAAAAACCATGCAAAATATTTCAAAATCGCCACCCAGCTGGTCAAACCTGAACCAGCTGGTCCACCATGTCTAAAAACGTCCTCTAGGGAGGACGCCCAATGGATTTGGGTCCTCTCCTAGTTGATCTGGTCCAAATCCAAAAATCGCCATTTGTAATATTTCAAAACCATGCTTAATTAATGCATTAAACTACTAAATTAATTCCAATAAATCATTTAGTGCTCTTCAAAACCTCAATTAGTATGGAATGCTTGATGCCTCTCAATAAAATTACCTTTCGTTTGCAAGAATTAAGCGTATTACGATTCAGGTCCAATCGTTAAACAAAACTCGTAATTCACATGCACTGATGAGGTTTTTACGTCGTATGGGTCCCAAATTCAGGGACAAGTTATAAAAATATATTATAAATTAACCCTTAAAATTTCAAAGATTAATTCGTCCAGAATTAGGCACTTTTTACTTACACAGTGTATTTACGCGATTTGCGGGTCGCGCGTACAAAGCTATATCACAAGGCACAGTCAAAATATACTTAATTACGCGATTAAACCTCATAACCACATGAAATATAAGCATATCAACTTAAAGCAGATAGTAATTCCTCAGCAAATTCGTGGGTCTTACATTTCTGACATAAGTGAGCTCAACTCACAAGGTGGGTTCATTGCCCACACTAACTCGCCACTGAGTTCTTAACATTCTATAAAATCTCACAGATAAATGCACCCTTACAAGGTACCTCGAGTCCCCTTTATACTTACGGGACAGATCAAGTGCCCAAAGGTGAATCATGTGATCAATGCAAACGTACACGAAACACAACCAAATATTCATTAAATACTAGGACACTTGAATTATCAATACGATTCATGCAATTAAAATAAGTTTGGTGACATGATGTGCAAGTGGAAGTACTTATTCGTGTTATAGCATTTATGTCACATTGTTCTCATGTAGTGTGTAAGCGTACATAAATTAAAATAATACGAGCATAATATCACATGTTAGCTAATCTCAATTTTGACTATATTAGATGGTAAACAAGCTTAATCAGTCCGTTTGAGTTCAGTGACTTGCTGTCTCATCTGGGTCGTAGCCAACTCGACTCCAAAAGGAGAGAGATTTAAAACAAGTTAAAAGTAAATCATGACTTCCTATAATGAGCAGAAAGATTGATATTTTTGAGATGTTTAGGCAAAGATTAATCCCTGACCCTAAACACAAAAATTGTAGAGTTATCTCTTAGCTTTCCACAGAATCAAACCAATAGAATTTTCATGAAGAAAGTGACGAGAAATCTCAAAAATACGAAATACTGTCCAGAGCATTCTGGACTGAACAAAGACTAACAAAAATCTGAATATTCTATATTTTGATAGAGGATTTGGGGGACCTTGCAAACTGAATCAAGAAATATTCTCAACTACAAAGTTAAAGGACTGTGTCTTAGCTTTCTAAAATGTTCAAGAACACCGAAATATAACCTGTATCAAAGGAGATATAGTTGGTTTATCAGATGTGTCTTTGACAACTCTAGATTCGGGAAAAACTAATGCATGCAAAAATAACATTATTAACAGAGATTTTAGAGAATCATACGGACCGAACCAGACCAAACCTTTAACTACAAAGTTAGAGGTTTGCATCTGAGATTTCCATAATATACAAGAACACCAAAATCGGACATGTATCCAGAGCGATACAGTCAATTTATCATAGGTGTCTCTGACAACTCTGGATTTAGGAAAAATCAATACATGCAAAAATGACATTTTTAACAGAGATTTTAGAGGACTATGAGGATCGAATTAGGCCAAACTGTCAACTACAAAGTTATAGATTTGCATCTGAGATTTCCAGAATGTCAAAGAACACCAAAATAGGATATGTATCCAGAGCGATACAGTCAATTTATCAGAGATGTATTTGACAACTCTAGATTCGGGTAAGATCCAATACAAGCAAAAATAATATATTTGACAAAGATTTTAAAGGACCATGCGTACTAAATCAGGCCAAATCTTTAACTAAAAAGTTAGAGGTCTACGTCTTAGCTTTTCAGAATGTCTAAGAATACCAAAATAGGACATGTATCTAGAGCGATACAATCGATTTATCATAGGTGTCTCTGACAACTCTAGATTCAAGAAAGAATCAATGCTTTCTAAAACCATATTTTTGATAGAGATTTTATAAGATCCTACGAACTAAATTAGGCTAAACCTTTAACTACAAAGTTAGAGGTCTGAGTCTTGTCTTTCTATAATGTCTAAGAACACTAAAATCAGACTTGTATCCAGAGCGATACAGTCGATTTATCAGAGGTGTCTCTGACAACTCTGGATTTGGGAAAAACTAATGCATGCAAAAAAAGACATTTTTGATGGAGCTTTTAGAGAACTTTGCATTCTGAATCTGAAAAAGTTGTCAACTACAAAGTTGTAGGACTAGGTCTGGGATTTTCATAATGTCTAAGAACACCAAAATTTGACCAGTATCTAGGGAGAGAAGATTGAATATTTGAAGGTGTCTTTGACAACTCTAGATTCAGGAAACTCGTTTTGACAAATACATATTTTTTTTTTGAAACATAAGTGTGTGCATGTGACGTATCTCACAAAAGTGCTATGAACTAAATATAAGGAACACCACACAAATTTAATACACATGCAACTCACACCCATGCATTTGAGAAATCTGGTTTCATGAAGAAAGAAGATACAAATGAACAATTAAAGAAATCTCACCTTCAATGGATTCCGGAATGATAGAGGGGATCTCCTCTTGCTTGGGTGTGTAGGATGGAGTCCCACGTGGTACCCAACCCTACACACTAGCAAGGTGGAGAGAAAGAAGGTTGGCTATGGTGGGAGCCCCACAATTTTAGGAGAGAGAGAGAAGGGAGAGAGAAAGAAGAGGAGAGAATGACTTTCTCTCTCTTCTCAATGGTTAAATATGCTAGGGTTTTAAGTGGATGAGTGAGATTAAAAGTTAGAAATGAATGACTAGGATGTATGTCACACCCTTCTAGGTGATGGCATACTTGTAATACTTTAGCTCTACTTTTCCAGCACCAATAGGCTTATTTCATTTGAATTCTCTAAAAAGTCTTTCAAGAATACCATTAATTAAGGTCTATTATGCCCTCTTGCCTTTAAAATTTTTCAAGAAGTGTCCCATGGCTGGAACCAATCAGAATCATTTTTGAGAAAAGTCTTTCCTTAAATTACAAAATAGCCACCTCCTAGCTTGGTCAACTTGACCAGCTAGTCTCCAAGGTTATCCATGTCCACCTATGGTCGACCATGGGCTAGGTCAACCCCCCCTAGTTGGTCTCAAACCCGACAAAAATTCAAATATAACCTGAATGTTAAAATATATT
Source organism: Nuphar pumila (assembly GCF_984573655.1). NCBI lineage: Eukaryota > Viridiplantae > Streptophyta > Magnoliopsida > Nymphaeales > Nymphaeaceae > Nuphar > Nuphar pumila. The sequence continues at coordinate 83,179,526 of NC_143249.1, read as the reverse complement.
CTAAATTATTATTTTTCGTGAAAAACCATCTTTGGTATGACCCATACCTCTTTAAAATTTACATTCCTTATTAATAATTTACATAAAATGATGAGGTTTTAACATTGTTTAAATTTCTTGATTTGAGATCCAATTGATCCAATGTAATTTGGATAAAACTTAGGGTTTTGATGACCGATGCATCGAAATATGCATGCATATGCATTTATTTCAATATATATATAAACACTTGTCTACATTAGGGTTTCCGATATATATATATATATATATATATATATATACACACACATACACACATCCATATGCATATACATATTTATGTACAAATACATAGATAATGACAACTATGAAATTTCATCTTCTATTGGATAATTTTTCTCAAAAAATTTGCGGGTCTTACAAGTGTGCACCTAGTCGGGTCTGTCCCATATGGGTGTAGACCAAACGGGTAGCATGGCACTAAAAAAAATATGTTAGGAACAATAGAAAAAAGAAATGAGCAGCTGCAACGTTTCTGAAAGAAAAACAATGATATATATATATATATATATAAATAAATATATATATATATACATATATATATATACATATATATATATACATATATATATATATATATATATATATATATATATATATATATATATATATATATATATATCATCCAGGCAGCAACCAAAAGGTTGCCATTTTTGGGGTATTTACGTATCGTTTCAGCAACAATGCTGAACACAAGATATGTGAAGCTACTCGTTATCTTTCTAAAGAATCAGAGAAGTCAGAATTTCGTTAAGGGGTTCAGGAGATATCGCTGAAACACCGGACATTATCCGTGACTTTCTGGACTGCTGACAAAAATCCTGTTGTCCACCAGAAACAGAGATTTTCAAAAGTGTTGCAAACCGAACCAAAGAAAGTCATCAACAGTAAAATTTAAGGTCTACCTCTAACCTTTCCAAAATGTTCAAAAACACCCTAATCCAACTGGTATCCAGGGAGATATGGTAATTTTATCAGAGGCGCCTCTGACAACATAGAATTCCGAAAATACAAAAGCAAGCAATTTCGTGCCAAACACAAGGTGTGTGTGTGTGCACATGCTAAAGTGTCATCCCCTTTGATATAGAACCAGCATGAACCACACGAAAAACTAAGTTACACACTTCACCTTTTGTACTACATGGAGTTTCCCAAAAAAAATAGAAAGATAAGGTTAAAGACTTCACCTTGGGGTGTTCGGTTGGAGATGGAGGAAGGTGGGCTTGAGCTCACCACACACACGACCCTCTTCACACACACAGGCTCACTCTCTTACACACACACACACACAAGGCTCACTCTCAAAGCCTCACACACTTCCCCTTCACTCTCACTACTTAGGAAAATGGAAGAAAGGAAGAAGACGTTAGAGGAGGAGAAGAGAGAAGGAATTTTCTCTCTCCTCTCCCCTTCAACCCCTATTTATAACCCTTAAAATGGATGGAAGGCTGAGATTTTGGAGAGCAAGATAGGTGGCTCTCCCATCCTACGCCCCTCCCCCCCCCCCCCCCGCTCTCTCTATGCTTCTAGGTAGCTAGGTCCACAAGGGGTTGACCCCCCTTGAAGAGCCTACTTCAAGGGTCCACCAACCCTCTTGCTAGGTCTATACCAACTTCCCTTAATTTAAGGGAAGCTTGTCCCCCCTTTGACCCTTGGTCAAAACATTTTTCAAAGATTTTCTGTTAATGCTACTTTTTCTTTGTTTTTTTTTTAATCTTATTAAACGTAGCTTGGGCTACTCCCTAAGGGGCACCCAACCTATGTAGCCTATGCCACCCACCTTTTGATATTCCAAAAACAAACCTCATTTTAATTTTTTTCCAAAAATTCAAATGCTCTACTTTTTGAATTCATTTTTTTTTTCCAAGGTAGCATGAGCTGAGCTCATGCTCACGTGGGCCTCATGCTAACCACTTTATTTAAATTCCAAAAACCAACTTACTTTTCAAGATTTTTTTGAAAACCTTGTTTTTTGTAAAATTTCGCTTTGACTCTTTTTTTTTCTAAAAGACTCATTAATATATATATATATATATATATATATATATATATATATATATATATATATATATATATATATATTTTTAACACACAAAATGTAGCATGGGCTGAGCTCATGCTCACATGGGCCCCATGCTAACCACTTTATGAAAATTCCAAATCAAGCCCTTTTCAAATTTTTGAAAAGAACTCACTTTGATTTTATAAAATTCCATTTTGAGTATTTCAAAAACCTTGATTGTTTTTCCATTTAAAAGCTAGGTTTCAAACATTTAAATATTTCATTTCAAACTTACCTTTCATAAATTAAAACCTAAGTTTCGAAATAATTTACTTAAATTTTTAATACAGACGAAATTCATTCTCGTTACGACTCGTATCTTGTCGATACTCGATTACCGCTAATTCACATGAAATAACAAGGTTTTTCCTCGTATAGGTTCCAAATTCGGAGAGTGACTAATTAGATATATTATAAATCTAATTTAGGAATATCATAATTTAATTTATCGTGGTTTGCCCTTAATCACTTCGTATATCTCAATTACGCGATTTAGGACCTCGTATAATCGTAAGTGCATACGTATATATACACGACTTTACGAAAATCCCTCATAATCATACAAGAAATTTTATCCACTAAAATACATCATATATTTCATTATCTCAGAAATATCATGGGTCTTACATCTTGCATCTTTAGCAATGTCAATATACACTTTATTTGGGACCATATTGCCAAACAAGAATTAGTTGTATACTATATCTCCACGAATGCAGATTGACAAATATTCTCACCAAGCCCTTGACATCAGTTCATTTATCTGATCTTTGTTACAAGCTTCATGTATGCACTTGCCCATTTTGTTTGCGAGGGTGGGCATGTTAGAGAAACTAGATCCGATCTTAGGCATGATGGATCGGGTCCACGTTATGAATGGAGATGGTGGTCTTAATCACATCTAGATAAATAAATACAAGGACTGCGATTCTTTTCTATTATTATGAAGATGAAACTTGAAGGTCGAACCTTTTATGAGAAGGCAACATAAGAAAGTTCAAAGAAAAAGTTCATTTACCTTTAAAAAAAATATCATTTCATCTCTTACCATCGGCATTACCATTCACTTCTTTTTTCGAAGTTCAATAACTTATATCTTATTTGTTTTCTTTATAGTCTTTGAAAAATGATTGGTCACTTGAAAGTATTCAATAAAGATTAGTTTGATGCAAGCTTTGGAGTAAGGAGGTTAAAGTGTATCAGAATAGAAAGTTTCAGATTTTTATGCACTTGAAACTCTCATTTTCAGGCATAGATAATCAAAGAGTCTTGCTTATTAGAAGTTTCTAGAGTCTCAATCTTTGTGAAATCATATTGATATACATTCAATTATAAGCTTATACATGTGCTGGTATGACTAGTCACTTTGAAAGTCGAGGGTGAAACAGAAGGTTTATTCTAGCGAAGAAGAGCAAGCTTGTTTATTTTATGATGACTTCAATTAGGGGCAAAAAAAAACTAGAGTGAAATCAGATCAACATTGGCAAAAAAAATAAACTACTATTGAGTAATGTAAGTTGCACACACTCACTTCACCACTCACTCTTATCATGTTTGCAACACTTTTCATGGCAAGTATCGAGTCAAATGAAAATTTTCATTTTCAAAATTTGTTCTCAGCATTTTTAGCAAGGGTCAGTTCTTTTTTCATTAAAAAAAATGGAGCATCATTTTTAGACTTAGGTCATCTTGCAATTGCATTTCATAAGTCCCACCATAGTACTTAGAATTATGTCATGCATCATTGTTATTCATAAATGTCATATTTGTCTAATTATTTGCTTATCATGAAGTTCTTCAACATCATGATTTAATTGTCTTATCCATAACATTTATATTACAGTCATTTGTTCTTGTTGTCTCATTTGACCTATAAAGGTCTATAAGTTAGTCCTATAGCAAGATTTTCTGCAATCTTTATCAATTTTATCCAAATTGGGGCTTTCATAATACACGAATCATTGTCATAGCTTTCACAAGAAGTTTTATTTCGAGTCAATCTTTTAAAAATATGTCTTTGTCTTACTGTATTTTATCTTGCTTATTTTGTCTTGAGACTGATGGTTGGTCGTTGGCAAAACCTCTCACCTTGAACAACTACTCATTATGCCAGAGAGACCCTCATGTGAAACAAGGTTCCTGCTTTGTCTTAAGACTGATGGTTAGTCATCGGCAAGACCTTCCACCTTGAATGACTACTCATTACGTCGGGAAGACCCTTGTATGAAACAAGGTTCCCTTGTCTTGATACCAATAGTTGGTCGTCGACAAAACCATCCAACCTTGAATGGTTGATCATTAAGCTGACGAGTGAGGAACGTCTAAAAATGCATTTTGATAGCATAATTATTTTTTGTCAAAAATGACTATATTGACTTTATGCAAGCTAATGCCAAGTATCTTCTACATTGTTTTCTCATAAAGTTGATCTTTCATTAGTCAAAAAAATTTCTTTCAAACTTGCTTCAAGATCATCTTGATCAAAATGGGTCAAATTGAAGCATTTCATCATGCATTTTGCATGCTTCTAACAAGTTTTTTTGAAGGTGACATAGTTCTTAGGAACACAATTGTCCCATGTCCCATTAGGAAAAGTCTACCCAGACCTACTTTAGGATCATTATGTAAATAGATACACATTAGATCCTTAGGATGTCCCACGAATTGATATAGCAATTTGAAGCCCCTGATGAGTGTATAAACCATCATAAACCTAACCTTTTATCCTAAGGAACGCTAGTCTGAAATGGAGTCATTTCATGTCTTTCAAAAAAGTTCAAAAATACTTCAAAAATCCTTTTCGATGCTTTTGTCCCAAAAGATTTTTCTATGTCTTTGTCTTTGTCTTCATCAAAATTATTTTAAGCGACAAGGCACTTATTTTGTATTTGTCTAACCTGTTTTGGCAAGACTGGGTGCTCACAACACTAAGTTCAAGGAAAAGCCATCATGTGGAACAAGGTACTAGCTTAGTCTACAAACCAACCATGTTTGGCCAGACCTCTCAGCCTATATGACAGATATCATAGGGAGTCCCTTGTATTGAGTTATATACATGCCTTCAACCATTATCTTATACTGTCAAGGTATCTATGTCTTTGTTTTTGTCAAGATATCATTTTTGAAAAACATGATCAGAGCCAATCTTTTCAGTCTATGTGTCTACTTCTTTGTTATTGATTGAGTTTTGCAAACTCGACAACAAAAGGGGAATTTTGTAGACACCCTATTTTGGATCGAGGTACTTTTTATGTCAAAATCCCCAAAATTCTTTACCAAAACTAACTTCAGTATGATTTTTTGACATTCAAAACTACCTTTTTAAGGATTTTGACCAAAAGAAAAGTTAAAGAGGATGTTCTTATCTATCCAACAAGCAAAAAACTAGACAAACTAACATTGAAATCAAAAGTTATGGCCAAAATAAGTTTTTGGATGTAAACGACACTCTTTTCCAAATAGTTATCATTATCACACTTTAAATTGTGGTTAACTCCTATGAATTGTCATCAACATAAATTGTTTTTTGAGTTGTAACATTAGTATCACTTAACGACACAATCAATTATTGTCAAGAGTTGTCACTTCTCATGATTTATCATTGACATCTGTCAATTCCCATGATTTGTTGTCACCATAATTTTTGTAGTTAACACATTTGTCGTCAGCGACTCCCATCTAAATTCATGTGGGAGCAAAAGCCACACCACCAATCGTTAGGCTAGGCACTTGCGTTGCACTTACGAGGTCTAGAGGCCAAGATATTCCAAATTTGTGGGCAGTCTCTGGTGTGTGGTTCTTCAGATTTAGAGCCATCGGATATCGAAGATGCTATCAAAGGGTTCACATCGTCAATATTTGATGGCTCCTCACTCTCAAACAACCAGAGTTGCTTTGGTGCTCCGCTGCATTCTGAGGTCCAGACCCTACAAGCTCACGCCCCTTCCAACATAAGCAAACCTTGTGAAGCTCTTTTGACCTCTCTCTCCCTCTCAAGCAATGTCCTTTCATTTTTTTCCCTCTCTCTCTCTCTCACACATTCCTATTTCTAGTTAAGCTTTTCTCTGGAAAAGTGCAGAGAGGTCATCAAAGAACTCTTTGTTGCTTTGTTAAATTATAGTATCCCTATAAACAAATAAGTTCTCCAACAATTCTAGTTCTAAGGACCAAAGAACTCCATATGATTTGAATTATAAACCATCTATAGACTTCTCCACCATTATGGAATAGAGGTACTTGGCCTTTTTGGGGCAATAGCTTTGCAACATAAAAAACAAGAAAGTATAAAGATAAAAGAGAATGAAACATGTTTGGTGGTAATTATATAGTTTCTTTTTTTGTCTTGGAATTGCAAGCTGGGGTTAGACTGACCCCTACCCATTAAGGAAAGGTTATCAAAAGGGAAAATAGTTTAAAAGTTTATCCTTCCAATAATGATCACTACCTAAGATTTGAGAAATGATATCATGGAACTGTTGCACAAGAAACACTGTAAGTAAATACATTCTTTATCATAAGGATACAATAAAAATTTGATAATGACAAATCAACCACAAATATATATTATAGATCAAATTATGGTAACATTTCATAGCACAACTAAGAACACCACACTAGCCACCAAAAGAATGATTAAAGACCAACAAATAATTGCCCTTACTAAGATTGAATTCTGCGAGAAACCCAAAATGAATCAGCTTTGATAACAACAATTAACTCCTAACCAATTCAATGTATCCTATATAAAGGTAGTAGTATTTCATAGCACATCTCTTCTATTTGCATATCACAAATTTGTTCTCATTTTCATCACGTATACAAGTGTTTTTTTTTTCTTTTGTGATTGGTTGAGCTGGGTAGGGGTGGCAATCGGGTTGGGTTGGCGGGTCGGGTCGGCAGGTCAGCATACCTCAACATGAACCCAACCCATTTATTAAATGGGTCGGCTGTGGCAAACACGAACCCGACCCATTTATTAAATGGGTAACCCGACACGACACTGTTAACCCGTTTAATAAACGGGTTGGGTCGGGTAAACGGGTTGGCGGGTCGGGTTCGGGTAAACAGGTAAACAGGTTGGCGGGTCGGGTATAAGTAAATGGGTAAACGGGTTGGCGGGCGGGTCGGGTTCAGGTAAACGGGTTGACCCGCCCACCTAACCCGTTTATTAAATGGGTCAGCCGGGTTGGCATACCCCTAACACGAACATGACCCATATAATAAACGGGTTAGGCGGGTCAACCCGTTTACGATACGAACCCGTTTAAGCCAAATCCGAACCCGGCTAAGAAGCGGGTTGGCGGGTCGTGTCAGATTTTGCCACCCCTAGAGTTGGGGTTAGATAGACCTCTAGTAGGTTAGAAAATATGTTATATTAGTTTACATAATATAAGGATTTAGAAATCAATTGGGTGGGTTATCCTTCAAATAATGTAAGGCCCGCTAATTTTCTGAGAAAATTCAATACATGATGAGAATTTTTAGAAATATTTTTATATACCTACATGAATCTTTGCACACACACACACACACACACATATATATATATATATATATATATATATATATATATATATATATATATATATATATATATATATATATATATATATATATATATTATAATGCATTTTTCATCGAAACCCTAAGTTCCTTTCAAATTTCATAAAATTAATCAAATTGCAAACCAAAGAGTTTAAATGATTTAAAACCCTTTCATTTTACGTAATTTGGCAAAGAATGTATTTCTAAAGAATTATGGGTTTTACTGGAATTGAAATTGAGCATTTCAATATATATATATATATATACACAATAATTTTTAAAGTATAATTTTTAATAAAGCCATTGAGATGTAAATCATAGGATAAAGGTTGGGTGGATGAAATGGAAAAGTGCAACTGGAGTGTTGTGCTATCGTAGAATGCCATTGTGGTTGAAGGGAAAGTTTTATAGGACGACTATTAGGCCCGCTTTACTATATGGTACGGAATGTTGGGCTGCCAAGAGACATCATATTCAAAAAATGAGTGTAGCTGAGATGCGTATGCTGAGATGGATGTTTGGAAATACAATAAAAGATAAGATTCGGAACAAGGAGATACGTAAGAAGGTAGGCGTTGCACCCATTGAAAATAAGATGAGAGAGAATCGTTTACGGTGGTTTGGACATATTCGGCGAAGGCTAATGATGCTCCAGTTAGAAGGATGGAGAAATGGGAAAATATATTAGTTAAAAGAGGTCGGGGTAGGCCGAGGAAGACATGGATGGAGGTGATAGGAAAGGACATGACATTGGATAGAAATGATTGGAGGAGAAGGATTCATGTGGAAGACCCAAAATGATTTTCTTTTTTGGTTCATATCGTCGACCCCAATTGTTTTGGGATGAAGGCGTAGTTGTTGTTGTTGTATAATTTTTAATAAAGCCAAAAATCAGATTTGAGGGGTGTTTGGGCTCGACTTGGATAGAAATGATTGGAGGAGAAGGATTCATGTGGAAGACCCAAAATGATTTTCTTTTTTGGTTCATATCGCCGACCCCAATTGTTTTGGGATGAAGGCGTAGTTGTTGTTGTTGTATAATTTTTAATAAAGCCAAAAATCAGATTTGAGGGGTGTTTGGGCTCGACTTGGAGAGCTCGAACACAGACCCAGCTGGGCATGTTTGACCAGCTGGGGGTGTTTGATCAGCTGGGTGGTGGCCTAGTTGTAAATACCACAAAGATTTTTAAAAGGAGCAAGTGCTCATTGGCCATAGGGGTGGCAGCCCCATGACACTTTTGAAAGGATTTCAAAACCAAAAGTAGGCTAAGAGCCTATTGGTCACAAGGGGCGGCAGCCCTGTGACACGTTTTTAAAATTTTCTAAAACCAAAAGGGCATAAAAGACCTAAGGCAATAGCACTTTTGAAAGATTTTTAAGAAATTCAAAAGATAAGAGCCTATTGGGTGTGTGGGAGGCTAGAATGAGATATTACAAGTATGCCACCGCCTAGAGAGGTGTGGCATACATCTTAACCATCCATTTTGGATCTTAAATCCTAGCCATCTGTTTCAAAACCCTAAAATATATATATACTTTTAAGAGAGGAGGAGAGAGAAGTTGATGCAGAGCATCCAAATGATCTGAGCATCGAAGGCGAGTTGGATGTGAATCTAACTCTCTAGGCTTATTCTGAAATACGGTTCCCAAGACGATCCAATCTCATTCAGAACTTGTCAGGTCCAATTGGATCCTCGGAGTTATCCATTTCTGTCAATTGTTATATTTTACAATATTGATTCCATTTTGGCACATTGGGAATCATAATTGATATTTATTTTTATTTTTATTTTTATTTTTTAGTTGCTAGATTCTACGGATCCGAATAGTTCTAGTGCCCTATAGGATTGATTTGCGGGACTAGAGGGTGTATTGGGAAGTCGAGTAGATTTTCTTTTTCTTGCATTTTATTTTTAATGCATTTTTGGAGTTGGATCTGGATTATCTAATGTTTGGATCTTACACAAGATCCAAACCACTTGGAGTCCAATCCTAGTTGGCACCACCACATATGGACAACCAATGACCTCAGTCAAACTCCAAGTTTGTCTGAGAAAAGGAGCATGTGGTTGTTGGAGGCAATGATAGCCATTTTCAAAAGGAGCTCATGCATTGGGCAAGTGGGCGGCAACTTGGAGAAGCCCACCCCCCTTTGTGAGTGATTGGAGCTGGGGGTGACTGTGAACACCCCAAAATTTTCAAAATATTGTAAATATTCCCCTTTTTGCCCCTAACCCCATTTTTTGAGCAAACGAGCTAGTTTTAAATCTAAATTCCATTTATTTCTCAGATTTTATTGAAATTAAATTCATTTTTATACATCTGACTCAATTTCGGATCCGAGTCCATTACCAAAATCCAAATCTGAGTCTCATTATCCAAATTTTAAAGCAAATTCTCAAAATTGCCAAAATAACTTTTTGAAAGGCTCAGACAGTTCGTCCGGTATCCGTTTGGATCCATCGTGTTATATTTCGCGATTCGAGGATCAAAAACTCAAATATTTTCTCAAAATCTGGATCCAAACCCATTTTCTGAAGAAATTTTCCAAAAATAAACCCCGAACTCTCAGAAAACCTTCTTTTTGTAAATATTTAGTTTAAAAAATCCCTTAGTTTCAGAATTTTATTTCAAAAATACCAAAAAAATATAGAAAATAAAGAAAAGAACAGAAAAATAAAAAAATAGAAAAAAAAATAGTTTTTGAAGACTGGTTGGTACTTTTGGAGATGGTATTTTTAAAAGATAATTTTCAATGAAATACTTGGAAAATCGTCAACCAAAGATATAAAAATGGACTTTCCACCGAAGTGGCGAGTACGGGTCGAATCCACAGGGAACGGGATATTTCTGAATTAATTCTAAAATAAAACTTTATTAATACAACAAAGGTTACAACTATGTCAATATTACAAATTAAATCAAATAACAATCTAAAATATGAAAATAAACTAAAATAGGAGGCTAAGTCTTCTGCAGGTCTCTAGGGGCAAAACTGACTTTTCACCACCAAGTGCAGTCGCACATTATAATTGAATTACACCTGTGAACCTGTTCTAACTTATCAACCTACACAATAAACACACAAAGTCAGTACACAATTAAAAATTAAAAGTAAATTACATCTACAATTAATTCTAAACTAAAACATAAATTAAACTACAATTAACTAACTACAGAAAACTAAAATTACACTAACTAACTAACTAACTAAACAAAACAACTATAATTAACCTAATTAACTCTAATTCAATCACTACAAGACTAGAAAACACTAAAACTATACGAAATCAAACAATTGAATAAAAGATTGTTTTGTCCCTAAAGAAGGCAAAAATGGACTCTGACAGCTTTTCGCAAATTACAGATTTGAGGAATCAAACGATTTCCAAAATTCATGAAACCACTTCTATTCTGTAAAAGACTGTAAACACCTCAAATTTTCCACATCCATTCTCAAACAACCCTCCTCGAGTAGTGCCAACCCTGTCAGGTCAGTGTAGGAGTCAAACCCCCCGAGTCAGTTGCAGAAAATCACCATTTTACCCATTTTTATTAGGAAAATTACCATTTTACCCCTAGGTCATCCCAGACCCCAGTCAGTCAGAGTCAACCAAGCTCATTGGTCATTTCAGAACATTTAGAATATCAATCATTTCAAGCTCATCTGAGCTCACAATGAACAGACCATTTCCATTTCTGACCATTCCTGCCAAAATGGGATCATTTCTTCAGAAATGAGCTTGTTTCTCACTCAAATCCAAGCCAATTGTCTCTGAGTCAGTCATTCATAGTCAGTCATACTCCCCAGAGTCTCACTTGAGCTCACCAGGAGTTCGAGTGCTTCCGTTTCAGTTCAAAACCATTTCTAAGTGTTCAGGAGCCCATTTTAGTCCATTTTAGCTCTTTCAGCTGAAATTGAGCCGAGTTCAGTCAATTGAGCTAGTGTTCGAGCTTCGATTTTAGCTCATGTCAGTATTATTGACCTTTTTTTTTAGCTCAAAGTCAGCTCAAGTTCGTAATTCACTTCACTCCAGTGACCATTCCGTACCATTTCTCAAAAAATGGCAGCTTTTCTTGAAAATTAAGTCGGAAAGGTCAGTTGAGTCAGTGCCTGGTCAGTTCATTTGAGTTCTGAAACTCTAAAACCCAGCTCAATCTAGCTCATCTCAGTTCAATCCAGCTCGAACCCAAATTTTCAGTGTTACTCTGACCCAGTAGAGTCCCGAAAACCATTTCTTCAACCATTTTGGAAATTTTATCAGTTTTAATGCTTTTTAAACTGGTACAAGTGTTAATCCGGGTTTAAAATCCAAAATTCTTCATTCAGGGTCTGCATTTCGCATGTCATTTCTCATCATTTCATATCATTTCTTAGAATTTCATAACATTTCATCACATTTCATTTCATTTTCGAAGTCCAGAACTCCAGTTTTATAAATTTCAATCCAGATCGAGTTTTAAAAGCTTTCAGAAATCAATTTCAAACCCCGAGTTTCCAAAATTGACACTTTTACCCCCAGGAGTCTAAATTTAGAAATATTTTCTCAAGAAAAATAATCTGGATTTATTTCAAACACAATTTTTTGAATTCTACACTGGATTTGCTTCGCAACGGGGTATTGAACTTCAAAATCCGAGCTCGTTTCAAAAACTGCCAAAAATAGCTCGTTTCGTCTGGAAATAAATTTGGAAGTATTTTCTCAAGAAAAACAATCTGGATTTCTTCCAAAATTAAATTTTTAAATTCTACATTGGATTTGCTTCGCAATGAGGTATTGAACTTCAAAATCCGAGCTCGTTTCAAAAACTGCCAAAAATAGCTCGTTTCGTCTGGAAACTTTCTTAAAAGACTATTTTACCCCTCTAATCGTCAAAATGAATTTCAAAATTAGAATTTGGACCCGCTCTGAGATGGCCCATTCATTTACATTTCTACTTTATTAAAAAAATGTTTCTTTTTATTTGTTTGTTTTGTTTTTATTGTTTTTTATTTTTTTTATTTTATTTTATTTTAGAGAGGAGGTGGAACCCACAAGGTGGTCACCTAAGCCTCCAGCCCCACTTTCCATTTTTTTTCCTCATTTTTCTTTCCCTTTTCCTTTTTCCCTCCTTTTCTTTCTTTCCTTTCTTTTTCCCTTTTCTTTCTTTTTCTTCCTTTTCTTCTTTCCCTTTTCCTTCTTCCCTTCCTTCCTTTTTTCTTTTTCCCCAACCTCCAACCCATTCACGTAAAGGGGGGATTTCCTTTTTCATTAGGTCATTAAGACCTAGGTTAGAGAACAATTAAAACCTAAGTTTAAAAACCAAAAAAAAGAAAAGAAAGGGAGAACGGCTGCCTCTTCTCTAACCATTCTCTCTCTCTCTCTCTCTCTCCTCTCCCCTTGGCTGCTGCAGCCTCTCTCAGCGCAGCCCTTGCAACCTCCCCTTGCAACCTCCAGCAGTACCTTGGCTTCAGCCACCACAGCAACCAAGCTTCCTCCTTCACCCCCATCTTTCCCAGCCGGTGCTTCCTTGGCAGCTCCTCCGGATTCAAGCTATCAGCAGCAACCTCCATTGCTCCACCTTCACCACCTCCACAGCAGCATAGCAGCTCCAACATCTCCACCACAGCTTCAACACCCCAAGCACTTTGGAAGCCTTCTCTGCAATCGGTTCCAGCCACCTACAGCAGCTATCATCAAACTCCATCTTGTAACAGCCACCTCTTCCAAGAGCTCCTCTAGCCGGACCCCTACCCAGCTTCAACCACCTTCACGCCCAATAGCTGGTCCAGCATATACAAGGAAAAATCCATTTTCAGTTGGTGTCATCTTCCTTCAATTGGTGCATCCTCCTCCAATTGATCCAAACTAACCCAAGGTAAGATATTCATTTTGTTTTTTTGTTTTTTTTATATATTATTATTTTCATTTGTTTTCCTCGTTTCATGTTGTTGCTATTGAGGGAAAATGATCCGTCCAATCAATGGACCAGATCCTCCCTTCTCATAGCCATAAAAATAAATATGATTTGTGTCTCCATGAATTTTTCATGTTTCATTCCATGTTTTAGATAAATTTTATGTTTTATGTATTGCATTTAGTCTCATTTCTCCGTTTCTTGTTATTTAGCTCAATTTAATTGATAGTTCATCATGTTTTATTTTAGATATCCACTTTAGCTATGATTTCATATAAAAATTTTCGTTCAAAAATCCTAAAATTTTTGTGATAGTTACAATTATCTGTTTGTGATATCCTGCAAAAAAATCGAAATTCATTTGAGCTTTACATCCCTATTAAACAAATCAAACCCTATATCGGGTTTTCTGTCCTTTTGAATTTCCAGTTTGCGCTTTAGCAGACAAGAACCTCCGGTATCACCATTGTGGGAGATTCGGATCATCCTCCAAAAATCACAGTAGATTTATGATTGAATCTACTAATGATCTGGAAATTTTGAGTTTTTTCCAATTAGTTTTGACTTCTGTAAAAAATCCAATTTCTCAGACCCCTGGGAAAATATCGATTTTCTTTCGTCAGGGTATAGACAGACCCTAATGCACCGAGTCCATCCAATATGTAACCCGTCTGCAAACACTTTCAACATGAAAGTTGTTCCTAACATAATTTCCTGTCATTTTCCAAAATTTGGGAATTTTTTAATCTGTTTCATTATTTTTCCCGGATTTTCCCTTTCTGTCTAACAGATTCCAATGTCCAGAAATCTCAGAGATTTAGGTCTCTAATAACAGTATGGCCTTTTCCAAACGATAACCCAAATCCCAATGGTGTCAAAAGATAAAATCTTCCTATGTTTGTCAGGGACATTTTCTCACAATTTTATCATTTTTCCCATCTGTCTTCCATTTTTCCCATGTTTTCTACCGAAACCTGTCTGTTTCCCCTAAATCCTAGAGTCGCCGGATTCCGATCCGACTTGCCGGAGTGGCACAGCTCCGACCATAGGTCAAAACCAGAAAATGTAAAAGTCAAAAATCCTTGCCTTACTGTACTCTATCACCCCATAAAATTTGGGAAATTTTTATGGAAATTTGATATCCTAAATCCCCTTTAGAATCAACATTTTAGGCAAAAATCACAAAATTTGGGGTTTTTATTTAAATTTTCATATTTAAAAATACAAAAAAATAGATTTTCGAGCTCCATTATGTTTCTAGGGTTATTTTAGGTGTCCATGCTAAATTTGGTTTAATTCCAAGTTCATTTGCTCCATTTGTTAGTTTATCTTTAAATTCAAAAGCGAAAATCAGGCGAAAATCAGGTTAAATTCGATGTTTTATGATATTTTTGCCATTTTAGGGTTTTTATCATGTACATAAGCATGTAGAATCATATTAGGGTTAATTTTAATCTCATTTGCATCTCATATTTTTCCATTTTGCAAAATTTATTTCAGAAAACCCTGGTTTCAAGGCCATAGTCTTGTTATCGGGGGTATTTTGGTCATTTTGACATAAATTTCAAAATTTCAATTTCTAATTCCACAAAATTTCATGCATATCATCATATTTTATCATATTATGTTTGATTTATGTCATTTGATTTTCAAAATTCCAAAATTTACAAAAATTCTTTGATAAAACCCTGATTTCAAAGTCATCAGGGGTATTTTGGTCATTTTGACCCCAATTTCGAATTTTCAAGTTTATTTTTGAAATTTATTCATTATTTATCATGTTTATATCAAAGAGGGTATGAATTTGGGTTTATATCTGAATAATATCCGATAGTTTCCCATATTTTCGGATAAATTCAGAAAAACCTACATTTTTGTGCTAACATTGTTTTCTAGTTTTGCAGGAATATTGAAGAAGAAGATTTTATTTTCTTATTTTATTTCAATTCAATGTAACATCAAATGTAATAATTTGGAATAAGATTTACATTTTCTGCTTAGAATAGGGCTGCATTGCATATAGTTTAATTTCTGCAAAATTTCAATATGTGATGTATCATTCATGCACATTATTTCATATTCACTATGGTTGACACGAATGGCATGTGCACAAGCTCTTATGAAGTTTATAAACTCGGTGGGATTCGTATTTATGGCCATAGTCAGAATACGAAGAAAACCAAGATTTATGATCTTCATATCAGCCACATTCAGCCTACACTCTTAGGCTAACTTCAAAAATGCACTGCATTTTTCAAAACTTCAAAAGGATTTCTCAATTCCTCAATGAAATTCCCTTTTCAAATTCATATTCATTCATTCATATCATTCAAATTGTATTATTTTCAAATTCATTTTCTAATTTCAATTTCAATTTCAAAAAATTCAGTTTTCTCAAGAATTTCCAAGTCTTTCTCAGGATCTGATTTTCTCAAAATACTAAGTTTTCAAAAGACATTTCAAAGCATTTCCCAAGTTCAAATCAAGATTTTCCTATGCTTTAAAATTCTCAAATTTCAAAATCCCAAGTTTTCTGAAATCCATCTTCTCAGAATTCTAGTTTTCCTGAGTATTCATTTTCCAATGCAAATTTCTGATTTCCAATGAACTTTAATGATTTTCCCAGGAATTCAATTTTCAAGTACTTTTCCAATCATTTTCCAAGCATATTTTCTAAAGCAAACATCATATTTTCTAAAACTTGCATTATTTTCAAAATTTCATAGCACAAGCCTGATTCTCTGTGCATTCTAGAAAAAATAGACCATAATTTAGATATTTGAGTCAAGTTAAAGAACATAATTGGTCCTTGGTTCAATTACCCCTGGTAAAGGCGCCAGGAACGGTTGAACCTCGTACCGACAGGCGGATCCCATTCCACGGAATTTTCCCATAAATTTTCAAAACGGAGGCGAGTAAATTTTCAAAACAATTTTCAAAACTTTGGTCGAGTTGGACTCGCGAAATTTGTTTCTCTCTCGCAAGGGAGGGAAAAATATTTGCGATGATAACAGGTTTGGCGACCGTGATGGGACCTGTCTTTGCCTGATCAATTATGTGCTTAGCTCATTTATCAAAATTATGTTCTATGGAATGTCAGCTTTAATTCCTGATATCATGTGAACCTAGGAGCCTAGACTTGAACCCAGCTGACATGGATTGCATGTAGACTAGGCATGGTTTGGTAGGACCATATTGAGGAGAATTATGCATGCTCACTTAGACTTAGGTCTGAAATACAACACTCCTCAATCTAGGACTTGTATGAAAACAGTGTTTGCTTCTTCAAAAGTTTTTAAAATTCTATCTCTTTAGGACTTAGAGCCCTCTGTTTGCCTGCATGTGATCATATTTCAAAAACCACCCCACCTATGTCTACCCGGTCTTCACGTTGCTGGGCTCTCTTCCAGAACCATAGTTCGGGACAGAGCCTCACAACTGGACCACTTATTTGGGCTAACGCCCCCCTGCCACGTACCAAGGGCCATAGTCCAACGTATATCGGCAGGTGCTCAAGGATGTTGGGAAAACACAAGCTTAGAACCAGAGATAAATTTTTATGCCACGTACATCGAGCCTCGGCTCGAGTATATCGGCATAACTGGATTGGACACAGTTGATCTGAGCCTAGAGTCAGAATTAGGGTCCTAAAGCTCTTTCAAAATCAATGCATTTAGAGTTGGCTTCTTAGGGATTGCTGTATGTGCATAATTGTTTGTAATTGAATGTATGATATTCATTTTCGCCTTATTTTCTCATATTTTTCCCAATTTTTCAAAAATACCGAACAATTTTCCAAAATACCTCATTTTTCATCTTTTATGAAATATCTCCTTTTTCTCAAAAACCCTGGACGATTTTTTCAAATTATCCACCTTTTCTTCAAAACTCTAGGTTATTTTCCATTCTTTCATTCCTCTGGACTTCGAATTTCCAGCTTTTTATTTTATCCTGCCTGCAATTTTCAAAATTCTTGTATTTTTCCAAAAGTCTAATTTCTAATCTTCCTATCTTTCAGTCCAATGGCATCCAGTCAGCTTGATTCTGTTTTTCCTGAGGGTCACATCTCCTACGAGGTGCGACAAAGTCTTCCCGAGCATCGAGCTCTCAGCACTGGACCCTTCTTCCCCCGGTGGTACTACATTTGGTTCAAAAACTTCTCTCGTATGTTTCCGGACCACTTGAGCGATTGTGGGTTGGAACTGGCATCTGCAGTGGGGAAGTTGACAGTTAATGGCAATCTGATCCAAGCACTGGCAGAGCGGTGGAATCCGCGCACTTGTACATTCTGGTTCCCGTGGGGTGAGATGACACTACTGATGGATGAGTTTTCAGAGATTATGAGACTGTCTGAGCCAGTCGGTCAGCCTAGAGATCCATTAGAGCAGCAATTTCTGATCAATGTCAAGGGTCTGGACCCCAAAGATGTCGTAGCTCGCATGACAGGGAGCGAGTCTTGGCCACTGATTGAAGAAAATGGGAATGAGTACGTGAGCCTGATCGAGATCTACCGGCAGTATGGAGAATTCGCAGAAGTCAGCTCGTTGTCCAGGGCAGCTCGAGAGAGAATTCAGCATGCGATGGTTTTGTGCACTGTGGGACTTGCTTTCTTTCCAGACGGACAGAACTATGTGGATGTCAGAATAGTTTAGCTTCTAAGGAGATGGGGAAGTCGACAGACCAGCCGACTTTCGATAGCCATGGTCGCGCTTGCTTTTCTATACAAAGGACTGACCCGTTTCACACTTGGAGAGTCCATCTTAGTCGAGGGATGTACTTATGCTCTTCAGTCTTGGTTCCTTCAGCATGTACCGACCAAAGCTAGTTCGTTCAGATACAATGGCAAGGAACTTCTTCCAGTTGCGCGGTACCGATTCATGATCGATTATCTGCAGGAAGAAGAAGTGGTGTGGGACTATTTTGATAAAAAATTATCGCCTCCCAGATACACCTATGCATATGGCAAGAGATTCAAGTTGCTTGGTTCATTCTTCTGTGCTTACTATCATCCGGAGCGGTGTGTTCGACAGTTTTCTCAGAGACAGAAGCACATAGAGATGCGACTGCTATCAGGAGTCGTGCCAGAGTTCGACCTTACATCAGCATAGTGGTCCGAAACATACCATTCTGCCAGATATGGCTGGGACTCTTTTGTTACTCTTCCACTTTTTCCCGGTCCTCGTGTCTCTGCAAGTTATAAGGAGTGGTGGCAAATTGTCTGTCCGCCCCCTCTTTCTCAAGTTTATTATTGATGCAATCATGTTTTTCTTTCAATAAATAAAAATCTTGCAAATTCTTCAATTCTTGGTTTGACGACCTCGCCTAGGTAACAAGGCATGATTTTCAGTTGTTTATTTTCTTTGCAAAGGAATGACAACACAATTGTCGTAATCCCAGTGACGACTCAATCCCTAGTAATGGGATATTCTTTTAATTGTCTACCAAAATTCTCAGCAAATATCTTTCTTCCAGTCAAAATCTCTTTCGAAAGTCTAACCCTCAATTTTGCTCTGCAGAGAGCATTCGTGACATTCAATGGTTCAGACAAGGTCAGGGAAGAAAACTGCACCAGTTGAAGGCATCACATATTCAACAGCTTCGGACGAAGAGATGGATTCCCCGCACTCAGGCAAAAATCAAGGGCAGTAGGTTGAGGATGACATTGATCCTCAGATGTATGCCATGTTCAAGAAGATGATGACCAAGATGCTGGCAGAGCAAGCTGAAGCCAGTACAGAGAAAACACAGGTAAAGCAAAAGACAAAAGGTCGGGCAGTCAAGAAAGCCGTGAAGATATCTAAAAAGCCTACCCAGAATATTGATACAACTGATGAAGAGGGATCAACAGAGGATTCAGATGAAGAGTTTGAGACTCATCAGGCATTCTGCAAATCTACTAAGAGGCAGGGGTCAGCCCATAAATTCAAAGAGCAGTCCGTCAATGACTCTGACCAGCCGCAGTTCAAAGATGTGGTCAGAATGCTTCGAGACCTGCAGGCCCGCGACAAGGGCAAGAAAGTCTTCACCAGCAAAGACTTCTATGATGGTTTGGATGGGGACGACAATCTCGAGAATCTCCCCAGAAAGTTTATCAAATTTGATGGTTCTGGCGATCCTAAAGCTCATCTCGCCATGTTCTTCGCTGAATGCTTCAAATTCAAGCGAGACAACTGGGCACTTTTCCTTTGTTTCCCTCGCAGTCTGGAGGGAACAACAACAAAATGGTATTCAGAACATGTCAATCCTATCGAGCTGAAAGAATTTGACAAAGTGGTGAACATGTTCATCGAAAGATTCCTCTTCAATGCCGAGGCGCTTCCCACCCTCAGTCACCTATGCGGCCTCAAACAGAGAGAAAATGAGAAGGCCAGAGATTTCATTCACCGTTGGAGGTCAGCTTGCAACAAGATGAGGGACCCCATATCAGAGGGACATGCTCTGTCCCTAATTCTGAGTAACTTCTCATAGCCTCTAAGAGGTCTCATTTCTACTGCACCATCGAGGACATTCATTGATTTGACAGAGCGAGCCGAATGACTCGAATTGAGTATGGAAAATGGTTTCTATGAAGGTTTCACCTTCACTAAAAACAACGGCCAAACTGAGCAGAAGAAGAAGACTCACTTCAATCATTCTGTCAGAAATAATAATTGGAACCACCGTAAGGGGCAGAACAAAGATTTCTGTTATGGGGTAGGAAGTTCCAACAAGAACGACCAAAAAGGCAAGTCAGTGCCTCAATACAATAAGCCACTTCAACTAGAGCAGAAACCGAAGCCCCGAGAAAAAGTAAAGCATGAAGGGTGGAGTTATGACAGGAAATTCACTCCACTAGACCAATCACTCGAGACTGTGCTCGAATATATGTTGACCAAGGAGATGGTCAAACTGCCTAGGTTGGCTGATCCCTCTGTTCCTATGGGGAAATTCAAAGATCAATTTTGTAAATTTCACAGAATAGTGGGGCACAATACTGAGAACTGCTTCGTTCTCAAGAATATTGTTTAGGATCTCATCGACAAGAATTTTCTGGTAGAGGGTGCCGAAGATGAAAATATGGATATTCTAAAGAAACCCTTTCCCATTATTCTACGACGGTCGTCTCTGAACAGCCTTTTCAGCCACAGGAGCATATTAGGCCATGCTCTAAAAGGGATATGCAAATCCAACATCAGGTCCTTGTACTGCAGCAGGATCAGTCCAAAGCTCAGAAAATGGATCTCATTGCAGCTTTTGGTAAAATGAAAGTATCCGATAAACCCGTTGGGGTATCTCCTGAGGTGGCTAAAAGAATGCCATGGCTCCCCAAGCACTTTATTAAGCCCACTACGGAGAAAAGTGAGACATCCGCACCAAAGCCGATAACTGCATTATCCAATGTCTCAATTTTGGACTTAGCTCAAGCTTCCACCAAACACCAGCAGGTGTTGAATGATCTGTTGCGGAAAATCAAAGTGAAACCGAGCATAACTCCTGAAGACATGGCCCAGATAGTCAATCAGGCCATGACAAATGCTCCGATAACTTTCTCGGATGAAGATCTTCCCAAGACTCATGTATTTCACAACAATGCTTTGTACGTTGTGATTTGAACACGAGGAATGACGGTTCCTCATGTGCTGATAGATGGAGGCAGCAACCTCAATATATGCCCAGAAATGACAGCCAAAGCTTTGGGCATCAAAGAAGAGGAATATATCCCGGACCCGATCACTATCTACGGGTTTGATAATCATGGTCAGACAGCGAAAGGAAAAATTTTCTTGGAGATTTTCATCGACTATTCAGTCCACTCTGTCCTTTTTCATGTGGTCAATGTGCCACCCACCTATAATCTGCTTCTCGGGAGACCGTGGATTCACAATACGAATGTTGTGCCGTCTACTCTGTATCAGTGTGTCAAATGGTCAAAAGGTGGAATGATCACAACAGTCTTGGGCGAGGATCCAGAACAGAGGCTTGCACAACCCATGGTTCCTAGGCCCACTTTTACTACTGATATCCCTAGCATTGGGGCATTGATGAGGTTAGCTTTGAAGAAAATTTGGGAATACTGCAGACGGCTGAACAACCAGCACATACAGTGGCCATGACTCGATGGAGAGGCCCACCGTTTTTCAAGATTGAAGGACGAATTGACTATAGCACATTCAAAGATCATCCATTGTTCTCCCAATTTATGAAGGCCAAAAAGGGATTTGATCTGTTAGTAAAACATGGTTATCAGCCTTTTCAAGGCCTGGGAAAAAATGGGAATGGTCGTCTCGAGCCAGTAATTCCTCAGCACTATCCTCAGAGGGCCGGATTGGGCTTTAATGGCAGAAGATCTCAGAAGGGCACTATTTTTGTCAAAGGAACCCACTAAGGGCATATGTTTGTCTTTCATTTCTATTCTTTTGTTTTCACATTTAGGATGATATCCCGTTTCATTTTAATCATTGTACTCAATTCAATCTTTCAATAAAGTTGCAAATTTCCTTTGTCTGTCTGGATGCCATTTGTCTCTTTACATATCATTATCCAATCTTTATAAAATTGCCATTATTTTGCTCTCTTATTTTTCCAATTATTTTCTCAATAAAAGCAGTTTGTTTTATGATGGGCGATTTCTCTGAATCGATTTATTCTTCAATTTTCAGAATGTCTTCCCAATCTATCAAGAAGCTCGTTCTTAATCCAGAGGCCTTTTCGAAGCCAACAGTGATTCATCAGGTTAAAATAAGAGCAGAATGTAGTCAGATTACAAAGCAGTCAGAAGAACCTGCAAAATTTGATTCAGCTCTTCAAGAATTACCAGAATTTGCAGCAATTCAGAAACAAGATGAGCCATCATCTATAGTTCAGGATCCGACTGAGGATATCAATATTGGATCAGAAGACGATCCTAAAATTCTCAAGATTGGCAGCAGTTTGAGCCCGAAAGAGAAAGAAAGGCTCACCCATTTTCTCAAGCAACATGAAGAAGTGTTCGCGTGGACGTATGAGGACATGCCAGGTCTAGATACCAAATTGGTTGAGCATCGTCTCATCCTAAAACCAGATGTTAAGCCGGTTAAGCAGAAACTGAGAAAGATGGATCCTCGAGTGGAACAACAAGTTAAGGAAGGTCTGGAAGACCTACTCAAAGCAGGGTTCATTCGAACCATTGACTATCCAGATTGGCTAGCAAATATTGTCGTTGTTCCCAAGAAAAATGGTAAAGTTCGAATTTGCATCGACTTCAGAGATCTCAATAAAGCGACTCCGAAGGATGATTATCCACTTCCTAATATTGATCTTTTGATTGATAGCACAGCAGGTCACGCCATGTTCTCTTTTATGGATGGATATTCCGGATATAATCAGATCAAGTTGGCCGCTTGTGATCAGTCCAAGACGTCTTTCACTACTCCTTGGGGCACTTTTTGTTATACAGTCATGCTATTTGGGCTTAAGAATGCTGGAGCCACTTATCAGCGTGCTATGGCCGTCATTTTCCATGATCAGATGCACAAAATCATGGATGCCTATGTCGATGATATTCTGGTAAAGTCCAAAGAAGAGGAAGATCACATCGAAGCTCTCAATCAAGTTTTCAAGCGGCTCATTCTTTACAAGCTAAGACTCAATCCACAAAAATGTGTTTTTGGAGTCGAATTAGGCAAGCTGTTGGGCTTTCTAGTCAGCAAAAAGGGGATAGAAGTTGATCCCGCTAAGGCCAAAGCTATCATTGACATGTCTCCCCCGACTAATCTGAAAGAATTGCGTAGCCTTCAGGGACGTATGCAATCAATTCGGCGATTCATATCCAATTTGGCCATGAGATGTGAGCCTTTCAATCATTTGCTCAGAAAAAGAATGAAATTCGAATAGGGACCAGAGTGTCAGCAATCGTTCGAACGCATCAAGAAATATTTACTCAATCCTCCTGTGTTAAAGCCGCCAGAATTGGGGAAACCCCTACTGCTATATATTTCAGTTAATCAAGTGGCTTGTGGCAGATTCTTGGCGCAATACGAAGAAGGCAGTCTGATAGAGCATGCCATTTACTATGTGAGCAAAGCCTTCATTGATTATGAGAAGAAATACTCTCAGATCGAGAAGACATGTCTAGCTCTGGTTTGGATGTGTCAGAAATTGAGACACTATCTGTTGGTATCTGAAGTCAAGATCCTATCCAAATTAAATCCTCTCAAGTACATTATAGAGCAACCCTTCCTCAGCGGACGGATTGCCAAATGGCAAGTCCTATTGATGCAATACGATTTGAAATATGTCTCTCAGCAATCTATCAAGAGCCAAGCAATTGCAGGTCAATTGGCAGATTTTCCTCTAGCAGAGGATGTTAAAGTCGAGGATGATTTCCCCGACGAGCGGATCTGCAATATTCAACAATCCCCAATTTGGAATTTATTCTTTGACGGTTCCAAGAATATGGCAGGCATAGGAATCGGGATTCTGTTGATCACACCTAAGAAGGAGATGATCCCCTTTTCTCTCAAATTAGATTTTCAGTGCACTCATAATATGGCCGAGTATGAAGCTTTGATACAAGGTCTGAAAATTCTATAAGACTTCAATGTCAAAAGAGTGCATGCTTATGGCGACTCTTTGCTCGTCGTCAATCAAGTCTTAGCCGAATGGCAAGTGAAGGATCAGAAATTACTCCCTTATCAGAAGATCGTCTCAGCTCTTGTCAGCAATTTCGAAGAATTCCAACTTTTCCATGTCAAAAGAGATTTCAATCAAGTTGCAGATAGTTTAGCCAATCTGGGATCCATCATGTCTTTCAAGAGCGAAGAATCTTGTCGCTCCTTTGAAATTGGCAGACTTGATCAACCTGCTTTCGTCCCAGTAGAGCAGATAAACCAGGCTGAGCAAAAGAAGAAGCCCTGGTATCATGACATCAAGAATTTCATTGAAACTGGCGAATTTCCTTCAGAACTCTCAAAGAAAGAGCAGCAAGCAATTCAGCGCATGTCTGCTTGATATTTTATTCTTGTTGACTTCCTTTATCGTCGTGGATTCAGCTCTGAATATTCCAGATGTTTGGACGAAGAAGAAGCCAAAAAAGTTGTGCAAGAAGCACATGAAGGTATCTGCAGTGGTCATGTTGGCTACCAAACTCTTGTCAAACAAATCATCCGAGCAGGATATTACTAGAGAACTATGCAACAAGATTGCTATTGTTTTGTAAAGAAGTGCGTTCAATGCCAGATGCATGCACCTTCCATTCATGCGCCAGCGACATATTTACAATATGTTGTCTCGCCATGGCCATTTTCTATGTGGGCTTTTGATGTTGTTGACCCCATTACTCCTTCTGCTTCAAATGGCCACAAATATTTTCTTGCCGCAACAGAATATTTTACTAAATGGGTAGAAGCAGTCACTCTGCGCACAGTAGAAGGTCGACATGTGGTCTCATTCATCCACAAGAATATCTTATGTCGTTTCGGCATACCACATGATATTGTGTCAGATAACGGCAGTCATTTCAAGAATGAGAGAATGAGGACATTTTGCTCAAAATTCAGAATCCATCATCATTTCTCCGCTCCTTATTATCCTCAAGGGAATGGGCAAGCAGAGGCCACCGATAAGATTTTGATTCGAATCCTGGAGCGAACTTTAGAAACAGGCCGTGACTGGCATGAGAAGATTCATGATGCATTGTGGGCGTATCGAACCACCATTCGAACTCCAACTAATGCTACTCCGTCAGAACTTGTCTACGGAACTGAAGTAGTATTGCCTCTACATGTTCAGAAACCTGCTCTGAAATTTGCATCACTTCTCGAATTACCTCTTGATCAGTATCAGCAACAACGGCTAGTACAACTTGATTTGCTAGATGAAAGAAGACTCAGAGCAGCAGAGCATGCTCAATCATATCGTCAGAGGATAGCCAGACAATATGCAAAATCCGTCATTGAAAGAAAATTTCGAGTCAATGATCTAGTGCTCAGATCAACGGCTTATCTCAAGCACCGCCCAGGTGGCAAGTGGTCACCAAATTGGGAAGGTCCCTATGTTGTCAAAGAGGCATTACCTCGTAATTCATATCGGCTCATCAATGCCGACGGAGTGGAATTACCAGATCCCATCAATGCTCGACATTTGAAAAAATTCTATACTTAAATTATTCTTTGTAATTCCTCAAATTTTCTTCAAATAATGATCAGATTCTCTTTTCCCAGTTATACTGGGGCATTTTTAAAATTTTATTTTTTTTTATCTACAAATATCCTATATGCAGGCAGGATAAACAAATCTCTCACTTTGCACGCATGTGCACTCATTTATATCATTTTCATATTTGCATACATCTGCATTCATTGGCATGCATTTGCATCAAGTTTGTTACCCATTCAGGATAAGGGATAATTCTGAGACCCCGACAATCATTCTCATTACAATTCCCAAATATTTTAATAGCATAGGTCTCTTTCAAAAATTCAAATTTCAATTTAAAAACAAGGTAGGTTTTCAAAATCCAGTGCTCGAACTGGTACATTTTCAAAATCCAGTGCTCGAACTGGTGTGTTTTTAAAAATCCAGTGCTCGAACTGGTATATTTAAAAAAAAAAAAAAATAATTTATGTGCTCGAATTGATACATTTTCAAAATCCAATGTCTATGTTGATATATTTTCAAAATCCGGTATTCATGCTGGTGTTCTTTCAAAGTTGAGCACTCGTGGTTAGTGTCTCCCTGGTTGGTCGTATCACTCAACCTCTCGGGTTCAGTCTTTGTGTTGATCATTCATCAAAGTTCAAATTCCAATTACCAGTTTCGGCCCTTGGGCTATCCAATTTCGGCCTTCGGGCCATCCAATTACCAATTTCGGCCCTCAGGCCACCCAATTTCTAAGATTCCAATTTCGACTTTCAGGTCAATCAATTTCCAAATTTCCAATTTCGATCTTCGGGTCAATCAATTTCTCAATTTCCAATTTTCAAATTCCAAATTTCTAATTTCGACCTTTGAGTCAACCAATTTCAATTTCGACCTTTGGGTCAATCAATTCCAATTTCGACCTTCGGGTCAATCAATTTTCAATTTCCAAATTCCAAATTCTAAATTTCCAATTTCAAATTTCAAATTTCAAATTTCAAAATTTCAAATTTTCCAAATTCCAATTTCGACCTTTTGGTCACTCAATACCAATTTCAATCATCTTCTCCTGCGAGAGACCCTTTTTATAGGGAGAGTTCAAGGGAGCTCGTTCTTTTCGCATGCTATCCTTTGTTCACCTAACCCCTTTTCAGGGAGAGTTTGAAGGGACTCGTGTCTATGTGAACCGTTGGCAAAACAAATTTCCAATTTCATACAAGGAACCCTTAGTTTAGGGAGAGCTTCGACGGAAGTTCGCTTTCCTTGTGACCACAATTTCATACTAGGCCATTTCATCATGAAGGACCCTCTTTTTAGGGAGAGTGTGATGGACTCGTTCTTTCATGACCAATTCATCGACCTCACCATTACCGGCCCCCTTTCCATAAGAGAAGCCTAATGTTAGGAAGTTTTGACGAAAGCTTAATTTCTCTTCGAAAGTTCGTTTTGCAAACACCTCCTCTTCAGGGAAGAGAGGAGTAATTTCTATTTCCAATTTCTGAATCTTCTCCTTTGGGGAAAGGAGAAGAAAATTTCTGTCATGGATGCGTTGCGTTGTGCTTCAAATACTCGCTTCCACAAAGGATTTCAAGAAAATCTTGCCAATTTGTCATTAAATATTTGTTGATTTCAAAATTTTTATTGCACAAAAACAATACCTCAGAATACCTTCAGTATTATTTTCGAAAGGTCAAAGCTTTCGTGAAAAAGGATTCAAAATTCAAAATCTTTCAATCGGCCAACCAAAAGGATGAAGAATAAATCCTCGATATGGCCAACAAAAGAAATTCAATGTTGTTGCAAAGCCATAAGTGATCGGTATTGATCGCAGTCAATGGCACATTTTTAAAGATCATTCTTGGAAAATAAAGCAGTCGAAATATCCTGGGCGATACAGAAAAATTCATTCAATCCCTATATCTCCTCAATCACCTAAAGCTGCAATTAAATATCTGCAAAAGGGATCTCTCAACTGTCATCAAGATGAAGGCGAATTAGGCGAGTAGACCCCCGGGGCCAAAGAAGATTTGAATCATCTCCAAGATGACAGAGTTTGTGACGGATCCTTCCAGGGAAAGTTTAGAGCACCGTCAAGATGAAGGCGACTGCGATGAGCCTCCCGACAAACCCTAAAGGATATTTAATTTCCGCTATCATCAAGAGACCACCAGCCAATGAGCCAATAATCGTAGATATAATCCCTGAGAGAAAAAGAAGGATCGGAACATCTCCAAGATGAAGGAGTTTGTGACGTACCCTTCCAAAAAAAAGAGAGAGAGAAAAGTCAGGACATCTCCAAAATGAAGGATGATGTAATCACCAAAAAATCCAAGAGAGCTCTAATTCTGCCAAAAAAAAAAAGTGGGCAGAAAGATCATCATGAGGAAAGAATCCCAGGATATCAGACCGCCAAATTTGCCAAAGAATCCTCTTTAAATTTTGCGAAATTTTATTATCAATATTCTTTCACCAATTGCTTTCACAATGTCAAGAATACTCTCTTTTCTGCTCATATCAAGGAAATTGATAGCTTCCTTGAAAGAAAGTCAATTGCAAGCAATTTGAATTCAAATCATGATTCTACGGAGTTAAGCCCAGCCGGAGGTAATACTTCAGGTAGAAAAGAGGAAATATTTTCAAAACAATGTGCATCATTTTAAATTATTTTGAATCAACAATAATTTTTAACATTTTGACTATTTTCTAGCTATCCTGGCGTGAAGCGAGAGCTTGAGGTTCATCTTTGGTGCACCCTGACATCAGTTGTTATCCCTTTTAAGGACTTGATAACAGGAGTTTTCAAGATTCCTTCCCTTCTGTTGGTATAATCTGAGTGCATGGGCTCTCAGATTCGCACACTTCCCTATGTCCCCACTGTCCCACCATAGACAGTCCAATTTCGGCTTGAGGTTAAGCCACCAATCATTTTTTCGCAAAAGGTCACCAATTTCAAAAGTTATTTAGTCTCAGCAATGAGGCGCCCAAAATCAAACCCCTTTTCAAGCTTTAGGGACCCCAATTTCATCCTTTTGCAAAACCCCTATCGGATTCATTGTGCGGAAATTCGAAGGTTCCATCATGGTTTCTTCCTCCGAGGATTCCATTCATTTTCCTCCCAATCAGGATAAGGGTACAAACCTGAGCCTCCTTTGATGAGGTATTTCATTTTCCGCCCAATCAGGATAAGGGTACAAACCTGAGCCTTCTTTGATGAGGTATTTCATTTTCCGCCCAATCAGGTTAAGGGTTAAACCTGAGCCTCATTTTGATGAGGTATTTCATTTCCCGGTCAGGTTAAGGGTTAAACCTGAGCTTTGTTTCTACATGAGCAATTTTCCGTCCCATCCAGGTTAAGGGCAAAACCTGAATCTCACTTCTTTTGAGGTAAAATTTTTCTTCTTTATTCTCCATTTCATATCTACCATTTTCATCAGGGCTAATATTTTCATATCCAGTCAGATCCTTCTAACTGGGGCATTTTTATAGCCCAAATTTGGTGTGTTTTCTTTGCCACTAAGCTCGTCTTCAAGCCAGCTTAGTAGCAAAGAGGGGCATCTATAAACACCCCAAATTTTCCACATCCATTCTCAAACAACCCTCCTCGGGCAGTGCCAACCCTGTCAGGTCAGTGTAGGAGTCAAACCCCGAGTCAGTTGCAGAAAATCACCATTTTACCCATTTTTATTAGGAAAATTACCATTTTACCCCTAGGTCATCCAAGACCCCAGTCAGTCGAAGTCAACCAAGCTCATTGGTCATTTCAGAACATTTAGAATATCAATCATTTCAAGCTCATCTGAGCTCACAATGAACAGACCATTTCCATTTTTGACCATTCCTGCCAAAATGGGATCATTTCTTCAGAAATGAGCTCGTTTCTCACTCAAATCCAAGCCAATTGTCTCTAAGTCAGTCATTCATAGTCAGTCATACTCCCCAGAGTCTAACTTGAGCTCACCAGGAGTTTGAGTGCTTCCGTTTCAGTTCAAAACCATTTCTAAGTGTTCAGGAGCCCATTTTAGTCCATTTCAGCTCTTTCAGCTGAAATTGAGCCGAGTTCAGTCAATTGAGCTAGTGTTCGAGCTTCGATTTTAGCTCATGTCAGTATTATTGACCCTTTTTTTTAGCTCAAAGTCAGCTCAAGTTCGTAATTCACTTCACTCCAGTGACCATTCCGTACCATTTCTCTAAAAATGACAGGTTTTCTTGAAAATTAAGTCGGAAAGGTCAGTTGAGTCAGTGCCTGGTCAGTTCATTTGAGTTCTGAAACTCTAAAACCTAGCTCAATCTAGCTCATCTCAGTTCAGTCCAGCTCGAGCCCAAATTTTCAGTGTTACTCTCACCCAGTAGAGTCCCGAAAACCATTTCTTCAACCATTTTGGAAATTTTATCAGTTTTAATGCTTTTTAAAGTGGTACAAGTGTTAATCCGGGTTTAAAATCCAAAATTCTTCATTCAGGGTCTGCATTTCGCATGTCGTTTCTCATCATTTCATATCATTTCTCAGCATTTCATAACATTTCATCACATTTCATTTCATTTTCGAAGTCCAGAACTCCAATTTTATAAATTTCAATCCAGATCGAGTTTTAAAAGCTTTCAGAAATCAATTTCAAACCCCGAGTTTCCAAAATTGACACTTTTACCCCCGGGAGTCTAAATTTGGAAATATTTTCTCAAGAAAAATAATCTGGATTTATTTCAAACACAAATTTTTGAATTCTACACTGGATTTGCTTCGCAACGGGGTATTGAACTTCAAAATCCGAGCTCGTCTCAAAAACTGCCAAAAATAGCTCGTTTCGTCTGGAAATAAATTTAGAAGTATTTTCTCGAGAAAAACAATCTGGATTTCTTCCAAAATTAAATTTTTAAATTCTACATTGGATTTGCTTCGCAATGAGGTATTGAACTTCAAAATCCGAGCTCGTTTCAAAAACTGTCAAAAATAGCTCGTTTCGTCTGGAAACTTTCTGAAAAGACTATTTTACCCCTCTAATCGTCAAAATGAATTTCAAAATCAGAATTTGGACCCGCTCTGAGATGGCCCATTCATTTACATTTCTACTTTATTAAAAAAATGTTTCTTTTTATTTGTTTGTTTTGTTTTTATTGATTTTTATTTTTTTTATTTTATTTTAGAGAGGAGGTGGGACCCACAAGGTGGTCACCTAAGCCTCCAGCCCCACTTTCCATTTTTTTTCCTCATTTTTCTTTCCCTTTTCCTTTTTCCCTCCTTTTCTTTCTTTCCTTTCTTTTTCCCTTTTCTTTCTTTTTCTTCCTTTTCGTCTTTCCCTTTTCCTTCTTCCCTTCCTTCCTTCTTTCTTTTTCCCCAACCTCCAACCCATTCACGTAAAGGGGGGATTTCCTTTTTCATTAGGTCATTAAGACCTAGGTTAGAGAACAATTAAAACCTAAGTTTAAAAACCAAAAAAAAGAAAAGAAAGGGAGAACGGCTGCCTCTTCTCTAACCATTCTCTCTCTCTCTCTCTCTCTCTCTCTCTCTCTCTCTCTCTCTCTCTCTCTCCTCTCCCCTTGGCTGCTGCAGCCTCTCTCAGCGCAGCCCTTGCAACCTCCCCTTGCAACCTCCAGCAGCACCTTGGCTTCAGCCACCACAGCAACCAAGCTTCCTCCTTCACCCCCATCTTTCCCAGCCGGTGCTTCCTTGGCAGCTCCTCCGGATTCAAGCTATCAGCAGCAACCTCCATTGCTCCACCTTCACCACCTCCACAGCAGCATAGCAGCTCCAACATCTCCACCACAGCTTCAACACCCCCAGCACTTTGGAAGCCTTCTCGGCAATCGGTTCCAGCCACCTACAACAGCCATCATCAAACTCCATCTTGTAACAGCCACCTCTTCCAAGAGCTCCTCTAGCCGGACCCCTACCCAGCTTCAACCACCTTCACGCCCAATAGCTGGTCCAGCATATACAAGGAAAAATCCCTTTTCAGTTGGTGTCATCTTCCTTCAATTGGTGCAGCCTCCTCCAATTGATCCAAACTAACCCAAGGTAAGATATTCATTTTCTTTTTTTGTTTTTTTTTTTATATTATTATTTTCATTTGTTTTCCTCGTTTCATGTTGTTGCTATTGAGGGAAAATGATCCGTCCAATCAATGGACCAGATCCTCCCTTCTCATAGCCATAAAAATAAATATGATTTGTGTCTCCATGAATTTTTCATGTTTCATTCCATGTTTTAGATAAATTTTATGTTTTATGTATTGCATTTAGTCTCATTTCTCCGTTTCTTGTTATTTAGCTCAATTTAATTGATAGTTCATCATGTTTTATTTTAGATATCCACTTTAGCTATGATTTCATATAAAAATTTTCGTTCCAAAATCCTAAAATTTTTGTGATAGTTACAATTATCTGTCTGTGATATCCTACAAAAAAATCGAAATTCATTTGAGCTTTACATCCCTATTAAACAAATCAAACCCTATATCGGGTTTTCTGTCTTTTTGAATTTCCAGTTTGCGCTTTAGCAGACAAGAACCTCCGGTACCACCATTGTGGGAGATTCGGATCATCCTCTAAAAATCACAGTAGATTTATGATTGAATCTACTAATGATCTGGAAATTTTGAGTTTTTTCCAATTAGTTTTGACCTCTATAAAAAATCCGATTTCTCAAACCTCTGGGAAAATATCGATTTTCTTTCGTCAGGGTATAGACAAACCCTAATGCACCGAGTCCATCCAATATGTAACCCGTCTGCAAACACTTTCAACATGAAAGTTGTTTCTAACATAATTTCCTGTCATTTTCCAAAATTTGGGAATTTTTTAATCTGTTTCATTATTTTTCCCGGATTTTCCCTTTCTGTCTAACAGATTCCAATGTCCAGAAATCTCAGAGATTTAGGTCTCTGATAACAGTATGGTCTTTTCCAAACGATAACCCGAATCCCAATGGTGTCAAAAGATAAAATCTTCCTATGTTTGTCAGGGACATTTTCTCACAATTTTAGCATTTTTCCCATCTTTCTTCCATTTTTCCCATGTTTTCTACCGAAACCTGTCTGTTTCCCCTAAATCCTAGAGTCGCCGGATTCCGATCCGACTTGCCGGAGTGGCACAGCTCCGACCAAAGGTCAAAACCAGAAAATGTAAAAGTCAAAAATCCTTGCCTTACTGTACTCTATCACCCCATAAAATTTGGGAAATTTTTATTGAAATTTGATATCCTAAATCCCCTTTAAAATCAACATTTTAGGCAAAAATCACAAAATTTGGGGTTTTTATTTAAATTTTCATATTTAAAAATACAAAAAAATAGATTTTCGAGCTCCATTATGTTTCTAGGGTTATTTTAGGTGTCCATGCTAAATTTGGTTTAATTCCAAGTTCATTTGCTCCATTTGTTAGTTTATCTTTAAATTCAGAAGCGAAAATCAGGCGAAAATCAGGTTAAATTCTATGTTTTATGATATTTTTGCCATTTTAGGGTTTTTATCATGTACATAAGCATGTATAATCATATTAGGGTTAATTTTAATCTCATTTGCATTTCATATTTTTCCATTTTGCAAAATTTATTTCAGAAAACCCTGGTTTCAAGGCCATAGTCTTGTTATCGGGGGTATTTTGGTCATTTTGACATAAATTTCGAAATTTCAATTTCTAATTCCACAAAATTTCATGCATATCATCATATTTTATCATATTATGTTTGATTTATGTCATTTGATTTTCAAAATTCCAAAATTTATAAAAATTCTTTCATAAAACCCTGATTTCAAGGTCATTAGGGGTATTTTGGTCATTTTGACCCCAATTTCGAATTTTCAAGTTTATTTTTGAAGTTTATTCATTATTTATCATGTTTATATCAAAGGGGGTATGAATTTGGGTTTATATCTGAATAATATCCGATAGTTTCCCATATTTTCGGATAAATTCAGAAAAAACTACATTTTTGTGCTAACATTGTTTTCTAGTTTTGCAGGAATATTGAAGAAGATTTTATTTTCTTATTTTATTTCAATTCAATGTAACATCAAATGTAATAATTTGGAATAAGATTTATATTTTTTGCTTAGAATAGGGCTGCATTGCATATAGTTTAATTTCTGCAAAATTTCAATATGTGATGTATCATTCATGCACATTATTTCATATTCACTATGGTTGACACGAATGGCACATGCACAAGCTCTTATGAAGTTTATAAACTCGGTGGGATTCGTATTTATGGCCATAGTCAGAATACGAAGAAAACCAAGATTTATGATCTTCATATCAGCCACATTCAGCCTACACTCTTAGGCTAACTTAAAAAATGCACTGCATTTTTCAAAACTTCAAAAGGATTTCTCAATTCCTCAATGAAATTCCCTTTTCAAATTCATATTCATTCATTCATATCATTCAAATTGCATTATTTTTAAATTCATTTTCTAATTTCAATTTCAATTTCAAAAAATTCAGTTTTCTCAAGAATTTCCAAGTCTTTCTCAGGATCTGATTTTCTCAAAATCCTAAGTTTTCAAAAGACATTTCAAAGCATTTCCCAAGTTCAAATCAAGATTTTCCTATGCTTTAAAATTCTCAAATTTCAAAATCCCAAGTTTTCTGAAATCCATCTTCTCAGAATTCTAGTTTTCCTGAGTATTCATTTTCCAATGCAAATTTCTAATTTCCAATGAACTTTAATGATTTTTCCAGGAATTCAATTTTCAAGTACTTTTCCAATCATTTTCCAAGCATATTTTCTAAATCAAACATCATATTTTCTCAAACTTTCATTATTTTCAAAATTTCATAGCACAAGCCTGATTCTCTGTGCATTCTAGAAAAAATAGAGCATAATTTAGATATTTGAGTCAAGTTAAAGCACATAATTGGTCCTTGGTTCAATTACCCCTGGTAAAGGCGCCAGGAACGGTTGAACCTCGTACCGACAGGCGGATCCCATTCCACGGAATTTTCCCACAAATTTGCAAAACGGAGGCGAGTAAATTTTCAAAACAATTTTCAAAACTTTGGTCGAGTTGGACTCGCGAAATTTGTTTCTCTCTCGCAAGGGAGGGAAAAATATTTGCGATGATAACAGGTTTGGCGACCGTGATGGGACCTGTCTTCGCCTAATCAATTATGTGCTTAGCTCATTTATCAAAATTATATTCTATGGAATGTCAGCTTTAATTCCTGATATCATGTGAACCTAGGAGCCTAGACTTGAACCCAGCTGACATGGATTGCATGTAGACTAGGCATGGTTTGGTAGGACCATATTGAGGAGAATTATGCATGCTCACTTAGACTTAGGTCTGAAATACAACACTCCTCAATCTAGGACTTGTATGAAAACAGTGTTTGCTTCTTCAAAAGTTTTTAAAATTCTATCTCTTTAGGACTTAGAGCCCTCTGTTTGCCTGCATGTGATCATATTTCAAAAACCACCCCACCTATGTCTACCCGGTCTTCACGTTGCTGGGCTCTCTTCCAGAACCATAGTTCGGGACAGAGCCTCACAACTGGACCACTTATTTGGGCTAACGCCCCCTGCCACGTACCAAGGGCCATAGTCCAACGTATATCGGCAGGTGCTCAAGGATGTTGGGAAAACACAAGCTTAGAACCAGAGATAAATTTTTATGCCACGTACATCGAGCCTCGGCTCGAGTATATCGGCATAACTGGATTGGACACAGTTGATCTGAGCCTAGAGTCAGGATTAGGGTCCTAAAGCTCTTTCAAAATCAATGCATTTAGAGTTGGCTTCTTAGGGATTGCTGTATGTGCATAATTGTTTGTAATTGAATGTATGATATTCATTTTCGCCTTATTTTCTCATATTTTTCCCAATTTTTCAAAAATACTGAACAATTTTCCAAAATACCTCATTTTTCATCTTTTATGAAATATCTCCTTTTTCTCAAAAACCCTGGACGATTTTTTCAAATTATCCACCTTTTCTTCAAAACTCCAGGTTATTTTCCATTCTTTCGTTCCTCTGGACTTCGAATTTCTAGCTTTTTATTTTATCCTGCCTGCAATTTTCAAAATTCTTGTATTTTTCCAAAAGTCTAATTTCTAATCTTCCTATCTTTCAGTCCAATGGCATCCAGTCAGCTTGATTCTGTTTTTCCTGAGGGTCACATCTCCTACGAGGTGCAACAAAGTCTTCCCGAGCATCGAGCTCTCAGCACTGGACCCTTCTTCCCCCGGTGGTACTACATTTGGTTCAAAAACTTCTCTCGTATGTTTCCGGACCACTTGAGCGATTGTGGGTTGGAACTCGCATCTGCAGTGGGGAAGTTGACAGTTAATGGCAATCTGATCCAAGCACTGGCAGAGCGGTGGAATCCGCGCACTTGTACATTCTGGTTCCCGTGGGGTGAGATGACACTACTGATGGATGAGTTTTCAGAGATTATGTGTAACGCCCCAGATTTCCAAAACAAAGCTAAGTTAAAATTTTCATGAATTTTTTTTTTCTTTGCAGCGGAACTTACAAAAGCTTTTAGCAGCGGAATCAGACGATAATGAGTCGTCAGTTTTAGAAAACTCCGAGCACGTTGCAGGTATGTGGCCAAGCAACTCATTGACCACCAAAGTGTTCCATTTTATCGAAAACATATGTTTATTACAACACTACTGCTTAGAAAAGCAGTATAGGTTCAATAAAAGGAAGCAGTACAACTCTGTCTAGAGAAACCCTGGAACTCGATGCCGCCTTGCTCCGCATATTGCCACACAGGTCCAACACCTGAAATCCCCATAAAACGGGGTCAGAACCACTGATGGTCTGGTAAGCATGCAGTCATACATCCATTCAACTCAAGTACGATAATAACCACTCAGGGTCGCAATGCGCAATAACGACGCTCAAGCCTCCAAGACTTAGCGTATATCGCAAGAGCCTCCTCAGGGCTATGAGTTGAACATCCGCTCGAGTCCTCATGACTTAGAGCAAGCCTTTTCAGGGCTGTGATTTGAATAGACGCATAAGTCTCCACGACTTAGCCATGACCTCTTCCGGGTCTCAAAGTGATGTCTAGCTCAAGTCTTCATACTTGGCACATCCGTATCCCACGCATCTAAGGACAACTCCTCGAGCTTCGCTTAGTCGTGCGGATACAACACGGGTCTTTGCCCAGTTGGTCCAGTAGTATACCGAACATGACACCTTCACAAAGGTTATGCAGGACTGACTCAACACGTCATCCACTCATACATTCAAAGCATCGCTGTACCTAGAACTAATGCATTGTTTGATAATTAACCGCTCCCGCCTTTGGTACGCAGGTAGAGCTATTGTCCGGGCATCAACGCGACGTTCTGGGGGTTGATTATTCTATGTATTTTAGATACCCCAGAGGCCTGTTGACCCTATCCATAGTAGGGCAGTGTGTTTCAACTGGGAGAATCCTACTAGGCCCATATTCGGATGCATCCTCTACTTGCAGTAGTTGGGTTCAATCCTTAGATCTTAAGGATAACCACGACCCCAAAACCCATGAGTGACTGAGGCCATCGTGGACTCTATCAGATCCAAAGTAAAATACATGTCACTCAAGGCTGTACCATCACTGTCATTCCACAGTGAGCATAATTCCTGAAGGGGTCTGCCAGTCTTACAATTACTTGGACAGAATCTGCATGCCATTTAGGCAGCCCGTGCTTTCAGCACTACGGGAGTATGTACCCGACCCCATTCAGTCTTCCCCAACACAGTCATTACTGAGGGGGTACCCCTAACACGATCTTCAACCGCGGGGTATGTGCGACCTTAAGTCTTATTCATATGCATGCAGAACACCGCTCTTTGGCACTTCGGCCACCACGAGCATCACACCTCTTTGGGTGGAAACAACACACTCTGGCTCTTCGGCCATTACGAGTCTGGTTGTGTAACCGTTCTCAATGAGCATGCATATGACTTGATCTAAATAGATCGGCTACTCGGCGTATTTTTACGCAACGAGTCCAAACCTAGCCAAGGCGCAACCTCTACTCCGGCTCAGCAGCCCTTACGAGCAAGGTGCCCTTGCAGGCACAAGGATACGAGCCGATTTGGCATCGTTCCATCAACGGACATCATTATGCCGTTCCATTGGTTCCGGCAGCTCTTCTGCCGACCATTTCGTCAGCACCTCCCCTGCTCTACCGGCAGTGGTGCGACGAACCCTTCTACGTTGTAGGGGGCAAACCATGAACTGGGTAGCACTCTGCTATATGTCAGAGTATCCTGCTACGTTCTTTCTGAGCTATTCTTAGCTTCTTCAGAAATTTCAGCACCACTTCCTCTCTTTTACGGAGAAAGCGTGCATTTCTTTTATCCATTTCAGCGGCATCTCCCCTCTTTGGTAGGAAATCGCCACGCTTAATTCGGGAAATGGATGCGCACCGTTGTGCGTACTTTGCATCCATCAAGGTTGCAGGAACCCTGGGCCATAGCCAGGCCATACGTATTTGACTTAGTCTTTACGTAAAGAGCATTTTGCCAAAAAGCGAAGCCTTTCCAATAGGGGCTTCATTCGTCAAGCAGAATCTTGAACGAGGAGCGGTCAGGGAATCACATTGGCGATTTGGAGTTTGATCTCCATTTGAACGCTCATTTATGCGCTATATATGTAGTATAAGCAGAAGCCTGTGCTTTATACAGCGGCGGCGTAAAGAAATGCATATACTATTGTTCAGGGTGTGTAACTGAACGAAATATTCTACATATATAACAAAGCAGAAGCCTTGGCATCGTTCGACGCGACGGCGTAAGTAAATACATTGCAGAAAGCAGGAGCCTTGGCATCGTTCGACGCGACGGCGTAAGTAAATGCATAATCGGAAGTGTAGTAATCGGAAGTGCAGAAAACAGGGAGCCTTGGCATCATACGACGCGACGGCAAAGGTAAATTACATAGCCTGTGCGATATAAGACGCGTCGGCAGAATCAGCAGATATACACCTAGATCCGTATCCAACGATAGTTACGAGGCGAGCGGGTGAACACCGAAGTGTCCTAAAGGGCTCAACCAAGAACTAAAGCGAGATACCATTTTGAAGAACGCATATACTGCGTATTTGAACATAGATATATCCGACGATAGTTACGAGACAAGCGGGTGAACACCGAAGTGTCCAAAAAGGGCTCAATCAAGAACTAAAGCAAGATACTACTTCAGAAAGTATATTCTATATACAAACAATCAAATACTTGAGAGAGATGGATCAACGAAGCGAACTTACTTCAAATCGTGGAAGAAATGGCTCCGGGTTGCTTCTTTAGCTTCTAGCCTTCCTTCGAGAGGTCAGACTAAGTCAGATGAAGGAGACTTAGTTGAGAAAGAGGTAGAGTAGGTCAAGCTACTCAACCTAAGTGGTTTGAACTAAACAGGGTTCGATCCAAGTCAACTGGGTTCAGCAGGTTCGAACTCAGCTCAAGTAGGCTAGGTCTGGGTTCAGAAATCCAAACCGGAATCTGGACCAAAAAGGACTTTGACTTTGACTTTAAACCCAACTAGGTTCAAGTCAAGTCAACTGGGTTTGGACTAGGTCAAGTGGGTTCAGACCCAGGTCAGGTGGGTTAGGACCAGGTCAGGCAGGCTCAGGTTAAGTCAGGCAGGCTCAGACCAGGTCAGGTGGGCTCAGGTGGGCTAGGCTAGGTAGGGGAGGTTTAGGAGAGAGAGAGAAGGCAAGAGAGAGAGGGGGGGTCAATTTTTATGAGAAGAGAGAGAGTGGGGAGGGCTATTTATAGCCCAAGCCCACCTCCTCTTGGGTTTTTTCATCCCCCTTCTACCCCCTTGGCTTCTTTTTAATTCCAAGAGGTTCCTTGGTGTGGGGCCCACCTAGATATTTCCATAGGATATTTTGTGGGTCCCACCAGATATTTTCTGAGGAATATTTCTGTGGGTCCCACCAATATTTTCGTGGGTCCCGCAAGAATTTCGGGTTTCCGGCGATTTTTTCCGAAAAATTCTGAGTACGCCATTCCCTTCCTATTGACGTAACTAAGAAAGTTGGCTCGCAGGAATCCTTTGATTTCATTCAGGTAGGAAGTTATGGCTTCCAGAGTGTTTGAGCATATATTCGCGATTCGACGAATATCCTAAGTATATCTGGCTCGCCGGAATTGATTCGTTTCGCATTCTGAGAAGAAATGCTATTTTTACCGGTAAATGCCTCATGAATTTTATTCAGATATTTTCTGAAAAATTGCGGGTCTTACATCATTACCCCCTTAAAGGAATTTCGTCCGCGAAATTCAGCTAAGAGTACAAGGTGAAGAGTTCAGGATATTTATCCCGCATATCCGATTCGGGTTCCCAAGTGCAATCATCGATTCCATGATGCTGCCACCTCACTTTAACAAGTGGAATGACCTTCGTTCTTAGCACTTGCTCCCGTCGGTCCATGATCTCCACTGGCCTTTCTTCTACCATCATATCTTCTCGGATGTCATTGTCTTCATGTTGAATGACGTGAGAAGGATCATGAACGTACTTTCTAAGCATTGATACGTGAAATACATCATGTATTTGCGCGTATTGTGGTGGCAATGCTACTCGGTAGGCAGTCTCTCCGATTTGGCTCAAAACTTCGAAGGGACCAACGAATCTGGGGCTGAGCTTCCCCTTCTTTCCAAAACGAAACACACTCTTGGTTGGAGAGACCTTGATAAAAACCTTATCTCCAACCGCAAAAGTGAGTTGCCTACGCCGCTGATCGGCGTAGCTCTTCTGTCGACTCTGAGCAGTCAGTAGCTTCTTTCTGATCATGTGGACTTGCTCAGTATAATGCTGCAACACAATGGGCGAGTCCAAGGTTCGCTCACCCACTTCACCCCAATGGATTGGTGATCTACAGGGTCGTCCATACAAGGCTTCATACGGCGCCATCCCAATGCTAGCGTGGTGGCTATTATTATAAGCAAATTCAGCCAACGCTAGGTGGGAATCCCAATCACCTTTCCATTCCAGCATACAGGCTCTTAGCATATCTTCAAGAGTCTGTATGGTTCGTTCTGATTGCCCATCTGTTTGGGGATGGAATGTTGTACTGAACTTGAGTTTCGTCCCCAGGGCTCTCTGAAGCTGCTCCCAAAAGTGAGAGGTGAACTTCGGGTCACGATCAGATATGATCGAAATCGGCACTCCATGGAGTCTAACGATTTCCCGAATGTAGATCCCTGCCAATCGTTCAGTTGAGTATCGAGTGTTGATTGGCAGGAAGTGAGCAGACTTGGTGAGTCTGTCCATGATCACCCATATTGAATTGTGTTGTCTCTTGGATCGAGGCAGTCCAACGATGAAATCCATCGTAATGCCTTCCCATTTCCATTCTGGAATCTCGATCCATTGCATCTTTCCACCAGGGCGCTGATGTTTGATCTTAACTTGCTGGCAGATCAAACACTTCGAGACAAACGTAGCCACATCACGTTTCATACCCCTCCACCAGTACTTCCTCTGCAAATCTCGGAACATCTTCGTACCTCCAGGGTGAATGGTGTACTTGCTATTATGAGCCTCCTGGAGTACTTCTTGTCTTAGCTCAGGGTTATTTGGAACCCAAATCCTTTCTTCCATCCATATTCCTCCATCTTCTTTCAAATGGAAGAAAGTATCATCTTTTTCAGCACGAGCTTTCAATTCCAAGAACTGGGGATCCTTGAACTGTTCGGCTACGATGCGATCGAGGAACTCAATGTGGATCGTCAAACATGACATTTGGATTCTGCCAGAATCAGCCAAAAATGGCTTCCACATGACAAAATCCTCCATCAACTTCCATTGTCCAGTTAGGCTGGCCAGAGTGCCAACAGTCTTGCGACTAAGGGCATCTGCTACAACATTCGCCTTTCCAGGGTGATAGGAAAGCGTGAATTCGTAGTCTTTGAGGAATTCCAGCCATCGCCGTTGCCGCATATTGAGTTCTTTTTGAGAAAAGAGGTATTTTAGGCTTTTATGGTCCGACATGACCTCAAATTTTTCTCCATATAGGTAGTGTCGCCAGATTTTAAGTGCGAACACTACCGCGGCAAGCTCCAAGTCATGGGTTGGATAGTTTTTCTCATGGACTCTCAACTGTCGTGATGCATAGGCGATTATTTTGCCATGCTGCATCAACACACAACCCAGACCTGTTCCCGAGGCATCGATATAAGCAACGAAGCCTCCCTGACCAGAAGGTAAGGTAAGGACAGGGGCAGTGGTAAGCCTCTGTTTGAGAACCTCAAAGCACTCCTTACACTGGTCAGTCCATTCAAACTTGACTCCCTTTTTCAGTAATTTCGTCATCGGTACTGCGATTCAGGAGAAGTCCTGTATGAACTTCCGATAATATCCGGCAAGTCCAAGGAAGCTACGGACCTCAGTAATATTTTCTGACTGCTTCCAGTCCATCACAGCTTCCACCTTCGCAGGATCCACTGCGATTCCATCTTTTGAGATCACATGACCAAGGAACATTACTTTATCTAGCCAGAATTCACATTTTGAAAACTTAGCATAGAGTTGGTTATCTTGAAGGGTTTTCAAGACGATTTTCAAGTGCTCCATGTGTTGTTCCTTGTTCTCAGAATATACGAGAATGTCATCAATAAAGACGATGACAAAGCTATCCAAATATGGTCTCAATATCCGGTTCATTAGATCCATAAAGGCAGCAGGCGCATTAGTGAGTCCGAAGGGCATTACTACGAACTCATAATGGCCATATCTCGTTCTGAAGGCAGTCTTAGGTATATCCTCTTCCTTTACTCTGAGCTGATGGTACCCAGACCTGAGGTCGATCTTGGAGAACACCCTCGCTGTTCTGAGCTGATCGAATAAGTCCTCAATCCGAGGCAACGGGTACTTATTTTTAACAGTTGCCTGGTTAAGCATCCGATAATCGATGCATAACCGAAGGGATCCATCCTTCTTCTTTACAAACAACACTGGGGCTCCCCACGGTGACACACTCGGTCGGATGAACCCTTGTTCCATCAGTTCTTCCCACTGACACTTCAACTCACTAAGTTCAGCTGGCGCCATTCGATACGGGGCTTTGGATATCGGCGCTGTTCCAGGTAAGGATTGAATTCCAAATTCAACCTCACGAAGTGGCGGAAGTCCTGGCAATTCCTCAGGAAATACATTGGAAAACTTTCGTACCACTTCCAAACTCTCAAGGGGTTGGTCGTTGGATTTTTCCACCGAGAGACTCAACAGGAAGGCCACACAACCCTTCCTAAGGTATTTTTGTACCTTAAGTGCTGATATGAGCCTTTTCTGTGGAACAGGTTTGGATAACCGGTATTCCATCTTAGGCAATCCGGGTCGAGATAGAATCACTCTGCCCTCGCGGCACAGAATCTTGGCATTATTCTGAGCCAACCAATTCATTCCCAAAATGACATCGTACTGTATCATATCGATCAGGATGGCGTCAGTAGGCAAGTGTTGCCCTGCTATCTCAATATCCAAATTTTTCACACACCGGATACATTTGGTGCGTGAACCCAACGGGTTATACACTTCGATCATTTTATCAATCGGTTGCACCGAAGCGTGGAGTTGTTCGGTGAAATCGTGAGAGATAAACGTATGAGTAGCACCACAATCAAACAAGACGTAAGCTGCATGTCCATTAACAGGTACGGTGCCTTCAATCAGGTCACCATTTTCGACTTGTTCAGTCGTTACAGCATATACACGACCTGCAGCAGGCCTTTGTTCTATTCTAGGTGGAGGTCGTTGAAACTGAGAACGTTGTGGTGCTGGTCGAGAGGGTCCGGCAGATCCGGCATTACTCCTCTGTTCATCTGCAGCCTTCTTGGCTGAATCCCTTATAAAGTGGCCCATCTTGCCACAATACAAGCACCCACCAATGTCACGAGGACATGGCTTTCCAGGGTGGTTCATACGACACCTTGGGCAGCTGAAGT
The DNA here is from genome assembly GCF_984573655.1 of Nuphar pumila. Lineage (NCBI taxonomy): Eukaryota > Viridiplantae > Streptophyta > Magnoliopsida > Nymphaeales > Nymphaeaceae > Nuphar > Nuphar pumila. The sequence continues at coordinate 83,136,003 of NC_143249.1, read as the reverse complement.
TGGACTGCTGACCATTCGGAGTTGGGTTCTGTCTTGGCCTCACGACTTGCTGAGTGTTGTTCCCTCCTTGGAACTTCTTCTTTTGAAAGGGTTGTCGTGAACCCTGGCCACTTGGGAACGTCCTTTTACGATTCCCACCATTCACTATGGGCTTCTTTGCTACGATCACTTTAGATCGTGCCCAGTCCTCTTGGATTTTTGAAGCTGCTGCTACCGCAGCCTGAAAAGTCGAAGGCATGCTTGTTATCACTCGAGATCGCAGCCCTTCGCGTAGACCATTCACATAATTGTCGGCCCTTTCTTGGTCTGTTTCGAACAATCGAGAGCAGTAGCGCTCTAGATTCTGAAATTTGGTGGTATAGTCCATTAGACTCATACCGCCCTGTTCCAACTCCAGAAACTCCATCTTTTTCTTGTTTCTAGAATGCAACGGGAAGTAGTTATCCATAAAAGTCCTCCGAAAGTCAGTCCAAGGAATGACTTCGACTTGTGAGAACTGGATAAGTTTAGTGGTATCCCACCACTTCCGTGCATTGTCTTTCAACCGATACGTGCCAAAGTTAGTCTTCTTTTCCTCTGGTACTCCCAGTACTAAGAAGGCACGTTCTGTCTCTTCGATCCAACTCTCCGCGAGCTCAGGATCGGCTCTGCCAATGAAAACTGGCGGGTCAAGCTTGAGGAACTTCTCATAAGTCACTCCTCCCAGGTGCTCGTTTCATGGTGCGACTGGTTCTGGCCTCGTTTCACGGATGGCTGTAACCAGGTTGTTGAGTGTCTCCAACAGGAATCCCTGCGTATGAGACTCCTCGCTTGGTATGGTTCTCCTCGTCGTAGGAGCCATTTATCTATGCACACACAAGCACTTGTTTTTAGTTTCTCAATGTATATATGGAAGTAAAAGCTTTATTTACTTAATATACATCACATTTACACAAGCATCGCCTTAAACAAAACGCCATGCCGCACTGGCAGACTTTAGGCGTTGAGAAACTATATACATGAGTCTACTGACTCCAAAGCATCACCAGTCTCTTTAAGACTTGGATTTCTTTGATGATGACGAACTCCAAAAGGTCCATCTATTGCCACATGACCTTGGAGCAAGCACTACTAGCTTTGGCTTGGGCGGCACTTCCGCACTAGCAAGCGAATATTGGGGATATATGAGGGACTCCAGTCCACTTTCCCAGTCAGCAAGATCAAGACTCTAGGAGTCTGGAATAATGATTGGCGAACAGAAAGAATCCCCTCTTTTGTTCCTGCCATTTAAGCTCGGCATATGTGATGCCGGATGGTAGCTTGGCGAGTGATAGACCTCCGCAGGGAAGTTCAAATCAAAATCCCTCAGCCTTGGTAATTCATCAAAAGATGTTGGGGTATGGTTGCTCCCAACACTAGAGTGATGCGGTCCACTGACACGCGAAGTCTCATCCCTGAGACCCTTTGAAGCCCGCCGACCCATATCGGCGGTATATTTCCTTTGGCATTCGTTGGCGGAATGCCCATCTTCGCCACAGTATTGGCAGTCTTGGACTTCATACGGGCATATCCACTCATCGTGCATGACCTTGCAGCGATAGCAGTATCCACGCGAGTCATGAGTTGCCATCTATACAAAGATGCACCCAGATCAGAACAAAAGTATAAAAATATATACTTACAGTGCGATATCGGGACCATGACGGATCTTGAACCAGGTTTCTCAGACTCATGCTCTGATACCAATTCTGTAACGCCCCGGATTTCCAAAACAAAGCTAAGTTAAAATTTTCATGAATTTCTTTTTTTTTTTTTTTTCTTTGCAACGGAACTTACAAAAGCTTTTAGCAGCGGAATCAGACGATAATGAGTCGTCAGTTTTAGAAAACTCCGAGCACGTTGCAGGTATGTGGCCAAGCAACTCATTGACCACCAAAGTGTTCCATTTTATCGAAAACATATGTTTATTACAACACTACTGCTTAGAAAAGCAGTATAGGTTCAATAAAAGGAAGCAGTACAACTCTGTCTAGAGAAACCCTGGAACTCGATGCCGCCTTGCTCCGCATATCGCCACACAGGTCCAACACCTGAAATCCCCATAAAACGGGGTCAGAACCACTGATGGTCTGGTAAGCATGCAGTCATACATCCATTCAACTCAAGTACGATAATAACCACACAGGATCGCAATGCGCAATAACGACGCTCAAGTTTCCAAGACTTAGCGTATATCGCAAGAGCCTCCTCAGGGCTATGAGTTGAACATCCGCTCGAGTCCTCATGACTTAGAGCAAGCCTTTTCAGGACTGTGATTTGAATAGACGCATAAGTCTCCACGACTTAGCCATGACCTCTTCCGGGTCTCAAAGTGATGTCTAGCTCAAGTCTTCATACTTGGCACATCCGTATCCCACGCATCTAAGGACAACTCCTCGAGCTTCGCTTAGTCGTGCGGATACAACACGGGTCTTTGCTCAGTTGGTCCAGTAGTATACCGAACATGACACCTTCATAAAGGTTATGCAGGACTGACTCAACACGTCATCCACTCATACATTCAAAGCATCGCTGTACCTAGAACTAATGCATTGTTTGATAATTAACCGCTCCCGCCTTTGGTACGCAGGTAGAGCTATTGTCCGGGCATCAACGCGACGTTCTGGGGGTTGATTATTCTATTTATTTTAGATACCCCAGAGGCCTGTTGACCCTATCCATAGTAGGGCAGTGTGTTTCAACTGGGAGAATCCTACTAGGCCCATATTCGGATGCATCCTCTACTTGCAGTAGTTGGGTTCAATCCTTAGATCTTAAGGATAACCACGACCCCAAAACCCATGAGTGACTGAGGCCATCGTGGACTCTATCAGGTCCAAAGTAAAATACATGTCACTCAAGGCTGTACCATCACTGTCATTCCACAGTGAGCATAATTCCTGAAGAGGTCTGCCAGTCTTACAATTACTTGGACAGAATCTGCATGCCATTTAGGCAGCCCGTGCTTTCAGCACTACGGGAGTATGTACCCGACCCCATTCAGTCTTCCCCAACACAGTCATTACTGAGGGGGTACCCCTAACACGATCTTCAACCGCGGGGTATGTGCGACCTTAAGTCTTATTCATATGCATGCAGAACACCGCTCTTTGGCACTTCGGCCACCACGAGCATCACACCTCTTTGGGTGCAAACAACACACTCTGGCTCTTCGGCCCTTACGAGTCTGGTTGTGTAACCGTTCTCAATGAGCATGCATATGACTCGATCTAAATAGATCGGCTACTCGGCGTATTTTTACGCAACGAGTCCAAACCTAGCCAAGGCGCAACCTCTACTCCGGCTCAGCGGCCCTTACGAGCAAGGTGCCCTTGCAGGCACAAGGATACGAGCCGATCTGACATCGTTCCATCAATGGACATCATTATGCCGTTCCATTGGTTCCGGCAGCTCTTCTGCCGACCATTTCGTCAGCACCTCCCCTGCTCTACCGGCAGTGGTGCGACGAACCCTTCTACGTTGTAGGGGGCAAACCATGAACTGGGTAGCACTCTGCCATATGTCAGAGTATCCTGCTACGTTCTTTCTGAGCTATTCTTAGCTTCTTCAGAAATTTCAGCAGCACTTCCTCTCTTTTACGGAGAAAGCGTGCGTTTCTTTTATCCATTTCAGCGGCATCTCCCCTCTTTGGTAGGAAATCGCCACGCTTAATTCGGGAAATGGATGCGCACCGTTGTGCGTACTTTGCATCCATCAAGGTTGCAGGAACCCTGGGCCATAGCCAGGCCATACGTATTTGACTTAGTCTTTACGTAAAGAGCATTTTGCCAAAAAGTGAAGCCTTTCCAATAGGGGCTTCATTCGTCAAGCAGAATCTTGAACGATGAGCGGTCAGGGAATCGCATTGGCGATTTGGAGTTTGATCTCCATTTGAACGCTCATTTATGCGCTATATATGTAGTATAAGCAGAAGCCTGTGCTTTATACAGCGGCGGCGTAAAGAAATGCATATACTATTGTTCAGGGTGTGTAACTGAACGAAATATTCTACATATATAACAAAGCAGAAGCCTTGGCATCGTTCGACGCGACGGCGTAAGTAAATACATTGCAGAAAGCAGGAGCCTTGGCATCGTTCGACGCGACGGCGTAAGTAAATGCATAATCGGAAGTGCAGTAATCGGAAGTGCAGAAAACAGGGAGCCTTGGCATCATACGACGCGACGGCAAAGGTAAATTACATAGCCTGTGCGATATAAGACGCGACGGCAGAATCAGCAGATATACACCTAGATCCGTATCCAACGATAGTTACGAGGCGAGTGGGTGAACACCGAAGTGTTCTAAAGGGCTCAACCAAGAACTAAAGCGAGATACCATTTTGAAGAACGCATATACTGCGTATTTGAACATAGATATATCCGACGATAGTTACGAGATGAGCGGGTGAACACCGAAGTGTCCAAAAAAAGCTCAATCAAGAACTAAAGCAAGATACTACTTCAGAAAGTATATTCTATATACAAACAATCAAATACTTGAGAGAGATGGATCAACGAAGCGAACTTACTTCAAATCGTGGAAGAAACGGCTCCGGGTTGCTTCTTTAGCTTCTAGCCTTCCTTCGAGAGGTCAGACTAAGTCAGATGAAGCTGACTTAGTTGAGAAAGAGGTAGAGTAGGTCAAGCTACTCAACCTAAGTGGTTTGAACTAAACAGGGTTCGATCCAAGTCAACTGGGTTCAGCAGGTTCGAACTCAGCTCAAGTAGGCTAGGTCTAGGTTCAGAAATCCAAACCGGAATCTGGACCAAAAAGGACTTTGACTTTGACTTTAAACCCAACTAGGTTCAAGTCAAGTCAACTGGGTTTGGACCAGGTCAAGTGGGTTCAGACCCAGGTCAGGTGGGTTAGGACCAGGTCAGGCAGGCTCAGGCTAAGTCAGGCAGGCTCAGACCAGGTCAGGTGGGCTCAGGTGGGCTAGGCTAGGTAGGGGAGGTTTAGGAGAAAGAGAGAAGGCAAGAGAGAGAGGGGGGGTCGATTTTAATGAGAAGAGAGAGAGTGGGGAGGGCTATTTATAGCCCAAGCCCACCTCCTCTTGGGTTTTTTCATCCCCCTTCTACCCCCTTGGCTTCTTTTTAATTCCAAGAGGTTCCTTGGTGTGGGGCCCACCTAGATATTTCCATAGGATATTTTGTGGGTCCCACCAGATATTTTCTGAGGAATATTTCTGTGGGTCCCACCAATATTTCTGTGGGTCCCGCAAGAATTTCGGGTTTCCGGCGATTTTTTTCGAAAAATTCTGAGTACGCCATTCCCTTCGTATTGACGTAACTAAGAAAGTTGGCTCGCAGGAATCCTTTGATTTCATTCAGGTAAGAAGTTATGGCTTCCAGAGTGTTTGAGCATATATTCGCGATTCGACGAATATCCTAAGTATAACTGGCTCGCCGGAATTGATTCGTTTCGCATTCTGAGAAGAAATGCTATTTTTACCGGTAAATGCCTCATGAATTTTATTCAGATATTTTCTGAAAAATTGCGGGTCTTACATTATGAGACTGTCTGAGCCAGTCGGTCAGCCTAGAGATCCATTAGAGCAGCAATTTCTGATCAATGTCAAGGGTCTGGACCCCAAAGATATCGTAGCTCGCATGACAGGGAGCGAGTCTTGGCCACTGATTGAATAAAACGGGAATGAGTACGTGAGCCTGATCGAGATCTACCGGCAGTATGGAGAATTCGCAGAAGTCAGCTCGTTGTCCAGGGCAGCTCGAGAGAGAATTCAGCATGCGATGGTTTTGTGCACTGTGGGACTTGCTTTCTTTCCAGACGGATAGAACTATGTGGATGTCAGAATAGTTTAGCTTCTAAGGAAATGGGGAAGTCGACAGACCAGCCGTCTTTCGATAGCCATGGCCGCGCTTGCTTTTCTATACAAAGGACTGACCCGTTTCACACTTGGAGAGTCCATCTTAGTCGAGGGATGTACTTATGCTCTTCAGTCTTGGTTCCTTCAGCATGTACCGACCAAAGCTAGTTCGTTCAGATACAATGGCAAGGAACTTCTTCCAGTTGCGCGGTACCGATTCATGATCGATTATCTGCAGGAAGAAGAAGTGGTGTGGGACTATTTTGATCGAAAATTATCGCCTCCCAGATACACCTATGCATATGGCAAGAGATTCAAGTTGCTTGATCCATTCTTCTGTGCTTACTATCATCCGGAGCGGTGTGTTCGACAGTTTTCTCAGAGACAGAAGCACATAGAGATGTGACTGCTATCAGGAGTCGTGCCAGAGTTCGACCTTACATCAGCATAGTGGTCCGAAACATACCATTCTGCCAGATATGGCTGGGACTCTTTTGTTACTCTTCCACTTTTTCCCGGTCCTCGTGTCTCTACAAGTTATAAGGAGTGGTGGCAAATTGTCTGTCCGCCCCCTCTTTCCCAAGTTTATTATTGATGCAATCATGTTTTTCTTTCAATAAATAAAAATCTTGCAAATTCTTCAATTCTTGGTTTGACGACCTCGCCTAGGTAACAAGGCATGATTTTCAGTTGTTTATTTTCTTTGCAAAGGAATGACAACACAATTGTCGTAATCCCAGTGACGACTCAATCCCTAGTAATGGGATATTCTTTCAATTG